>NC_044031.1:226869989-227177115 GCF_901765095.1 Microcaecilia unicolor | reverse complement strand
GGGTCCAGGAAAAGTGCCCTAAATTCTAGCTACAAACGCATACATTTTTTCCATTATCGGCGAAAGGCGCCCATCTCTGTTCGGGTGATAACCATACCCCAGTCCCGCCTTCACCACGCCTCCGACATGCCCCCGTCAACTTTGTACGCTTCTGCGATGGAGTGCAGTTGAAAACGTCCAAGTTCAGCTTTCGATTATACCGCGTTATTCGTTTTTATGAGATAAACGTCCATCTCCCGATTTAGGTCGGAACATGGGCGTTTTTCTCGTTCGATTATAAGCAGGATAGTCTGCTATTGAGATAGATATGGGGGAAGCCACTTGTTGCCCTGGGGAGTCAGTAGCATGAATCTTGCTACTATTTAGGATTCTGCCAGGTAGTTGTGACCTGGATTGGCTACTGTTGGAAACAGGATACTGGGCTAGATGGACCATCGGTCTGACCTAGTATGGCTATTCTTATGTTGTTATGTGTTAATGTTGTATGACTTGCCGAGATTCTCTCTCCTGCAGGATCCACGATTGATATTTTCCCTATCTGGCAGCCGATAAATAGTATAGTTTCCTTTTAACTTGATAAACTGAACAGCACAGGAAAGCCAGTGACAAGGGAGAAAGGCAATGTCACACAGCTCTCACAAGTAAGCAGGCAGCTGCTCAATTTGCTGTCTCACTATACTTAGGTTTAGCTGTACTTTACAGGGCAAAATGAAAAAACAAAACAAAACCCTAAAACCCATTAGCTTCTGCTAGACCTAAATGTTATAAAATATGTCCGTGGCTTTCCTGATTCCTATTAATGTGCTATCAGATTCTGAACTGTACTAAAGAATATCCCCGGGACCTGTGTAGTACAACAATGCCAGGAAATATCAGAAGTGTCATAGAAATGCACCAGAGTGCCTGACAGCATGACTCTTGCTTCTGCAGGACCAGCTCCTGGGTACAGGAATCTAGTCTGTCCTATCTCATCAATCTTTGGCTGCCCAAGTACCCTAGCAACATGTCCTGCTATGGGAATGGGATTTTGCCTCCAGCTCCAGCATGTGAAAATATGTCCAGCAATTTTCCTTGTAATTTACTTTGTTTAATAACATGGGTAGGAGAAATGGCCAAGATAAATACCGTATTTAAGTAAAGAGTTTAATGATTATGAGCTAAAAGACAAACCAATTTGCAGCCTCCTCACAGAGACAGAAACTCTCACAGTTCAGAACAGATCTTGAAAGCTTTATAGTTAAACTATCAATTCAGAACTCTAGTTTCAAGAAATTTTCCCTTTGTTTACAATCTCCAGAAGAAATTCATTTGGCAGTATTTGCAGATCTTTCTACACACAACTGGGAAAGCCTGTATATTTCAAAGCCACAGATCATGGACCTTGAACAGACTGTCAAAAATGCATGATCAAATAGGTGGAGATAAAAACACACATAGAAAAGATGTATGAGTAAAATTGCCTTTATTTAAAAGACTGTTTCGGCTGAACAAGTCTGCAGCACTTTAGAATTGTGAAAGGAAACTGACAGTATTTACACTTGTTTTCGCCCTACTTTCAGCCAGAATTTAACAATGACCCTTGGAATTTAGAAATACATTGCTAGAACAGGGTAAGTGGAAGAGATCTTTGTAAGTTATTTTCAAAATTTATAAGCCCTTAGGGCCAGACTCTATATATGGTGCTGAAAAAGTCAGCGCCGAAAAAAACATGCGCTTAGTGCTATTCTATACACCTCGCCTAAAATTAGGCATGGTTTATAGCAGTGGCGTAGCTAAGTGGGGCCATGGGGGCCTGGGCCCCCGTAAATTTGACCCTGCACCCCCTGCCAACAACCCTCTCGACCCCCGCCACCAACCCTCACCTGCCGCTGTCGCCGTGGGCTACCTTTGCTGACGGGGGACCCCAATCCCCGCCAGCCGAGGTCCTCTTCTTCCTGTGAAGGCTTAGTTCTGTTTCTGACGTATGTGCAGGACATCAGAAACAGAACAAAGCTTTCGTGGGAAGAAGAGGACCTCGGCTGGCGGGGATTGGGGTCCCCCGCCAGGAAAGGTAGCCCATGGTGACGGCGGCGGTGGGGGAGGGTTGGCGGTGGGAGGGGGGTCAAGAGGGTCGTCGGCAAGAGGGGGGTCGAGAAGGTCATCAGCAGGGGTCGTTAAAGTTGGTGGTGGCGGCGGGGGGGCAGGGGGGTCGGTGGCACCGGGGGGGGGGCTAAAATGTGCCCCCTCACCTTGGCTCTGGACCCCCCTCCTGCCAAAGTCTGGCTATGCCCCTGGTTTATAGAACACGCGTAGCAGCTGTCTGCATGACTAAAATTTAGGAGTAGCCATTCTCGCCAACTAAAACCTGATTTAAATGCTCACACCTAATTTAGGTGTGGATCGGACATATTCTACAACAGTGTGCATAATTTTTAGGAACACCCATGCCCTGCCTATGCCCCTCCCATGGTCACACCCCCTTTTGTGATTCACACATTAGAATTTACACGCACCACTTTACAGAATATGCTTAGAAAGTTGCGCGGGTAAATTCTAATTAGTGCCGATAATTGTTTGTTCACGGTCAATTATTTGCGCTGATTAGCCCATAGCAAACCTAACTTTAGGAACCTCAGTTTAAGACACCTAAACTTAAAGTTAGAAACCTATATATAAAGAAAAATATTTTAGGCAGTTAGGAGCCCTTTAACAAAGGCATATAAGAGCCTACGTGCTGTGAAAGATCCTTCCCTCCGCCCGAGGGTCTTCGGGATCTTGCCTCCACCCTGGCCGCTCAGCCTCCTGGCTCACTGCAGTTCACAGGGCAGGGCTCAAAGGAATCAAACTCCAAAAAGGTAAAAATCACCACTCCTTTTTTATTGTCAGGGATTCACAGTCCAATACGTCCAACAGAAATCCTGCAACCCTCCAAACAGTCTGCTCCTGTTTTACTCACAGGGGCCAGGCGTAGCAGGAGATAAAAAAACAGTGCAGTGAAGATCATGTCTCTAAGTTTTCCAGAGCATTCTCTCCACATCCTTTTAAAGCAGCTATAATACTAACATACTGTAAGTCTTTTGCCATAGATCTAACTCTCTGGTTAAGAGCAAGTTTTCTTCTGATGGTTGATGAAACGCAGACGTGCTCAACAGCACACAGGCTAAAAATACACTAGCTGGCCTGTAATTTGTTTGATCTCAACATAGGAATAATACATTTTAATAACTAAAATAAAAAATACAAGAACATGCTATGCAACTTTGTTTTTCTGGGTCAGAATGCTTTGTGCATGTCCTTCTACTGATCATCTCCTGAAAGACATTAAGTTGTCACTGTATCATACTCAGATCATCAACTGTTAGTACGGTTACCTTCAAAAAGTAAAGACACCACTGAAAACTATAACATATCTTGATACTCATATTCAGTAATGTTCCTGGAGGGTTCCATGTGAATATACTGGTGATATTTTAACTAAGCACTTACTTTTCACTAAGATCTTCAATGCGATGTCCATTGACTGATGGGAAGCCAGAGCTCAACTGGCTGCAGGGGCTAGCAGGGGCTGATAAAGAGCTTTTCACGTTCTGGACAGAGTGCCTTCGACTCCTTCTGCGCTCCAGGCCCCGCCGTTCATGGGAACCAAGACTTGCTCTTCTTCTCTCTTTCCTCCCATTGGGAGGGGGTTCGACATTCTCATCTCCATCCTCATGTCTCAGAGTCATCTGCAAGAGAGAAAAAAAAGCCTTTTACCAGACATTTCATTCTATTGGAACTTTGGAATGCAGATACCTTTGTCATTTCTCTGATAACTATGCAACTTCATATAATCCTTTTTTGCAAAAAGATTAGAGGTTCAACAAAATAGTCTTCTTAGGTCACCTAAGAGATTGATTTTGAAAGTTTGTCCAGTAGCTAGGTGGAGAGGGGTTTAGCTGGGCAAACCTATCCTGAGTTTAAAATCTTGCCATCCCACTCATTGGTTCATCTATGTATGGCAAATTGTTGCCTGAATAAAATGCATCTAATTAACTTCAGAAGGTGAGTGTGCTGACCAGCCAAAGGTACTCAGTTAAGTCTGGTTGGCCAAAGAGCAGACCAAAAGCTAGCCAGATGCATTCAGTTCCACACTTATTTGGATGTATTCTGCTAAATATTATATGTAAATATTAATGTAAGATTAGAAAGATATCCCTTATTCTCCCATATGTTTACTTTGCTCCATTAATGACCAGCATATGGCACTGCCAGGCCCAAAAGCTGCAAAATATTAAGAAACTCATCACAGTGCCTTTTACTTTTTGACCCTGGCTTTGTGGAACAACCTTCCTTTGGATAATTGTGGAGAGCTCTCTCTCCTTAGATTCAAAACCTAAATTTTCGGAAAGCACTAAAGATAGACCTGTTCAGAAGAGCATACCCCACCGACCCAACATAAAAATGCCTGGTCACTGCGACAAAATGTAACCAAAGACCGCAGTGGACATTACCTGACTCTTCTTCCCCCTTTCCCTCTCTAAGTTCCCCCCAACTGTACCTACCATACATGTACCTCATTCTACCACAATATCACTTTGTATTCATTCATACCATGTATTTGTTCAGACCGGAATCGGCTAACGCCGTTAACGGTTATATGTAAGCCACATTGAGCCTGCAAAAAGGTGGGAAAATGTGGGATACAAATGTAACAAATAAATAAATATCCAGATAATTTACCCACTTGGCAGGTGCTTGAAGATGAGGCTCTACATCTGCGAACAATTCAGAATGATATTAATAATGTTTTGACAATTTATGGGGTTTTGCATTCAAATAAATATTTTTTTTATTACCGCAGAGCCAGCCACTATACAGCAGTGACAACTAAGATTCAGAACACATGTACAGTGGCTTACAAATTGCTTTCTATATACGTCTACTAAAGATGTGCTGTGATGGCTAGGAGAAAGGCAAGGCCTAATTGGGCAAAGTTCCTTGCTGAGCTCGATATGCACCCCTCCCCCAGGCTTCTCAGATCACTTAATGACAGGAGATTACATATTCCTTCATCGTCTTCTGCTAGATTGGACTCCACAAGATGATCAGCCTTCTACTGAATAACACCAACTCTTTGGAATTCATTATCCACATTGTTTCGCCTTGAACTTTCATTTCCTAAATTCAAGGTGACCCTTAAAACCTATTTATTTAAAACTGCTTTGAGGGATACTTGCTGAACAATGTTTTGCACCGGGCAACTGCGCCTTCTGTTCAGTTCTGGATGTATGTGGTTGATGTTTCACTTTTTAAAATATATATACTTCAACTTGAAATGCTCCTTTCGCAGCCCTCTAGCACAAGTAGCAGTGAGTATAGTAACTGCAGGATCCAAGTGGGCTCAGAAGTAGAGGATGAGCCAGAGCCTTCACTGGCGAGAAGGAAGGTGATTTCTTAAGTTAAAGTAAGAAAAGGGAAGAGGAAGTGACCTATGCAGTTTTACATGAAGAACCAACTGTAGTGTACAAATATGGCAACTGAAAACACTACCAACCAGAAAAAAAGAAGAGAATGCATTTTCTTTTCATCAAGAAAAATGATAATTCTTGGATAAAAGGGATGAGCATTTGCAATGATAAAGTTGCCACAGTTGTAGTTCGATATTCTAATGACCACTCCTAAAAATGTCAAAGAGCATAAAAAATCTCATCATAAGGGAAACATCAGAAACTGATATATTTTTATTGATCACTTTTCTGGGATTATTAGGCGAATATTTTATTGTGTTTGCTAATACCAAACTGTATTTTCTTTTCTAGAATTAGGGTGGGACTAAAGGATCTATAGACCAAGGCTTCGAATGCATGCTTAGGCTGTGCTATGTGATAAGGCTGTAACGCGCACATTAATTAGATCCCAAAATATATTTGCATATGCTAAAAGTCATATATATACCCGTGTAAATGAAGGAACATCAGATGCAAATAAAGCTCTAGCAGACACATGCTCCTGAATTCTATATAAATCACTAAAAATTGTGCATGCAAATTGGATGTGCTCCCAATTTGCATGTGCAAATTAATGAGCCAATTAGCGCCAATTAACAATTATCGGTATTAACTGGCATCAATTAAAATTTACGCATATAAATTTATGTTCCTGGATCTACGTGTAACTATTATGGGCAACTTCAAAAAGGGTCATGGGCAGATCAGGGGTATTCCCACAATATATGCACATTGTTATAGAATAATGGTGATCCATGCCTAATTTAGGTGCAGGGATTTACACCATGGTTCTGCTGGTGTATAAGGTCATGCCTGCAAGAAGTCAGGATTCCTGGTGCTAAGTGTTATCCTATAAATGGTTCCTAACTTTAAGTGCTGTTTATAGAACAACGCTTAAGCTTTTTTTTTTTTAGTCATGCCGATTTTTTAGTGCCATTTATCGAATTCACCCCATGTTGTGATCTGCTCCAATCATTATTTAACATACGTTCGGCTAACAGAATTTAACATCTTTCGTGGATCTGCTATTAACTTTCACAATGTATACTATATAAAAGCCTCAGCTGTCAGCATGATTGTAGGTTTGAAGATGCAAGAGACAGAAGTGGGGTTGCCTTGTTATTCCACTTTATTAATAGAAATATTTACATGATAGTCCAATAAAAAAAAGTTGCATTAATAGATTTTTGACTAGTTTTTGAAGGTTAGAACCTTCAGGTCAGGATGCAGGAGATGTAACTGTTACTGCAGGAGGAGCTGTGTCAGAAGTGGAGAATCGCACAGGGCAGACACAGGTGGAAGGGTCCAGAGAGGAGAACGAAAGGGGAGAAAGAGAGAGGGAGAGCTGAGAGGGATAGAGACAGAGGCTACAGAGGCCACAGGCCAGATGGAAGACATTTTCAGCAGAAGACATCAAAGAGGTAGCCACAACCATATATTACCCAGCCCAGGATCACCGTACTGAGCCTTCAGGAGGAAGAGGTCATCTATATGGGCTATTAGGGTCCTATATGAAGAAATTAAATTGGACATCAGTTCTCCCCATATCCAGCCTTGTCACACAGCTGAATTTAACATGACCTCCTTAACAGAGATAAAACAGAAAAGGGGTGGGGAAATAGGCTCTATTCAAACAATGGGGGAGACGTATGGATTAGTTAAAACAATGATATTTATTATGAATTGGATGTGCAAATATTCTCGAGATTTTTGCATCGCCACTTGCTCGCTCTTAAGGAGGAACTGTGCATTCCTTTATGCTATTATCTTCCTGAGTGTTATCCATCTAACCATTGAATACTCCTTTGGAAGAAAGGATTCTGTATTCCTTAGTGTTTTTTTCCCAGTGTGCCAACCACCTTAAAGACTGAAACACTTCCGGAAGACTCCTGAGGAA
Organism: Microcaecilia unicolor; assembly: GCF_901765095.1. Taxonomy (NCBI): domain Eukaryota; kingdom Metazoa; phylum Chordata; class Amphibia; order Gymnophiona; family Siphonopidae; genus Microcaecilia; species Microcaecilia unicolor. The sequence continues at coordinate 227,169,753 of NC_044031.1, read as the reverse complement.
GGTGCTACGGCACCGAAACACGGCTGTGTTGAGTCACCTATTCATAATAAATATCATTGTTTTAACTAATCCATGCGTCTCCCCCATTGTTTGAATAGAGCCTATTTTCCCCACTCCTTTTCTGTTTTCTCCCTTTTGTCCTGTGGGGATCAAGTGCACCTCCACACTCCGTGTGGTTTTTCTTTGCTCCTTAACAGAGATAACATTTAGTGGAAGTTATTAACTTGGGCTACTATTAAGACATGTTTTACCACTAACTTGTGCTATTTTAGCACAGGTCCCATTTTATGCAATGAAACCTAGTTACTCTTAACTGGGGTTAACAGTAAAATAACACGTCTTAGTGGCAGCCCACACTGATAAACTTTCCACCATGGAGTTAAAATGTCACTTAAGGAGACTGATCACTCAGGTAGGGCCTTATAATTTTCCCCAGAAAACATAGCTATAGATGTGCTTTCCTGCTGCAGTCTTCACAACACTGCAGTAAGATACCTCACAGAAACCAATATTAATCCCCACCTCTCCCCAGATCCCTTCTGTTCCACTACCAGATACTGGGACAGCAACATGAGGGGGAGTCAGACCAGAAGCAGAGTCATTGTAGATTACTTCTCCTGCAAGCAGAATCAAAATGGTGAAGAATATGCTGTTTGACTCAACTCCTTACCCCATCTTAGCTAACCCCACTTTTTTATTTTTTCGGAACATGGCTCATCACACAGGCTTTCCTTTACTAACTTCTTAAGGAAGAAACACATTGAGGACAGAGTTGGAACTATGAATATTAGGCCCAGTATTCAGCTGGTTGCAATCAGTGCTTTGCTGACCGCCGCCGGCGTTAAACTCTGATAAGTCAATGCCAGGCCATGTCTGGACTCCGGCACTGAATTTTTGAGTATAGGGAGCTGGGTAAAACATAGCTGGTTAAGTGTGATATTCAGCTGTGAAGAACCATGTAGAGATAGGACTGTGCTTTATGTCAGTGGTGTAGCTATGGGGGGCCATGGGGGCCCCCCCAAGATTGGCTCTGTGGCCCCAGGTTTGGCTAGTGGGGGTCCCCAACTCCCGCCAGCTGAAGCGTTTGTCCCATGCTGGTCTCACTGCTTTGCCTACCCTGCTCTTCTCAGTTGCGATGTGCACACTCATTTTAGTGAAAGCGAGCATATGCGACATGCTCAGTTTCATTAAAACGAGCATGCACAGTGTGACTGAGAAGAGCAGGGTAGGCAAAGCAGTGAGACCAGAATGGGACAAACGCTTCAGCTGGCAGGAGCTGGGAACTTCCACCAGCCCTGGGTGGGGTGGGCGGAAGTGGCGGAGGGGGGCAACGGCAGGGAAGCGGGCCAAAATGTGCCCCCCCCCCCACTTTGGGCTCTGGTCCCCCTCCCATCAAGGTCTGGCTATGCCCCTGCTTTATGCAGTACTGTTTATGAGGTGATCTTAACCAGCTAAGTGCTGACTCCACCTTAGAACACCCCCAAAATAGCTGGTTTTGACTTGAGTACTAACCGGCCATTTTCAGCAGCACTATCTGGTTAAGTGCTGCCGAAAATTTATTTATTTATTTATTTATTTGTGACATTTGTATCCCACATTATCCCAAACAAGTTTGAGTTCAATGTTGCTTACAATAAACAGTATAGGCTACATAACAAATAGTAATGCATAAGAAAGTAATTTGATGTAAGAATCCAATTTTACAGTACAGTATCATAAACATACTGGGATAGCTATGGATGTTTAACATCTATAAAATCTATTATGAGTGAGAAATTGTACATGAAGCAAAGAGAAAGTTAATGGTAAATATATCCAGTTAGCCCTAGACAGGCGATTTAAACAGCCAAGAGCGTCTTTTGGCTGTTTAAATCATTTTGAACACTGGGTCCTATGCTATTATCTGGACAACTGCAGCTATGCCTGTTACACCCGGATATTCAGGGCCAATATCCAAGTACAATTTCACATGCCACAGCTGGTATTTAAATGAAATGCTGACTGCAGAGCTGGAATACTGAGCCAATAATTTTTTTGTAGTCTGAAAGCTTTTATGTATAGGAAAATATTATAACACCGAGAACTCCTTTAGTTCTAGGTATAAATAAACTTTCTCTGCAGAGCGTAACAAATGTTTAGCAGATCCCTGAGATACTACTATAAGATGCATAAAATGCATTAATACCCCAGCACACTGGTCATGCACTCATACTGTGTATAATACTTCCACAGAAGCCAGATGTTTTCTTCTTTAAAATAAAATAGATAGCTCAGCTCCACCCGGGTTTCTGGGGTTTTTTTGGGGGGAGGAAGGAGTGATCACTTTGATGTGTACGCAAGCTGTAAGATGCATAAAACAGGTCATGTTACGTTACCTCATAAATGTTAAATTGCTCAACCAAGTCCAAGTCGGTTCCTTTCTTGTTCAAGTGTCTCTGTGAAATAGCTTCAATGCCGAGCTCTTCCAGACAGTCCAGCACATCATAGAAGGAATCTTGATCTGGAAGCCCTGCCAGTGTCTGAGAGTCAAAGAGCAAATGTTCACAGGCATTTGCAAACAACACCAACAAAACACAGCAATACAAAAAAAAAACAATTAATGATTTCCTCTTTCGAAGATGGAAAAAGACATGATAAAACGAGTATGGCTGGGAAAATAACTCTTGCTGAAAAGGTATCATGCATCTTTATCACATATGAATTGGCAAAATAAAGGGGGAGGGGGAATTTGACATACTGCCTCTCTGTGGTTACAATCAAAGGGTTTACATGTACTCATTTTGTACCTGGAGCAATAGAGAGTTGAGTGACTTGCCTAGGGTCACATGGAGCTGCAGTGGGAATCAAACACAGGTCCCCTGGTTCTCAGGCCACTGCACTAACTATTAGGCTTCTCCTCCACTCAGTGGCAAAAGGGACTGCTCATGGTTCCTCTCCTCATTTACTGTAGTAATGGGACAGAACAAATGTTTCAGCTATGTTCTCTCCTGTTTCACTAACAGAATATACAAAAATGCTAATCCAGGAAGCTCTAATGGTCTTTCCAGAGTGTAGATGGGATGTGGTTTCATTAGTACCCATTTGGTTCCTTATTGCTACTTAAAAAATGTAATGCATGTTCCCGGGGGCAGGGGGGCATTCCTCTTCGCTTTTTGAGCAGAAATGTTTTGTTCTGACAGTGTGTGCTTTTTGGGTCTCTGGGATCAAGTAAGATAATTTCTTGGAATGTAGGTGGGGGGGCTTCCTCCCCTATAAAAAGAACCAAGGTGTTGTAGGCTTTGCAGAGACATAAAGCAGATATTGCTTTTATACAGGAAGCTCATTTATCTTCAGGGGAACATGCTAAATTTAAAAGAGGGTGGGTTGGGTCTTTGGTAGAAGCCCCTGCAGTTGGTCGGAAAGTGGGAGTGATGATTCTCTTCCGGAAAGGGTTACAGATCCTGATTAAGTCTATGGTGGTAGGCCCTGAGGGTAGGTATATTTTAACCTCGGTGGAAGTAGCGGGTCACCCCCTAGTGCTCTGCAATGTATATGCCCCAAATGTTTTTGACAAAGACTTCTTTCGGGGGTTGATTGCTAAGTTGACCCGTTACATTGGTGGGAATATAATCCTTGGGGAAGATTTCAATTTGGTGTTCAACCCTTCGATAGATAGGTCGGGCCCTGGTGCAGGGAGCTCTGGAGGAGGTCATGGTGCCCTATCGCTGCTCTCCAATGCTTTAGATTTGGTAGATGTGTGGCATGTTTTGCACTCGGAAAGAGACTTTACTCATCTCTCTAGAGCTCATGTTTCTCAATCCCATATAGATTATCTTTTTGTCTCGGGTCCCCTTTTCTCTCAGATCTCTCAGGCGGAAATTGGCCCTTATGCGATGTCGGACCATGCCCTGATTTGGTTACTGCTTGATTGTCCCCCAGATAGAAAGGGAGATCATCTGGAGGTACCCCCTAGAACTGGTAGGAGATCAGGGGTTCCAGGCTTACATGTCTGAACGGTGGGATGACTATGAGTTTCATAATGGTATTCACAAGCAACAGCCTGCTCTTTTTTGGGAAATGGTGAAAGCTGTGTTGCGGGGAGATATTATCTCTTATCGAGCGAGAGCCCGGAAGCTTAGGGATAAAGAAATCCTTCATCTGGAGAAATTGGTTAGGAGACATAGAATTAAGTATGGGAATTCTCCCTCTGATACGCAATGAGAGGCTTTGTTGGTGGCTCAAAAGGAGTTGAATGAATTGTTACATCAAATGGCGGTTAAGTATCAATTGTTTTGTTATGGTAATAAGGCTGGGCAGTTGATGGCCCATATGGTTCGGAAAGGGGGGGGGGGGATTCTCTCGGATTCTTCAGGTGAATGCCTTAGATGGTAAGATGTTATGTTTGGATAGAGAGATAGCGCATCGATTTGGCCAGTTCTATGAGACTTTATATGCAACTCCAGACAAGGATAGGTTAGATAGTGACTTGTATTTGGATAATTTGGTGTTGCCTAGGCTTTCTCTCTGACAGTTGAGCTTTTTGAATAAGCCATTTACGGAAGGAGACCTTATGTTAGGTCTGCTGCAGAGCACCTCTCATAAAATGTCGGGTCTGGACGGATATCGCATAGAATTTTATAAACAGTTTTCTGAATGAGTCAAAGTGCCGTTATTGGCTTTGTTCAATTCGATGGTGACAGGTCAGACTATCGCAGAAACCTTCACGTTAGCCCAGATAGTTGTGATACCTAAAAAGGGGAAGAATTTAGAGGACCCGGGATCCTATAGGCCTATATCTTTCCTTAATGTTGAAGTCAAATTATACGCAAAGGTTTTAGCAAATAGGGTGGCTATGGTACTTCCTGATCTGGTTGATGTGGCCCAAGTGGGGTTTGTGAAAGAACGGACAGCAGTTAAGAATGTTCGTTCTATTTTGGCATCTTTGGAAGTGGTGGCTCGGAAACGTTTGTCTTTCCTTTTGGTTAGTTTTGACGCAGAAAAAGCGTTTGATCGGGTGAGATGGCCATATCTGTTTGCTGCTTTGTGGCATTATGGTTTCGAGGGGTTCTTTTTGGATGCAGTTCGCGTTCTGTATTTAGAACCCCAGGCGTATGTATAGGTAAATGGGGTACGTTTGCACCGGTTTCGGATTTTTAGGGGTTCGAGGCAGGGGTGCCCATTGTCTCCTCTTTTGTTTGTGTTATCATTGGTCCCCTGGTTAGAGAGATAGCTCTTCATCCCAACATTACGGGAGTGCCGGTAGGTTCTTCGAGGTTTCTTCTGTCGGCTTTTGCAGATGACCGCATCTTACAGACCCCTTTAGATCATTGCCTGCTTTGTTGGAGCTCTTCCAAGAGTTTGGGGATTTTGCTGGCTTTAAGCTTAACTACGCTAAATCCCTGGCGTTGGCCTCTATGGATGCCCTGCGACAGGAGTGGGGGTCGAGTTTTCCTCTTCGATGGGCAAAGGGTTCTTTTCTTTATTTGTCCATGAATTTGCTGGACTTATATCATCTAAATGTTACACGATTACTATGGACTACAGATGCGCGACTGCAAGCATGGGTGTCCTTGAGGCATATTTTCCTTGTCTCTTATGCTATATGGGCGAATTCAGTTGTTGCATATGGTGGAGTTCCCTAAATGGCTATACTTGTTACAGCTAATGCCTTTTTATATTCGTAAGCGAGATCTTAAATTACTTCATAGTCTGCTTAGGCGTTATTGTTGGGGAGGGAAGAAGGCTAAGCTCCCATTGTCTTCATTAATGAGTTCTTGGGGGAAGGGGGATTGGGTCTGCTGGATCTAAGGCGGTATAATCGGGCATGTCTTCTACGTCATCTAGGTGACTGGTTTTTTTGACAAGGAAGACTATACGCCTCGGCAGCTGGAGCGTCAATACTTTGCCCCTTGTCATTTTTATTTTTTGGTGCAAGCGCCAGGTCCTGTTATCCCGGTCCACTTGCAAAATAGCCTACTGTTGTCTTCCTTACATGTACTTTGGAGAGACATGGTGAGGGTTTGGGGATTGGACTTACGTACATCTGGTTTGTTGCCAATTTGTGGAAATTTGCTGTTTAAACCTGAGAATGATAATATCACGTTCCGACGTTGGGCACAGATGGGCATAACTTGGTTGGGAACCAAAAAAAGTGAGGAGGACGAATGAGGACACCAAAAATTGTATTGGCAATTGCACACGCTTTTTAGGAGAGGAGTATATCAGGCTTATTCCTGGCCATCACGTAAAAAAATTTTTTCTGAGGAGAGGAGACCCAAGAGAGTTCTGCTATATTATATTTTCACCGTGCACTTTTCACATCATACTACTCCAGGTTGTTAAAGACCCCTGAGGCAGGCCTTTGGGCCGAAACACGGCCGTGTCGGGTCAATTTATATGAATAAATACAATTTTTGGTATCCTCATTCGTCCTCCTCACTTTTTTTGGTTCTACATCTCACGGTTCCATGAGGGTTTTTACCTCCTTTTTTTTTGTTGTGGTTCATAACTTGGTTGGAGCATGCTTTGAATTTACAGGGTTCGTTGTTGAACCTGGGGGCCTTGGGCATTGGGTATGAAATTAATAACATCTTCGCTTATAATCAACTGGCACATTATGTCAGTTCTTTAGGAGCTGCCGCCTTGCGTTCTTGACATAGTCACCAAGTGAGACAGTTTTTTCAATCGGTGCGGGGGGATCGACTCTTGGTCTCGGGTCTCTATAAGGCCCTAGGAACGTTGACACTTTGTAAGGACCGGAAGTTGATTAGGCAGTGTTGGGCCCGGGATTTGTCGAGACCCAACCTCTCCTTAGATTTTAATGTCTTGACTTCTAGGATTCCTTGGTTGACTGGCAATGCTGGCTGTGGGAATGTCAATACCGTATTCTTCATAGAGCGTATCTTAAGAAAGCTCAGATTTTCAAGATGAAGGGGGTGGGCGCCAGGTTCTTTTTCTCACTGTTTATGGGATTGTTTTAGGGTGCAGAATTTTGGGGCTGCTATCCTTCGCTACCTGATGTTTCTGCTAGGCAGTGGTGTGCTGGAGCCGTCTCGCACCGGCTCGCAAGAGCCGGTTGTTACATTTTGTAGCGACTTGCGAGCCGGCTGTTTCCCACTGCGAGCCGGCTCTCCTCCCTCCCGCCCGCCCGATCCGGTCCCTCACCTGACTTCTAATTCTTCGGCGGGGCAGGCAGTCTTGCCTGCCCGCTACCAGCGCTGACTCTCCCCTGCCGGTTTGCGCTTTAAAAATGGCTGCCGAGACTTCCAGAGGCGGCCTCGCGAGACTTCTACTGAAGTCTCAGTGGCCATTTTGAAGCGCGAACCGGCAGGGGAGAGTCAGCGCTGGTAGCGGGCAGGCAAGACTGCCTGCCCCGCCGAAGAATTAGAAGAGTCAGGTCGGTGAGAGATGGATCCGGAGGGAGGGAGGAGAAGTCGCCGATGAACAACGCGGGAGGGGTGGCAGGGGAGAGAAGGGAGTCCCTGGGCATTGGTGGATGGAGGGCAGGGGAGAGGAGGGTCACTGCTTGGCATGGGTGGATGGAGGGCAGGGGAAAGAAGGGTCACTGCTGGGCATTGGTGGATGGAGGGCAGGGGAGAGGAGGGTCACTGCTGGGCATGGGTGGATGAGGACAGAGGAGATTAGGGTCACTGCTGGACATGGGTGGATGGAGGGCAGGGGAGAGGAGGGTCACTGCTGGGCATGGGTGGATGGAGGGCAGGGGAGAGGAGGATCACTGCTGGGCATGGATGGATGGAGGACAGGGGAAAGAAGGCTCACTGCTGGGCGTGGGTGGATGGAGGGCAGGGGAGAGGAGGGTCACTGCTGGGCATGGGTGGATGGAGGGCAAGGGAGAGGAGGGTCACTGCTGGGCATGGGTGGATGGAGGACAGGGGAGAGAAGGATCACTGCTGGACATGGGTGCATGCAGGGCAGGGGACAGGAGGATCGCTGGGTATAGGTGCACGCAGGGCAGGGCAGGGGACAGGAGGGTCACTGGACATGGGTGGATGGAGGGCAGGGGAGAGGAGGGTCACTGCTGGACATGGGTGCATGCAGGGCAGGGGACAGGAGGATCGCTGGGTATAGGTGCATGCAGGGCAGGGGACAGGAGGGTCACTGGACATGGGTGGATGGAGGGCAGGGGAGAGGAGGGGAGAGAGAAATGCTGGACATGGATGGAGGGGGAGAAGAGTGAGGAAGGAGATGAGATGAGGGAAAAGGAAGAGAGGAGAAAAACTGCACATGGATGAAGAAAATAGGCAGAAGCTGAGGACCCGAAATGAAGAAGAAAGGAGAAATGGAAAGAAATAAATGGTAAGGAAGCCCTGGAAACGGAGTTAAGAGGACAGATAGCAGCAGAATCGGATACTGGGCCAGCATGATCAGAAAAACAGTCACCAGACAACAAAGGTAGAAAAAAAATCATTTTATTTTCATTATAGTGTTTGGAATATGTTCACTTGGAGAATCAGGTGCTCAACATTAAAAGTTTATATTTATTTACTTATTTATGACATTTTATCCCACATTAGACATGAATTAGATTGGAACCTGGGATCATTTAATTTTTTTTCCTGGATAATGCATTGCCACCCCCCCCCCCCCCCAGGCTCTCTCCCCGGCTATAGTCAGCTCTGCAATTTGGGGGGGGGCACAGAGGGGGACGGGGGTATAGAGGGGGACGGGGGGGGGCAGAGGGGGACCGGGGAGAGAGCCTGTTGTTAAACATTTACCAGCACACCACTGCTGCTAGGTTCCAGAGTTTTGAGCTCTCCTGCTGGAATTCTATTAGACTAATATGAGATTTTTGCATTGCAGAGCGGGCCGGCTAAGCAACTGATTCATAAGGCTTGCTTGATTGGTAAGAGGCTCATTTTGAGTCAATGGTTTAGCGACTCTCCCTGCACTTCTGGCACTGGAGGAATAAATTACATGAGTTTATGCTTTTTGAGCGTCGGGGGGTACGAGGATCTCCTAAGCGACGGAAGCAATTTCTTGACATTTGGGGGCCATATATACAATCTTTGCATACTCGGGGCAGAAGTTAGGGTAGTTAATTCTCTTTGATCCCTGGGAATTGGAGCTTGTGTGTCTTCTCATTATGGGAATGATATAGAAGGTACTGTACCTTTATATAGGATTTATAGGGTTAAGGGGAGGGGAGGGATTTATTGAGGAGTCTAGTTTCAATTATAGTAGGTGCTAACTTACTGCTTGCACTGGGTTGTGCGTCCCCCCCTTTTTTTTTTTAGTTGGTGTATAAGGGACGCTTTTACATTAGCTGCCAGTGAGACGCACTGTAGTTTCGTCTTGGGATTTGGGATGGGGCGGAGGGCAGGGAGGAGGAGAGAGGGAATTGATCATAGCTTGCTGGAAATTGGATGTCTTTTATGTGGGGTGTGTTCCTTGGGGCTTGGTTTTGAACATGTTTCTGGTTGAGGATTGTGTGTAGATGAGTAGCACTATTTTCTCTTCCAGGAACTGGTATATGTTAAATAGTAAGGGGTGGGGGTGGGGGGGAAGGGGTGCTTAAATGGCTAAAAATTTGATGACAGATGTTATTCTTGTATGGTTCTCATCTTTATGCAAATGTTTATTTTGACTTGTCGTCAATAAAAAGTGTTGAAACTAAAAAATGTAATGCATGTTAACCTACAAATTAATATTTGCTAAGTGGAGGAGTAGCCTAGTGGTTAGGGTGGTGGGCTTTGGTCCTGAGGAACTGAGTTCAATTCCCACTTCAGGCACAGGCAGCTCTTTGTGACTCTGGGCAAGTCACTTAACCCTCCATTGCCCCATGTAAGCCGCATTGAGCCTGCCATGAGTGGGAAAGCACAGGGTACAAATGTAACAACAACAAAAATTAGTGCATTTTTAAAAAGTTCTAATGTCGGTTAAAAAAATTTTAAATCAAAACAAATGTGTGGAAGAGGTCATGTGATGATCGATGAATGGACGCCCAGGTTTGCAGATCTGCGATGGACCTCCGGTAATTCTACTCACATAGGAAACTGAAAGTCATAAGAAGTGCAAAATTGCATCCAGGGGACCCATGCGAACTGGGGAAACAGGTTAGACAGGGCAGAGTAGTTAATGCTAAAAGTCATGTCAGGTAAACCATCGAGAATAGTGTGAGATTAAAGTCTACAATAGGAAGACAAGATGACTTTGAGGATGCCACACCCTATATTAACAAACATGAAGCAGCAGTTCAAGAAGTCACTAGAAATCTCACTGCAGTAGCTGAAGACAGGTTGACCAAAATACAAGCCTCAATAGTGGAAATTAAAGAAGGTCTGTGGGACATATGAGCAGGATCCAGCCAACAGAGGAACAGATTTCACACCAAGAAGATCACATGGAGAGAACTGAAACATGCGTGTGAGCACTTGAGGCCCAAAATAAACAACTTTGGGAAATAACGGAGGTCCAGGAGAATCATGGAAGGTGAAAACTTCATCGGGCTGCCTGAGACAATATGGATCAGGAGTTATGCACAGTGCTGGAGACATGGCTACTGTAGGCCTTGGGCTTCTCTGCAGGAAATCTAGGACTGAAAGTGGAGAGAGCTCACCAAACTGGGGTGCAACACAAAGGACATTAGAGACCAAAAGTTCTCATGCCACTTAAATTATGCAGACAAAGAATGAATTCTTGCTTGGTACAGAAAGCAGAGACTTGATGTTTTGGAGCTCTAAGATTTTGGTCTTCCAGTATTTTTTCTGCACAGATAATGGATTCCTGCCGAGCTCTGACCTAATACTGTACTGACATATATTTTAAAGGGCTGAGATTCACTTTGCAATTTCCAGCATGAGTGTGTCTAATCCACCCAAAAAAGACCCACATTTTTGAAGCCTCAAATGAGTTAAAGGCCTTTGTGGCCACCCATTGCGGTGTGGTATCCTTGCAAACGAGGAGACATTGCGTTACTGACTACCTGTTTCAGAATTATTTGAAGGACATATTTGCATTAGAGTCCCCTGCAGATACCTAGACACTGTCCACACAGGAAGTGAACACTTTTATCTTGACCCCATCACCCTGATTCTGTAAGTGCTCTCCTTCCCCAAGGAAACCTACTGGTGGTGGTCAGCAGCAGACTAGATATCAGGTCAGAGGGAGGAGTAACCACTGAGTGACATCCTTAGAACTAATTTTCCAAACTGGACGCTTTAATACACCACAGACTCTGTGGAAGAAGTCAGGTCTGGAACCTTAATTACTTTAGCATGATCTTTTCAAGTGTGCTGACAAGGCCAGATTCTAAGACTGAGCCATCTGTTGTACAGAATGTCCAAAGCATTATAACTGGATCCATAGAGTCCCCTAAAGGGCTCAGCCTAGATGATCCCAGTGGAAATATTGGACCTGGAAAATTGTAGCATAGTGGCGCTCCAAGTGGCTTGAACAATTGTACAGCTAAGTCTCTATCAGGCTCATTTTCGAAAGAGATGGGCATCCAAAAAGTGACATAAATCGGCACTTGGACGTCCATCTCACAGAGAAGTCCAAATCAGTATAATCGAAACCCGATTTTGGACGTCTTTTTCAGAAGTATGTCCCAAGGACGTCCAAATCTCAAGGGGGCGTATCCGAGGCATGGTCAAGGCGGGACTTGGGCGTTCCTAAGACTTGGATATCTTTGAGCCATAATGGAAAAAAGCAAAGATGTCCAGGACTAAAACTTGGACGTTTTCACCCAGACCTGTTTTTATTATGAAGAAGGCACCAAAAGGTGCCCAAAATGACCAGATGACCTCCCCTTACTTCCCCAGTGGTCACTAACCTCCCCCCCCCTCAAAAAACATGATTAAAAATATTACTTGCTAGCCTCTATGCCAGCCTCAGATGTCATACTCAGGTCCATGACAGTGCATGGAGGTCCCTGGAGTAGCTTAGTAGTAGGTGCAGTGCACTTCAGACAGGTGGACCCAGGCCCACACCCCCCTACCTGTTACATTTGTGGAGGAAACAGCGAGCCCTCCAAAACCCACCAGAAACCCTCTGTACCCAAATATAGGTGCCCCCTTCACCCGTAAGGGCTATGGTAGTGGTGTACAGTTGGGGGTAGTGGGTTTTGGGGGGCTCAGCACCCAAGATAAGGGAGCTATGCACCTGGGATCAATTTGTGAAATCCACTGCAGTGCCCCCTAGGTTGCCCGATTGCTGTCCTGGCATGTCAGGGGGACCAGTGCACTACAAATGCTGGCTCCTCTCATGACCAAATGGTTTGAATTTGGACGTTTTAGACTTGGATGTCTTTGGTTTTGAAAACGGCTGAAAATCAAAGACGCCCAAATCCAAGGACGTCCAAGGTATTTTCGAACACAAAGATGGCCGTCCATCTTTTTTCGAAAATGACCTGTTCCCTGCCTCCGAATTTGGACGTTCTACAAAGATGTCCAAATTTCAACTTAGACGTTTCTTTCGAAAATGCCCCTCTGTATTAGCACTGGATGGTGAACTTAAATCTCCAATCCAGGATTTCAACTAATCATATAGAAAAAAGTGTATATAGTGCTCAGAAATAATACAGTGCCCCAAAGTGATTTTACAGAACACATTTAGACACCCTTATCTCAGTCATTGTACTGCCTGTCTATATGTGTTTTGTAAAATCACTTTGGGGCACTGTATTACAATATAGTAACATAGTAAATGATGGCAGATAAAGACCTGCACGGTCCCTCCATTCCGCCCAACAAAGATAAACTCATTTTATATGTGTTAATCTGATCGTGAGTCCTTGAGCCCAGGACAAGGCCTAGCAAAGGATCTTGGCCAAGGCCTAGGGCAGACCAAACAGGCATTACGCACAACCCCACAACCCCAGCCACTAAGCCCCGCACACACAGAACAAACAACTAGCACCACCGGAAAATGGGAGATAGGCTGTGAGGTCCGCCTGAATGCTCTATTGGTAACCCACTCGTACAGAGTCCAAGCGTGCGGGCCTTACAGCCGAACAAGAACCGAGTCATACACTGGGGAGGGAGAAAGAACAATGAGGGGTCCCAAAAGGGACTGGAGCACAAGCAACGCACACAGCGCTAACTAGAGATACAAGGAAAAGAGCGACAGACAGAAGCTACTATAGGAATACACAAGGCTGTGCCACAGGCCAGTCAAGGATAAAGGAAGTGTTACGTCTGTGCTTTCCTCACCCTCTGGTGGCCAGAACAGGTGGATGCTATGGACCATGACCCGTTCCAGATTTTAGCTGAGTCCGGTCCGGTTCTTCCAGGCTGCCAGGTTTGCTTGCTTGGATTGAGCCTGCACAGCCACCATAGCTTCCTGGTGATTGCTGCAGCTGAGTCTTACGTGTCTGGGCTTATTACCCATTTTGAAACTCTCTGGCTTTGCCTTTGCATTGCGTCTTAGGCCCTGGTATGTGGGTGCTTGTGCACTTTTGCCTGAGAGACTTTGTCTGGACCTGATTCTGTTTTTGCTGGTTTCCTGCCTTTTGAACCTTGCCTGATCCTGGACTTTGCTTTGCTTGCCGCCTGCCTTTTGACCCTTTGCCTGCCGCCTGCCTTTTGAACCTTTGCCTGGACCTGGACTTTGCTTTGCCTGCCTCCTGCCTTTTGAACCTTTGCCTGGACCTGTCTTCTGCTTGCTGGCTGACTGCCTAGAGACCTAGCCTGGATTTGCCGGTACGTCTGTTCTGCCTTGCTTCTGGTGTGGGGTGGTTTTGCCTGCCACTGCCGCTCCTCGGCAGTGGCCCAAGGGCTCACTAACCCAGTTTCCTGCTGTGAAAGCGTGACAGGAAGCCACTCATGGGAACACTCTAGGCTCTACCATACAGCACACAAAGGAAGGAGAAGCCACCTAAGAATACACAAGGCTGTGCCACACAGCGCACAAGGGAAAATGGAATCCACACACAAGAATGCACAAGGTTGACCCCACAATACACAAGGATAAAGGGAACTGCTTATAGGGATACACAAGGCTGTGCCACACAGCACTCAAGGGTAAAGGGAATAGCAAGCAAACAGAGAAAGTTGCCTTATCATACACAGATCAGATAAGGAGCACTGCTCATCAGAATCAGGAGACAGAGTCAGCAAACAAAAGGGGAAAAAACAGGCTAAGGGAAAAGGCTGCTCCTGAAACACCATACTGCAGGAAGCAGGGCTACATGGCAGACAAAGATGAAGCAAGCAAAGGGAAACTTAAACAAACCAACAAAAGCAAATACAAGGACAGAGAGGCTGCCAACAGGGGCAGAACCACAGGGAGCAAAGCCTAAGCTTAGCACAAAAAGGGAACTTAATCAAACAAACAAGAATGATACAAGGAACAAGCTTATCACAGACAGTACAACACCAGAGAAGCAGGGAACAAACGCAGGTGCAGTGAAGTGAGGCAATCAAGCTCATGCTGGGAATACCCGCACACACACACACACAGAATCAACAAGCTACAAGGAGAGTAAGCAAAACTCCAATGTATACACAAAGTGCCCTAGCACAACCAGAGAGAGAGAGTAAGCAGGCTTCAGATGACAGCAATCAAATGCTAAAGCAAAGTTTGTAGGGAAAGGTAAGGTTAAGTAGAACTTGGCTTCTGACGTCTGCAGCTACAGACATCAGCTCAATCCCCGACAGGCCAGTGAGAAGCAAGTTCCAGCCATTAGCAGAGCAGGTTCCAGCCATTACCCTGCCTGTTTAGCAGAATCATAACAACATGATATGTGATACTTTATATGTATACCCGAGTTTGATTTGTCCTTGCCATTCTCAGGACACAGATCATAGAAGTCTGCCAGACCCTCCAATGACCTGTTTCTGGCCAGATCTAAAGGTCTCTATTCTATTCTCATCCTTCTTGGTCTATCTGTTGCTTTTGACACTGTTGATCACCACCTACTCCTTGATATGCTTTCCTCACTTGGCTTTCAGGGCTCTGTTTTTCTTGGTTTTCTTCTTATCTCTCCCATCATACTTTTAGTGTATGCTCTGGTGGATCCTCTTCCACTACTATTCCATTATCATTTAGTGTATCTCAGGGCTCTGTCTTGGACCTCTTCTTTTCTCCATCTACTATTACTACTACTATTTAACATTTCTAAAGCGCTACCAGGGTTGAGCAGTGCTGTACAATTAACAAAGAAGGACAATCCCTGCTCAAAGAAGCTTACAATCTAAAGGACAAAAGTGCAGTCAATCAAGATTGAGGCAGTCTAGATTTCCTGGATAGAGGTACAATGGTTAGGTGCCGAAAGCAACATTGAAGAGGTGGGCTTTGAGCAAGGATTTGAATCTATACTTCTTCCCTTGGTGCTCTGATCTCCTCACATGTTTTTCAGTATCACATTTATGCTGATGGCTCCCAGATCATTTATTGTTTATTAAAAATTTGCTATACCACTTTTATTGCAAGCAAATTAAAGTATTTTACAGATAAAATAACAATAAAACCAGAAAAATAGAAGAGAATGTCAATTTTAAATAGGAAAGACCTAACTACCTTTACCATTTATACTTCAATCATACAAGAAAAATAGAAAAAACATACATGCATATAAAGCAAAATAACTCATTAAAAAATCCAAATAACAAAATATCACATAATTCTCATCTACCACCCCAGGTCTCCACATCATCTACCTCTTCACACCAGAAATTCCAGCAGGAATCTAGTCCCAAGTCTCAGCCTACCTGTCTGACATTGTTGCCTGGATGTCTCACCACCATCTGAAACTAAACATGGCCAAAACTGAGTTTCTTATCTTTTTCCCTAAACCCATCTCTCCTCTTCCCTCCAAACTCTATCTCTGTGGATAACACTCTCATCCTCTCTGTCTCATTAGCCAGTAACCTTGGGGTCATCTTTGACTCCTCTCTCTCTCTCTCTCTCTGCACATATCCAACAGATTGCTAAAACCTGTCGTTTCTTTCTCTATAACATTGCTAAAATCTGTCCCTTCCTTTCTGAACACAATACCAAAACCCTCATCCACACTCTTATCACCTCTCGTTTGGACTACTGCAACCTGCTTCTCACAGGTCTTCTACTAAGCCATCTCTCTCCCCTTCAATCTGTTCAGAATTCTGCTATATGACTTATATTCTACCAGTGTCACTACGCTCATATTAGCCCTCTCCTCAAGTCACTTCATTGCCATATCTATTGATCCTTGAGTTGTCTCCTTTGGTTAAATATGTATACACCGAGAGAAAAGAATCACTATTGCATTAATATGGCTGGCTCCTTGATGTATACAGACCTTGTTCACTAGTGTCATTGCATAAACGAGCAGCTCTGTGTCTACCCCATCCTTTTCTTCCAGAATCTCCATGACATTAGACCATGGCTTGACTCCTAAGGAAGAAAGAAGATATAGTGGTTACACTTGACCTTGACACCAAATGACACAATTGCCATGAAAAAGTGAGAGTTAGTTTAAGCTACAGTAGAGTTCCAATTATTCGACCTTTGGTTATCTGACATTTCAGTTTATCTGATGGCTACTAATCCAGGCTCCTCTTCTCCCTCTCTTCCTCAGGATTACACCCCCTTCCAGAGTTCTCCATGTTCTTCCTTTCCCACCCATCTGACTATCAATAGCCCCCCCCCCCCCCCCCGGCTATCTTAGAATTCCTGGTGGTCTAGTTTGGGCAGAAACGATACTCAGTCTCTGCTGCTTATGCCAGCTTCGACAGCCAGTTGAAAGCAGAGTCAGCATGGACCAGAGTGAATGGGGACTGCTCCTGCCCTAACTACACTATTAGACCACCAAGGTAAGCTGGGGGGGAGAGCAATGGGTGGGGGTTGGTCAGGGAACTGGGGCTGCTACTGTTTGGAAAGGGGGAGGGAGGGAGGGGCACAAAGAATGTGGTGGTGGTGCTCTAATGCATCCCAACAAGGCAGTGCATAAAATCCTTCAACCGACATTTTCGTATTATCCAACATTTTCAGTTATCCATCCACCTATCAGTCCTGTTTATGTCGGATAATTGGGACTCTACTGTTTCATAATTTAGATATAAATGCAATATCCTTTTCACTGGAGAAAAATGTTAGGACTAATACAAAGGGGCCTAGAGAATACAATGTAGGGGGTAATTTTATTTTTTAAAAGGAGGGGCGGGGGGATTTGATACACCACCTTTCTGTGGTTACAATCAAAACAGTTTACATATTATATACAGGTGTTTAT
Source organism: Microcaecilia unicolor (assembly GCF_901765095.1). Classification (NCBI taxonomy): domain Eukaryota; kingdom Metazoa; phylum Chordata; class Amphibia; order Gymnophiona; family Siphonopidae; genus Microcaecilia; species Microcaecilia unicolor. The sequence continues at coordinate 227,152,604 of NC_044031.1, read as the reverse complement.
TTTGTGCCTGGGGCAATGGAGGGTTAAGTAACTTGCCCAGAGTTACAAGGAGCTGCAGTGGGAATCAAACCCAGCTCCCTAGGCTCTCAGGCCCCTGCACTAACCATTAGGCTACTCCTAATGTTTTTGTGTGTTATGCCAGTGCATGTGAGTAAAATGCTGCTTATAATAGTGTATAGTGTGACAAGAATGACTGTAGTTTTACGTAACTTGGGGTGGATTTTGGGCAGAGAACTGAGAGTCATTAGTATTACCACATAAGCTGAACAAGGAGTAGAAGAGCAGCCAGGGAATCAGGAGTACAAGGTTGAATCCCTACTTTAGCTCCTTGTGACTCTAGGTAAGTTAGTTAACCCTCCATTGCCCCAGGTACAAAATAAGTACCTGTATGTAATATGTAAACTGCTTTGATTGTAACCACAGAAATGCAGAATATCAAATCTCATCCCCTTTCCTTTATAAAATTCAGTTGTTCACACATAGTTTATGCATGAATATTTACCCTGCTTCCGAGCAAACATAAATGTCCACAGTTCCATTTCAACCATGATTTCTGCAGCCTTTCAGGGCTGATTTTATAATGACACAAAGGCATCTCACATCTCTCTACAAAATAAGTCCAAAATAGGCACCCGCTTGATCTCCCAGTCTAGGCAGCTTGAAATAATATTAGACTCTTAGGAGGTAATTTTGTAAAAGAATGTTCACATATACATGCCAGTATACAAACATCACTAGCATTACCACATAAGTTGAAGAAGGCATGGAGGAGCAGCCTAATGGTTAGTGCAGTGGGCTGAGAACCTGTGGAACTGGGTTCATAAGAATATAAGAATAGTCATACTGGGTCAGACCAATGGTCCATCTAGCCCAGTATCTTGTTTCCAACAGTGGCCAATCCAGGTTACAAGTACCTGGCAGAAACCCAATCAGTAGCAACATTCCATGCTACTAATCCTGTGGCAAGCAGTGGCTTCCCCATGTCCATCTCAATAACAGACTACGGACTTTTCCTCCAGGAACTTGTCCAAATGTTTTTTTAAACCCAGATACACTAACTGCTGTTACCACATTCTCCAGCAGCAAGTTCCACAGCTTATCTATTCTTTGACTGAAAAAATATTTCCTCCTATTTGTTTTAAAAGTATTTCCATATAATTTCATCGTGTCCCCTTGGTCTTCGTATTTTTTGAGTCAGTGAAAAATCAATTCACTTCTACCCTCAATTGCGTCTGCAGCTCCTTGTGACTCTGATTAGTACAAAGCTAAGGGATTCTTTAATAAGGTGCACTAACAGATTTAACATGCACTAAATGATGGAAGTTCATTTTATACCTATGGGCTTCTTTAATTTGGTAGTACACACGGAATCCATTAGTGCACCTTGGTAAAACGACCCTTAAGATTGTGAATCCTCCAGGGATAGAGAAAGTACTTGCATATAATAAAAATATAAACTGCTTTGGATGTACCACAGAAAGGTGGTGCATCAAATCCACTACATTTTACCCATTAAAACTCAATGTGGCTATGTTTCACCCTCAAGTTGTGTCATATGAAAGTGAAACCACTGCTTCAAACCACTACTGAACTGTATTATTTTACCAGGAATCTGCAACCTAACCAGTACCCCTGATGCAGCCTGACGGTAAAGCGTGGCCTTGGCAGGTTTCAATAAACTGGCTTGATTGACTTATGTGGTAATACTAGTGATTTTTCTCATGGAATCTGTTTTACATAGTCTATGTGCACTTTAACATGCCAGTATAGAAAACCTCTTCTAAAGTTACCTCATACTTAAAAGTATGCACAATGCAATTAGTACTTGTACGCAACTTTCAGGTAGGCATGTTCAAGACAGAAGGTTGGGTGAAGCTGTGATTTACACACATATTTTATAAAATATGCATGGACGTGCCTGCTTTACATGCTCACATTTATACCTGCTCCTCAACAGGTGTAAATTTATGCAACTTCAATCTAACTGCTATTTCTGAAGGATCTGTGATAGTACTTTATAAAGACATAACGACACCTTTGTATGTCTATTGCTTAGGCTACAAATAGGCACCTAAGTGGCCTTCACACATAGGTGACCTATTCTAAAATTGCCCTCCAAGGGGGTAATTCTCAAAAGGTTGCCTACAGTTAAGTGCCAGAATGCTGTGTGTTATGCGCACATTCTATAATGGCAGTTGCATGTACAGTTGCCATTATAGAATACTAGTGTAAGTCAACATTTATGTGCCTAACTTTAGGTGCGATCAGGAGAGTTCAATCTCAGCCCTTACCCAGTTGGGTATTCAGGATTTCCACAATGAATATGCATGAGATATGCATGGAGGCAGTCCATGGACATAGATCTCATTACATTAATACATCTGGGCTTACATCTCGCTACCTCCTTTCAGTTCTAAGCAGGTTAAAAACATCAACAAAAAGAAGAAACCAGAGCAAACCTCTGGGAATTATAATAATCAAGTCAATTAACATGATCTAGCTATAACAAAGGAAAGTTTTTATCTTCTTCCTCAGCAAAGGTAAGACTGTGAAAGAGAAAAAAAATATCAGCAATATCTTTCCATAGTCGAGCTGCTTGCTCGGCCATAGATTTATCAAAAAGTGCCATTCTCCTCTTACACTTAACTGAAGGAAAAGTAAGAAAGTGTTCAGCGTCACATCTCCTAACTCTAAAAGCAATCGCAAAACAAAAATGAGCTAACAAATAACCAGGAAATCTGTTCTTGCAGTATTTTAAAAAGAAAACAAGCTAACTTGAATAAAACTCTTGCCTCAATGGGCAGCCAATTAAGCTTAATATAAAAGGAAGAAACTGTGTCAAATTTAGATAAACCAAAACTTAATCTTATTCCTGTATTTTGTATAATTTGGAGCTTCTTCAATGACCCCTTCATGCGGCCTACATAAATCAAATTACAATAATCAAGAGGTGACAGTAACAGCGCATTGGGGAAATCCTGAAAACCCAACTGGATTACAGCCCTCAAGGACCGAGGTCAGACACCCTTGCTCTAGTTCAGTGTCTTGGTGTAAATGCTGATGCCTAACTATAGGCAGTTACGTAAATGCTAGAATTCTAGAACCCACACCTGGAACTGCCAGGTGCTCTCTTCACCTGCCCATGGCTTGCAGCTGTGCACAATACATTTTGCACACACAATTTCTAGTATACCGACTAATTTCAATTACATGCGTCATTGCTAATTAGTGCCAATTAGCACCAATTATTGCCAATAATCAGTTGTTAATGCCAGTTATGCACACAACTGATAATACTCTACATCTTGCACCTGCAACTTTATATGCTAAGAGTAACATTTGGCATCCAAGTTTATAGAATTAAAGGACATGTGTATATGGTAAGGCCCTCAGGGCATCCTAACAAAAGTCAGTTATGCAGAAAGGCCTTATTGTATATGTTACAGGAGTCCTAAATCAGTAGAACATGTCTATGTATGCAAATAAAGGGTCATCCTATCACATAAAGCTTTGGCCTGTGCTTGGTAAGTAACATTTATCCTCCATGCAGTTATCTGAGCACTCGCTAACTGAACGCATGACAGCAAACATTAAGCTGATTGGTATAACTCTTTTCGTATCTTTTTTTCACAATATGTGCATGGACTGAGGACTCCTACAGATGGCCCCTATAGTTCTGATGTTAGTTTAAATGTGCTTTGGATATGATTTTTACAAATTGGAATGTTTGTAAACTACTTCATTTGGACATATTTCACAGATCACATTGATGGAATGGTTGAACTCTTTCAACTACATAAAATAAACAGAAAGTGAAAGATGGTTTTGTTATGATATGGCTGGCAAAATGCATGTACTTCCACTGATTGACTAGTTACATAATAGCTGTCAATTAAAGGTTTCTTTCTCTCTCGCAGACCATAAGTCACAAAATGGTTCCAGAACTCAAGTGGCAAAAACCACAGGCTGTTTTATGCTTATGTTTATTCAGACTTGATATACCGCTGTTACTTCAAACAAGGTCAAAGTGGTTTATAATAGTTTTAGACTCTTGTGAATGAATTATCACAACATAGATCCTTATATCCAATAAATAATGGACTCAAGCATTGTTAGCTGACCTGTACAACACAGACACAACTTCATACCGTACACTAGATTACTCAACCAATATCATTGCAGCTTTAATTTATCAGTGACTAAGGACATTTTCTAGCACATAGATATCATCCTGTAGAGTCCTTATTTAGACCCTGATGAAAGATATGCACAGGTAATCGGGTCTGAACTGACCCCATGCAGTCCTTTTTCTAGGGTCTAATTGTCCGATTTCATGAATTTGGCAACTAGACTAGTTCCTTTTAAAACCAACTACAGATGAACTGCTAAATTCCTCTTCCTAGTTCCACTAGACTGCTAAATGTAGTAGGTCCCAAAGGGGGAACATAGCGATAACCAATTATGCTTGCAACTGCAGCCAGTGATCCTCTCTTCCCTTCCTCCCTCCATGATTTCCAAAGAAACAACCCCCTCATGATGCCCTCCCACAACAATCCCTCCACCTGTTCACTTGATCAAAAGAAAAAAAACCTTGATCTCCCTAGTTCCTGTTAAAGAAAAGAACCCCCTTCCACCCAGTCACCACTCCATGATAGCACCCTCAATCTTTCCTCCTTCACCTGACTGCCAGAGAGAGAGAGAGTTTCCCTCAAAGTCCCCTCATGTTCATCACCCCCAAGGGTCCACACTTTCACTGGCAGAAAGGTTTCAAGAGCCCTCCTGCTAGCACCGCTGTTCACTGGAGAGTTGACAAGGGTGAACCATACCAAAGAGTGAGATTGAAGAACAAAGACATTCTTTTGTAGGTGGTGTGAACATATTATAAATCGATAAGTACGTTCCGATCCCTGTAGGCTATATAAATGCAAGGACGGCAGTGAACAAGACAGTCATAATTAGAGACTGGATTGAAAATGAACAGCTAGGTCTACTATTCATAACAGAAACATGGCTGCACCTTAAAGAGGACCTGATAATACTTGACCTGTGCCCACCAGGATATAAAATAATACACATCAACACACTCAAAAAGAAAGGAGGAGAGGTTGCCTTAATATACAAATCCCTCTTCAAAGTAGAACCTGTTACAGAACACAAATCACCAACAATCGAAATTTTGGCATGCAAAATCACAAACACAATACTAACAGGCAAGTTATGATGTGTATTGCTCTATCACCCACCAGGAAGCTGGCTTAATGTACAAGAAGACTTTATGGACTTCAGATCTGCAATAACCACTCGGATAGCCTCCTCTTAGGAGATATCAACCCACACCTCGAAAAACATCACAAACCTAACACCAGAAATCTAATAACCTTCCTGAACCAATAGAACCTCACAACACTGCAAACTAATTCATCTCACCCTAAAGGTCACTTATTAGACATATTGGCCCACAGACTCTCACAAGACAACAACCTCATACTAAAAAATCATAAATGGGAAGAAGTTGAATGGTCAGACCATAGCAAACTCACGTACATGCTACAATGGAAAGAAAATAACAAGAACAAAAATACAAAATCATCACACACTTTTACAACCAGAGAAAAGGTAGACAACCAAGACTTCTGGTTAACAATGCAGAACGAACAAACAGACATATCATCCAAAAACATACACCTCATGAGTAAATGGGATGAACTAAGCAAAAACAAACTAAACAAAACAGCTTCACTTAAAACAAAAACAAGATGCAAAGAACAACCCCGCCCACGGTTCAATGATAAATTATTAGAGATGAAAAAATATGCAGAAAACTTGAAAGGATATGGTTCAAAAACAAATCTGACGAGAACAAAAACACATGGAGAAAAGCTATAAGAACATTCAAACACGATATAAAAAGATCAAAAAGCAGAATACTACAGCAAGTATGCAAACCCAGAACAGATCAATATGAAAAAAAATACGAACTTATGAACCGATTACTAAACATCAAAGAGCTACTAGCAGCAAACAAAATATTACCATCGGCAGACGAACTCGCAAACTACTTTGAGAAAAAAATAACAAAAATACAATTGAATTTTGCTACAATACAATCATCCCTCACAGAATGCCTAACTGAATGCAAAACCGATAACAATCAAATCAAAGCAGACAGAATCTGGTCCTCCTTTGAAATATTTATTAATTCTTTTATTTATTTGTTACATTTGTACCCCACATTTTCCCACTTATTTGCAGGCTCAATGTGGCTTACATAGTACCGTAGAGGCATTTGCCAATTCGATTGATAACACATACAAAGTTATATTGTGGTCAGATGAGGTAGGTGTGGATCAGGTATCATGGGGTTGAAGAAAGTGAAGATTATAAATTGTCCAGTACGATCATTAGTTATGCTATGTTGCTGGGTGCTGGGATTTATGTTGGATCGGTGGGAAAGGCCTTTTTGAAGAGGTGAGGTTTGAGTGATTTCCTAAAGTTTAAGTGGTCACAGATTGTTCTCACAGCATTTGGGAGTCCGTTCCATAGTTGTGCACTTATGTAGGAGAAGCTGGATGAGTAAATTGTTTTGTATCTTAGTCCTTTACAATTTAGATAATGTAGGTTTAGGTATGATCGTGATGATCTGATTCTGTTTCTGGTTGGTAAATCTAATAGGTCTGTCATGTATCCTGGTACTACGCCGTAGATAATTTTGTGTACCAAAGTGCAGATTTTGAAGATGATCCGTTCTTTGATTGGAAGCCAATGCAACTTTTCTCATGGGGGTTTAGCACTTTCGAATCGTGTTTTACCATATATCAAGCTGTATTTTGGGCGTTCTGGAGTTTTTTTGTGAGTTGTACTTTACATCCCGCGTAGATTCCGTTACAGTAATCTGCATGGTTTAGGACCATTGATTGTATTAGGTTTCGAAAAGTTTCCCTCGGGAAGAAAGGTTTTATTCGTTTGAGTTTCCACATTGCATAGAACATTTTCTTTATTACGGTATTTACTTGGTTCTCGAATGTAAGGTTGCGATCGAGTGTGACGCCGAGTATTTTTAAGCTATCAACAACCAAATCAGTCAAAACAATATTAATAAAATATGAACATGCAAACTGTCTACAGGACAGCTGCCCCAGCTACTTCATGAAAAACCCACCAGATTGGTTCACTGAATGCTTCACAGAACACATAGAATACGTGCTATCGAATGAATATTTCCTCCAAGACAAAGGAAATATCGTACTCACTCCAATTCCCAAAGACACCACTAATACGATCAGTGAAATCACAAACTACAGACCAGTGTCTTCAATACCGTTACTTACAAAAATGATGGAGGGCCTAGTAGCTTAACAATTAATGGAGTACCTGACACAACAGTCACTCCTTCATAAATCCCAATCGGGATTCAGACCTGAACATAGCACTGAAACAGTCATAACCACATTGATAACATAATTCAGAAACATGATTTGCCAAGGCCAGAAAATCCTACTACTACAATTTGATATGTCGAGTGCTTTCGACTTAGTAGATCACACAATACTAATTACCCTTCTAGACAACATGGGAATCAGTGGGGCTGTGGCAGCATAGTTTAACGGCTTCTTAAGAAACAGAGAATACCTAGTGAAGATTTCCAATCAACTATCATCCTCTTGGATACCTGAATGTGGCGTACCACAAGGATCACCAATATCACCAATGGTAAAATTATGTCTTACCTGATAATTTTCTTTCCTTTAATGCAGCAGATGAATCCAGGAACTAGTGGGTTAAGTCCGCCTACCAGCAGGTGGAGATAGAGATAAACAAACTAAAGGCAGTGATGCCAGACGGCCAGCTCCTTCCTCAATTAGTATGTCATTCGTAAGCATTTGCCAAGGCCAAAAATATGAAACCAATAACAACCAGAAACCATCCTCACTATGAAAAACAGAGAACCAAATAAGAACTTCGAAATAACTGCAACTTGATCCAGAAAACGGAATCCTTTCCATATTCCCATATCTGTCTGAACTCTGTAAAAGAGAACCCGGAAGGAAAAACAGCCACACTGCACGGAAAATAAAAAAAATGTTGGCTGAACTAGGGAGGGATCCTGGATTCATCTGCTGCGTTAAAGGAAAGAAAATTATCAGGTAAGACATCATATTACCTTCCTTGTCACTTGCAGCAGATGAATCCAGGAACTAGTGGGATGTACCAAAGCATTCCTTAAGTAGGCTGGGAAGCCGACGCTTCCCGCTCCAATACTCCCACCCCAAAACTCGCATCCTCCCAAGCAGACACGTCTAGCCTGTAATGCTTCGCAAAAGCATGACGGGATGCGCCCAATAAATCTCTTCCAGAGATAAGGCCGACGCCTCCGCCCAAGAAGCCGCCTGTGCCCGAGTAGAATGTGCCTTCAGGGCCACTAGAGACGCCCACCCTTGTAGCAGATACGCCGCTCCAATGGCTTCACTAATCCAGCGAGCAATGGAAGCCTTAGAAGCCGCCTCACCTCTTTTCGATCCCGACAAGAGCATAAAGAGATGATCCGAGCGTCAAAACTCGTTAGAGATCTGCAAGTACCGAAACAAGGCTCTCCGCATGTCCAGGAAACGTAGCAAGGCAAACTTCCCTGGATAACCTTCTCTTCAAAAAGACGGACGATAAACTGTCTGATTGACATGGAAAGCCGAAACCACTTTAGGTAGAAACAACGGCACCGTCCGATTGACACCCCTGCTTCAGAAAACTGCAAAAAAAGGATCTCTGGAAGATAAAGCCTGAATCTCAGAAATCCTCCTAGCCGAAGCAATGGCCACCAAAAACACTGTCTTAAGTGTTAGATCCTTCTCAGAAACCTTATTCAACGGCTCAAACGGTGGGGACTGGAGGGCTCGCAGTACCACATTCAAATGCCACGCCGGGCATGGCTGCCGCAGAGGAGGCCAAAGCCGAAGAGCCCCGCGTAGGAAATGGACCACATCAGAGTGAGCTGCTAAAGAGGAACCGTCCAGTTTGCCCTTAAAACAAGCTAGCGCGGCCACCTGCACTCAAAGGGAATTATATGCCAATCCTTTTTGAAGACCATCCTGAAGGAACTCCAGAATAATCGGAATGTCCGCTCGAAAAGGCGATTCAGCATGCAAAGCACACCACACCGAGAAAGCTTTCCACACTCGCGCGTACGCTGCTGAAGTAGACTACTTCTGTGCCCCCAAAAGAGTGGCAATGACTGGTCCTGAAAATCCCTTCTTCCTCAGCTGCCACCTCTCAGTAGCCAGGCTGTAAGATCAAAGTGGGAGGGATTTTCCATCTGAACTGGCCCTTGATGCAGCAGATCGGGAGTCACCAGAAGTCGCAATGGTGGCTCTGAGAGTGCTCGAACGAGATCCGCATACCACAGCCGTCGGGGCCAGTCTGGGGCCATTAGAACGATCGGCCCCCGATGCCACCCTATGCGGCAAAGAACTCTCCCTATCAGAGGCCATGGAGGAAAAACATACAGTAGCTGTTGTTCCGGCCATGGCTGGAGAAGAGCGTCCAATCCTGCGAATCCTGGCTGTCGTTTGCGGCTGAAGAACTGGGGAACTTTGGCATTGCAAGCCATGGCCATGAGATCCATTACTGGTCTTCCCCAACGTTGACAGATCAGCCAAAAAGCCAAGTCCAACAGCGTCCATTCCGCTGCGTCCAAAAGAGTCCGGCTGAGAAAATTCACTTGAACATTGTCTTGGCCCGCAATGTGCGCTGCCGACAGACTCTGAACATGCGCTTCCGCCCATACTAGAAGACGAGACTCTTCCACTGCCAAGAGAAGACTGTGAGTGCCCCCCCACCGATTTATGTAGGCCACCGTCATGGTGTTGTCCGCAGCGCATTCACGACTGCTCGCAACTCCAGATGAGACTGTCCCTGGCCCGGCTCGATCAAGGAAGGTGTCATTGATAATCCAGCAACGTCGGCGACCATCTGCTCAAAAGGAAATTCTGAAGAGGCCGCATGTGAGCCCTTGCCCATGGAATGACCTCCAAGGTCGCCGTCATGGAACCGAGGAGCTGAACATAGTCCCACACTCGGGAAGCGCGATGACTCAATAAGGTCCGTACCTGAGAAAGCAATTTGATCCTTCGCCCCTCGGGGAGAAAAACCTTCCCCTGCTTCGTATCGAATTGTACTCCAAGATACTCCAGACTGTGAGTAGGAACCAGATGACTCTTGTCCATATTGACCACCCAACCTAAGGATTGCAACACCGCAATCACTCAGTCGGTGACCACTCAACTCTCCTCTGCTGTCGTCGCCCGAATCAGCCAGTCGTCGAGATATGGATTCACTCAAATCCCCTCCTTCCGCAGGAACGTTGCCACCACCACCATGACTGTGGAAAAAGTGCATGGGGCAGTGGCCATTCCGAAAGGAAGGGCCCGAAACTGGAAGTGCTGACCCAGCACCGCAAAGCTGAGAAATCTCTGATGGGGCTGCCAAATGGGAATGTGCAGGTAGGCTTCCCTCAAATCGAGAGCCGTCAAAAACTCGCCTGGTTGAACAGCAGCAATAACTGCCCTTAATGTCTCCATGCGGAAGTGACGATAGCCCCTATCCTTAGCAGGTCTCGCAAACACTGCAGAACCGCTGTCCTCTTGGTCTGCGATACACAGCAGGACTCCAGAAAAAAGTCTGTGACGGGAGAGAAGAATTCTAGCTTGTAACCTTCTCGCACAACAGCGAGGACCGACTGGTCCAAAGTAATTCTGAAGAAACAGAGAAAGCCGACCACCGATCTGCTCTCCTCCCGAGTGGACCTGCGCCCCATCATTGGGAAGCCCGAGAAGGAGCCCCCTGATGAGAGGGGGGTCCAGCCATACACTTCTCATTGTGAAAGGAAGAACACTGCCCAAAACGAGGACACTGAAAGGCTGCGTTGGACCACCCCGGGCAATACCGTCGCGTCTCTTTGAAACGTGACCTCGAGGCTCCCTGCCTAGAAGTAGACTTGGGCCTATCCTCCGGAAGACACTGAGATTTGGAATCCCCCAAATCTTTAACAATCTTTTCTAGGTCTTCCCCAAAAAGCAATTTCCCTCAGAAAGGCAATTTAATGAGCAGTTGTTTAGAGGCCATATCTGCGGCCCAATGACGGAGCTACAGAAGACGCCGAGAGGAAACAGTCAAGGCCATGAGTTTGGCCGAAGCACAGACCAAATCATACAAGGCATACGCCAAGTACGCCAGCCCAATATCCATAAGCGACATCTGAGGAGTTCCCGGCATATCAGACTCCGAAATCGAATCCATGACAGAATGTAGCCAACTGAGACAAGCTCTAGCCGCATAAGAACTACAAACAGAAGCTTGAAGTGTCAAAGCGACCACCTCAAAGGCACGTTTTAAAGAGGCCTGTAGCCATCTGTCTTGTATATCCTTAAGTGCCACACCACCTTCCACTGGAAGAGTAGTCTTCTTAGAGACCGCCGTCACCAGGGCATCCACCAAAGGTAGAGCAAACTGCTCTAAACGGTCCGCTGAAACCGATACAGCCTGGCCATAGCCCTGGGTATTTTCAGACCCCCATCCGGATCCGCCCACTGGGCCAAAATCAACTCTTCAATAGCTTCATGTACTGGAAAGGCCTTAGAAGGTCGTCTGGTACTAGCCATATTGGGTTTGACCGCCTGAGAAGCCGCAACCTCAGGGTCCTCTATATTCAGAGCTTCCAGCACCTGAGAGATAAAGGAGGACAATTCCTCCTTATGGAAAATCCTCACGGCGGAAGAGTCCTCCGGTTGGTCAGTGAGGACACCATCCTCCACGTCCTCTACCCCTGTCTACTCCGAGAGAGCCACCACGGAGGAAGCTGCAGGCGACCGTATGCAGGACCCCTCCTCAGACCCCCAAAGAAAGCCTAGGCTTTTTAAGGGAGGAGAACATGGTGAAGGCGGTTAGCTTGGCAGAGTTTAAAAGGGGGTTAGATGGTTTCCTAAAGGACAAGTCCATAAACCGCTACTAAATGGACTTGGGAAAAATCCACAATTCCGGGAATAACATGTATAGAATGTACATTTGGGAAGCTTGCCAGGTGCCCTTGGCCTGGATTGGCCGCTGTCGTGGACAGGATGCTGGGCTCGATGGACCCTTGGTCTTTTCCCAGTGTGGCATTACTTATGTACTTACGTACTTATGAAAAACCCAAAATCTCTTGGTTACCCCCAGATCCCCTGAGAGAATCAAAGGCCGAAGCTGTCGCAGCTGCGTGAGGGTGGGGGGCAAGGCCCTCTTCAACAAAAATGCCTGATGGAGTAGCAAAATAAACTCTGGCGAAAACCCCTTCCCCACAACGGACGAGGTCGCAGCCATGGCACCTGCACCACCACCCACAGTGCCTGATGCCCCCCCCCCTCCCGTCTCCCCTACCAGCGGAGAAGAAGCTTTGCCCAAAACTGCTACTGGAGCTGGCTCCGCGACCGATTGCAAAATGGCACGAGAATCGCCAGACTCTGGGCGGGAAAGCACAGTCTCGTGGGGGGGGGGGGGGCACTGCTCCGTCGAGTGCTGCCAAATCAGTGCACCCCGTGCTGCAAAGGCCCGCCGCCGAACGCCGTTTCCCGCATCGAGAACAGCATTTTACTGCCATCGCCCGTCCCCGAACAGGAACCCAGCAGGACTTACCCCAGACCAGGAAAGCATGGGAACTGACAGCTGAGCCGAAGAAAAAAACTCTCCGACTCCACTTCGAGGCAGGCTCAGACAAGCAGGCAACAGAAAACAGGACTCGGACAGCAGTACAACAAACCTGCTCTCAGCAAAAACACACTTCTCTGTGCTTCTCTGTTTCTCTTTTAAATAAATTCTATGGTTCTCTTTTTTTTTTTTTTAAGTGAGGAGGCAGAACAAACAGGGAAGGAAAGGAACAGCAAAAGCCTGTTCAGAGGGAATTTGAGGGGCAGCAGGGACCCAGCAACTGCATATGCTGCCAAAGGGGACACCACCAGTCTGCCACCCCCAGCTCAAACTGGCCACCAGCCCAGGAGCACCCTCAGAGGCCTTGGGCCCAGGAGCTGGAGAAAAAGCCGTCCACCACCTGCTGAGATAGAGACATACTAACTGAGGAAGGAGTTGGCCATCTGGCATCACTGCCTTTAACTTGTTTATCTCTATCTCCACCTGCTGGTAGGCGGACTTAACCCACTAGTTCCTGGACTCATCTGCTGCAAGTGACAAGGAAACTATTTTACACTATGATGGCCCCACTTGGCAAGAAATTAGAAAAAACAGGATTCAACCCATTTATATGTGCTGATGATGTCACCATATACGTACCATTCAACAACAATATCACAGAGATAGCAGACAAGATCAAAGAAGGTCTAGACTTCATGGAAAACTGGGCAACCACCTTCAAACTCAAACTAAACACAGACAAAACCAAATTCCTGGTCCTATCCAGCTCGCATAACCCTACAACTTACACAAAAGTCACAATAGACCAAAAAATGTACCCAATCGAATCACAAATAAAAATACTAGGAATCATACTAGACAATTAACTCACTCTAGACAATCAAGTCTCAGCGGTCACATCAAAATGTTCCAAAACTCTATGAAAATTGAGAAGGATCAGACAATACTTCCCCAAACAATCATTTTGGCTAGTAGTACAATCCTTGATACTGTCCCAAATAGACTACTGCAATGCAGCATATGTAGGATGCAAAGAAAACCTACTAATATCACTACAGACAGTACAAAACATGGCAGCCAGGATGATATATAAATAGTCAAAATACAAAAGAGTAACTCCATTTCTCAAATCGCTACACTGGATCCCAATCAAACCTAGACTGATTTTAAACACAGTACCATCATTTTCAAAACATTATTTGGAATTTCCCCAGAATACATGTTAGAACTGATAGAACTATCACCAAGAAATGTAAGCCCAGAATCCAGAAGCTACTTACTACTCCACCTATCCAACTGTAGAAACCTGACCTACAAATCCATATACACGGCCGGATTCAGCTATCTGGGATCCAAATGGTGGAACTCAATCCCAAAAGCATCAACAACTACCTACAATTCCAGAAAAAATTAAAAACATATCTCTTCAAAAAATTCGCTGACTGACCAAACTGGACATAAATGTTCTGTACTGACTAACTGAAAAATGTAACCACATAACAATTATGTAATGTATCAACTGTTTAACTGTAAGCCAGATTGAACTGAAACATGTTTTTGGATAACTGTGGGATATAAGAATGGAATGGAAGAATTAGTGTTGTATTGCTCTTCTAATGGTAAAAGCAGCATACCAATCTGCTTTTCTTTTGTGTCTCAGAAAACAGATAGAGAGGAGGCACAGAAAACAATTTGGGAAAGGAATTGGCCAAAGTAACTAAGATGTTACTTAGCTAAATTCTGTAGGCTGAAAACTGTCCTCCAGAACCCACCTCAGCCCGGCTGTGGCATCCTATGTGATCCATCCAGCCACTAACTACAAGACACGGTCTCCACAAGCCAGCTACGCTTAAAATACAAGACTGTCTGTGGACAGGAAAGTACTTTGCAACAGAAAAGCTGGTGTATCAGGAGTGAGCTAACTGTTTAACTATCGACTGGGGAAAAGAGAAGAAAAGGGTGCTTGAAGGATCTGATACCTAGGTGTATTCCTGCTCTGTAACCTGGAATTCGGTACTGTGCTTGGAAAGGGATCTGTCACCTAGGAGTACCTCTGACTTTCCAGTCAGAGCATTATTGAAAATATATTTTGAGAGCTATATTTTCCATTTGTATTCTTGAGGTTTGAGAGCAGGTGCATCTCCTTGAGCTTAGCTCCATCCTGGAGAAATACTACTTTTTGTTCACTTAAGAAACTCTTCTATTGAAGCTCCATTTTTTTTGTTACACTCAGATAGAGTAGGTATTTTCCTGTCTCCAGAGGGCTTATAATCTAAGTTTGTACCTGAGGCAATGGAGCTTTAAGGTGCTTGCCTGAAATCGCAAGGTGCCACAGTGGAATTTGAACCAGGTTTCCATAGGTTTCAGCCAATTGCTCTAACCATTAGACTACTCCCTTGCATGTGTGTGCCTGCCATGTTGCAAAGTTACATGCTACTAATTTAAAGAAGCCTCAATCCTTACTTATTTTCAAATTGGAGGAGAAAATAAGTACAAGGGAATAAGGGGGAGAACGCTCTTAATCCTTTCCTTTATCAGGTGGCCCAAATGAGCACTTTTTACAAATCTACACATACAACACAGCAACTATATATCCCGATATTGATATATTGGGGCATATATATGTATTTCCAGTGCTGGTCAGCGCTTTTCTGGTCAGTGGCGGCTCTATTTCCAGATACTTAATGTCGGGCCATGTCCAGGCAACAGAATTGAATATCTAGGAATACGTAACTGGTTAAAGCTGATGCAGTTAAGTGCAGTATTCATCACTTAAACCACATAAGGTGAACCGCATAAAGAGGACTTTGCTTCATGTGACCCTAGTTATGCGGTTAAGCACTGAATTTTGGCACTTAGCCACGTAAGTGCTGACTTCACCCCCAGACCGCCCACGAAATAGCCGGTTTTGGCTTAGGTGCTAACTGGACATATTCTGCAGCACTATTTGGTTCAGTACTGCTGAATCTGCCCGGTTAGCACCGGACATGTGATCTAAAAGGCCAGGAGTAATTTCTGGCCATTGAAATCGCTTTGAATATCAACCCCATAGATTTTAGTACTGCCCAAACTCTGCCCTAACCACACCCCCCTGTAAATCTACATGACATACATGCGTAAATAATTCTAAAATCTGGTTTCACACATGTATGTAATATACACATTTAAATACAGGCATTTACACATCTAAATCATGAATAGGGTTTCCTAAATAAGGGCCATTATGTATGTACTGTATGAGTGTGTATGTGTTTACTAAGTGAAAATGTGTTCAAATGCTTTATATTTTTTTCTTTTCTGGGTCTTAGTATTAATTAAATCTAATGTACTGCCATGAAACCTTCCCAAAATTCTCTTGGCCCGCTCTACATGGACTTTTCTATATAAACAGAAAATTTTGTGCAGAGAGCACTTGTTCCAAAAGACATGTGGAATGAATTCACATTGCTCAAAGAAGATATATGATCAGGAGGAAAGATATTTTCACTGCAAAAAATGCCTTTCTGTGGTTTCAAAAGGGGGAAAAAAAAGAATACATAAAAGAGAAAGAGAGAAAACTGTATTGGGATCTGACCTACAGCAATGCAATTTGTAGGAGAATGAATTTCTAATAACACGACTAATTAATTAGGCTGTCTAGACCTTGTGACTGAGCAAAGGAAAACATAACAAACATTCTGTTGGCAATCTTCTTTGATTGGGACATTATCTTTTTAAAGGTTCTTTTTCACTACCCCAGGAATTTCCTTTTCTGTTTCTTTATAGATTGATGAGTTTTAGGGTATATTTTTTAAAATTGAAATGTGCTTTTGCATTCACTGCTCTTTAACAGCAAAAGTTAATGTGGGAAGAGTAAAGGCTGTGTGCCCAGCATGCCCTCCTTAGTTACTGCATGGAAATGTAAAGACTATTTGCTGTTTTGTGGATGTATTTAACCCTGGATTCTATAAATGGTGTGTAAATTTACACATGCAAAATTGGGTGCCATCCTGAGATGCACATGCAACTAAATTCAATAATGAGCCAATCAGCACAAATAATTGGGCGCTAACAATTTTATTAGTGTTAATTGGCAACAATTTGGATTTGCATGCGCATCTTGCTAAGTGCTATGCTATAAAAATCCACACGCAAATCTTATAGCGCAACTCAAAAGGAGGCACAGCCATGGGACGGGTATGGGTGGGTTAGGGGCATTCGCTAAAAATGCATGTAGTATTACTGAATACCAGGGATCTGTACCTAAATTACGCACCAAAATTTACACCAGGTATCAGTTGCTGTAAATCCTCATGCCCGAAGTTTGGTACAGAAATCAGCTTTAAGCACTATTTTATAAACGGCACCCAACTCGGAGCACCATTTATAGCGGTGTTTCCCAAGACGGTAAATGACACAGAAAAAAATCCACACACAATGTTATTCTATAAACCAGTGTTTCCCCAGTCGGTCCTGAAGTACCCCTTGCCAGTCGGGTTTTCAGGGTATCCGCAATGAATATGTGTGAGATTGATTTGCGTTTACTGTCTCCATTGTATGCAAATCTCATTCATGCACATTCATTGCGGATATCCTGAGAACCTGACTACCAAGAGGTACTTCAGGAACGACTTGGGAAACTGGTTTATAGAATAACACTGTGTGCGGATTATTTTGTGTGCCATTTACTGAATCTAGTCCTTAATGCCTCTGCTTGGGGAGAAGGAAGATGCACCTGCATTAACCACACACAGTTATTTCTTTGGTATTTAGCGCATGCCTTTCCAATGGTAGTTCAAAGTGAGTTCAGCCAAACATAGCAGCAGTGAGCAAAAGAAAGGAAACCTGGTGCCACTTGAAAATCCTTTATTCAATACACAATACAAGAAATTCCAAGAGCTCAACATGGGCCGTGTTTCAGTGATGAGGCCTGCATCATCAGGAGTCCATAGTTCTGATGGTGTGCAGCAACCAAAATGAGAAATTAATTGTGAAGCCACAGGTAAATAGAAGAAACAACAGCATGCCTCTCTCAGAAGTGCTGGGCTATGCTTGAAAGACAAAAAAAACTTTCAAATGGTAGTTAAGGTGAGTTACATTCAAGTACAGTAAGAGAGGTTACGTAACTTGCCCAAGATCACAAGGGGCGTTGGTGAGATTTAAACACTGGTCTTCCTAGTTCAGAGACTGCTGCTTTAACCACAAGGCTACTCCCCCACTCCAGAAAGCACAATGAGCAGGTAAGTGCATGTGTTAACTGCAGTGCACAGTCCATGACTATTTTCTGCTTATAACCTGCCACATTCCCGCCCCTTAACATAACATGCAGCTAACATGTGAATTAGCATGCGCTGTCATGCCACTGTGGTAATAGTTACTGAGTTTGTGAGGTAATGGCACGTGCTAATTTGTGCATGAACTGCTTAACACACTTTGTAAAAGGGTCCCTTTATAGATTTTAAAAAAAAGTTCACAGTCATGATTTTTGCATAAGTTCATGCTCAATTTACAAGAAAGTAATCTGGAAGGACTCGTTAAAGGTTTTCATAGATTGCGGAAGTTCAATGAGGATCTTTAAAACCAACTTTCTGTTTCTCTCCCAAAATGGATAAGCTGCTAATGCAAACAGAAAGGATTTATAGATTAATTTAAGCCTTTCTTCAACAAAATAAAGTTATAATACCATGAATGTTTATAGTTTCTGAAGCTGTGACAGAGTCCAGTATCCCTTGCCAGTTTCAAATGGGAGGGGCAGCAATTACTGTGAGATTAAGTGGGTGACTTTTCCCTTAATACCTCCAGTGGAGTGCTGCTCAATCGCAGCATCTTTCGGTAACTTGGATTTACTGGGTATTAGGTCTAAACTTCCACATTTATTATTTATTTTTTTGGACCTAGATGTCCCTTCCTCTTCTGAAATCTGTTGGATATCCAAGTTTTGGCCTCTTCATAGTCCTGCTCAAAACACAACCAGACAATACTCCCTCTTGCCATAAAGATGTACTTTTCAGTAGGTTATCCAGTCTGCTACTGAAGACACTACTTCCCTTCTTTGATAGATGGACATTGGAAAAGCATACCATGATCTAGGAAGCCAAAATGCTCTTGACGACACCAACTGCACAGCTACATATTCATCTCCTGAATGCGAGCATCTGTGTCTTGGCCTTTACCCTCAACAGGGACAACTGACGAGAACCTTGATACATTCGGAGGAGTACCTAGCAGTATCATTTGTGCTACATGGATGAGCAGCATCGGATAAATAGGTAACCTCAGGGACTTTATTTTAAGTTACTCTGCTCACTTAGCAAAGGAATTTAAGAAAATTTTTTTAGCATATAAAGTCTCTGTTACAGTTCCATCGGCTAGCATTTAAAGGGACTATGTTAAAGTTACCATAATATCAGTATAGAGCATAGCTAATAGTCACAGGAAACCTCAGTTTAGACTTTAATTTCCTCCCACCCACCCCAGGCCTGATCTCTGATTTATAGGTCCTTGAACCAATTAGGAGGCTACAATTCCTAGGGACCCTGTTCCATCCACTTTGTCACTTGGATTTTATAGTTGCTGACTTACACGAGGCTCTGGGCTTTTCTCAGCCAGTCTGATCTTCTCCAGCTTGTTCTATTACTGCCCCTATTGCATGTCCCTTTCTTCTCCTCCCTCATGTATGTGGTCCTTCTTTGATCCTAGCTAACTTTTTTTCCTTTAATCAAGGCCTTTAGCTCACCTTCCGCTACTTGTTCTCTTGATCTTGTTCCATCTGCTTGGCTTAGCCTCCCAAGGCTGGATGCTCTTCCTGTTGCTTTGGCTATTATCAATCATAGTCTTTCTCTAGGTAAGTTCTCTTCTGGGTGGAAATGGGTAGTGGTTCGTCCCATTTTGGAGAGACTAGGTCTTGATCCTTCCCTTCCAAACAGCTATAGGCTATTTTTTTGCTAATGCTATAACATATGGAATTAATGTTCTGTGCCCCCCCCCCCCCCCCCCCAGCAGTCCACGTTTCTCCTTGGGCATGGTACTGAGACAGTAATGGCTAGCTTCTTGAGTGAGCTGCATGAATATCTAGATAATGGACACAAGAACAACTATATGCCTGCTAACTTGATATCACTTGCTCTCTACCCTAGGCAGTCTGGCTTCAGATCTCACTTTAGTACGGAAACTATTTTAGCTGCAGTGCTCAATGAAATTCACACTCACTGGGATAAACACAACATGGTTCTTGCTGTTTCTCTTGATCTTTCGGCCGCTTTTGATCTTATTGATCATTCCCTCTTGCTAGTCCATCTGAGTTCTCTTGGTATTGTAGGTTCTCTCCTATCATGGTTTACTTTATTTTTTTCAAACTGTGCTTACTCTGTGGTCACAAACTCACCTAGGGCATCCACCCCGGTCACTACCCTGTGGCATCCCACAAGGCTCTGTCCTCTCTCCCCTTCTATTCAACATATTTCTTAGTTCCCTAGCAACCCTAATATAATCCATGGATATTTCATTCCACTTTTATGCAGATGACATTCTCTTGCTCAATCCTACTAATCCCTTTAACCTCTCCCTTGCACCATTTCAGAACTGCCTCCAACTTATTTCTGATTGGCTCTCTGACATAAACTCGTCCTCAACAGAGACAAAATGGTAACTTGTTGGTTTATAGGCAGTCTTCATACCTCATCCATTCCGTTTCAGTTCTTTGGTTCCACTCAAATCATTTAGGTACCTAGATTGCTGCAAAGGTATCACTGGTTACCGATCCATCAACGCATACACTTTAAATTATTAGTCCTCACATTTAAGTCCCATAGGCTTGGCCTATCCAATTATCTCTTCTCCCTCATTATTCTTTACTGACCAGCTTGTCATCTCTGCTCGATAAACGATCATCGTCTAGTCTTACCTGGTCCCATATTTGCCCAGTTAGAATCTACTCATCATCGCACTTTTTTCTTTGCCACTCCTTCCCAATGGAACTCACTCCCACTAGACACTGTGCTGAAACCTCATTTGAAATTTTAAAATCAAGACAAATAGACCTGGACCTTCAATAAAGCGTTCACCTTAGATTTAATTGTTATGGTGTACCGCTGTTGCCCTACCTCCTTCTATCCCCCTACCATTCTCATTTCTCTGCATCTGTCCACTTTCCTGTAAATTTTGCAGTTCCTTTCCTTTTGTAAATCGCAGAGAGCTGCCAGTTAGTCATGGCAATATAGCAAATTCTAATAAACCATAAATAATACAAATTGTAGTATTCTAGAACTTCTAGTTGATATACGATGAATCCCTTAAATACTCCAATGTGTTTGATAGGAAGGGTTTCCTTTTAATGAAATGTTTATTAAGAAGGTAATTTTATAAATGGGACCCTAAGCAGGAAAGACACAAAGGAGAATATGTTGCACTTATTTTATAAAGGCAATCTATATGCCTATGGAGCTAATTTTCAAAGCAGATAGATCTCTCAAAATGGCTAAAAATATCCATCTGCCGAAAATGTTGAAATTGCAATTTCCAAAAAAGGAGAATTGAGCCATTTTTCACTGAGTTCATCCAAATAGCATGAGAGCGTGTTGGAAGTGTGTTCTAGGTGGGACTATGGTGGGCCCAAAATTAGGATATATTTCAGTGATAACGGAACAGGAAGCAACATCCAGGGCTCAAAAGAAGTACGTTTTTATCTAGACCTGTTTCAATCAGGTCTAAGTTACAAAATGGTGTTCTGACTTACCAGCTGATCACTGGGGATTAAGGCTTGGCCCTTCTATAATCCTCCAGTTGATGCTGTCCCCCTCCCACCCCCTTAAGAAGTGAAACTGAAAGGGGATACCAGGCGCTATGACAGAATCAAGTATTATGGGCATAACCAACAGAGCAGCAACAGTGGTAGCCTAGTGGTCAATGCAGTGGTCTATGAACAAGGGGATCCAGGTCCAAATCCCACTCTATCTAGTGTGGTAAAAATTGTGAGTTCTCCAAAACCACCAAAACACCTAAAGGGGCATAATCGAAAGGGATGCCCAAGAGGACGTCCTAGCAGGACGTCCCGGCGAAGGGGTTGGGAAACCCGTATTATCGAAACAAGATGGGCGTCCATCTTTTGTTTTGATAATACGGTCAGGAACACCCAAATCGCGAAATTTAGGTCGACCTTGGAGATGGTCGCCCCAAATTTTCGGCAATAATGGAAACCGAGGACGCCCATCTCAGAAATGACCAAATCCAAGCCATTTGGTTGTGGGAGGAGCCAGCATTCGTAGTGCACTGGTCCCCCTGACATGCCAGGACACCAACCGGGCACCCTAGGGGGCACTGCAGTGGACTTCACAAATTGCTCCAGGTGCATAGCTCCCTTACCTTGTGTGCTGAGCACTCCAACCCCCCCCCCCCCAAAACCCACTCCCCACAACTGTACACCACTACCATAGCCCTAAGGGGTGAAGGGGGGCACCTACATGTGGGCACAGTGGGTTTGTGGTGGGTTTTGAAAGGCTCACATTTACCACCACAAGTGTAACAGGTAGGGGGGAATGGGCCTGGATCCGCCTGCCTGAAGTGCACTGCACCCACTAAAACTGCTCCAGGGTCCTGCATACTGCTGTCATGGAGCTGGATATGATATTTGAGGCTGGCATAGTGGCTGGCAAAAAATATTTAAAAGCTTTTTTTAGGGTGGGAGGGGGTTGGTGACCACTGGGGGAGTAAGAGGAAGTTATTCCCAATTCCCTCCGGTGGTCATCTGGTCATTTCAGGCACCTTTTTGAGGCTTGGTCGTAACAAAAATTGGACCAAGTAAAGTCGCCCAAGTGCTCGTCAGGGACGCCCTTCTTTTTTCCATTATGGGTCGAGGAAGCCTAGGCACGCCCCAATCCTGCCTTTGCTACTCTTCCGACACCCCCCCCCGTGAACTTTGGTCGTCCCCGCAACAGAAAGCAGTTGAGGACACCCAAAATCAGCTTTCAATTATGCCGATTTGGGCGACCCTGGGAGAAGGACGCCCATCTCCCAATTTGTGTCGAAAGATGGGCGCCCTTCTCTTTCGAAAATAAGCTTGCTACTATACCTAAATACTGGAGACACCTGCAAGGTGGAAGGCGATTGTAATGGTGTACAGTAGGTTTTATTCTGCTCCTAGAGGGCTCACAATACAAAATAAAGGAGCTTTGGTGGGAATTGTACCTGGGTGCCATTGTTTAAAGTCCACTGTACTGATCACTATGATCTGCAGGGACGTCTGTGTGGCCTTTTCTCTCAAAGAGATGCCAGACAGACGGTCTAGTGCCTGTTTTTTTGGCTTTTATAAGTTAGACGTGTCACTTTGGAAAATGGCTGCAGATCCATCTTAGAGCCACTTTTGAAAGGGAAACCCAGCTGTTTTTCCTTTTTGAAAATGGCCCTAAGATGGATGGGTTTTTTTGGATGCAATGAGCAAAATGTTCCAATTCTGACTTGGATGTTTGTTTTTTTTTAATGCCTCGCCACTTGTCTTTCTAAAGCCATCTTCCCTAAACCTCTTTGCACAGGTACACCTGCTCCAAGATTAACTTTGTGTTGGTATGTGCCAGTACAAGCTGGTGTACTTGCAGGTACTTTATAAAATAAGGCAGAGATGACAATCCTTCCACCCACACTACCCATTCTCCACCAGCAGGACCCCCCATGTATACTAAAGGAGGTGTGAATATGTCTAGGGGAGGTTGTGCACACAAAATAAAATTGGTTTCTTTTAGTTTCCTGTGTTGTTTGTGGGTTTTTAAAAAAAATTTGTTTTATTAATTTTTTTTTTCATTTCAGAGCAGTTTTGTTTATAGTGCACACTATGAACAACAGTGGAAAAAAAATAAAACTTCAAGTTTTCCCTTTTGTTTCACGTTAAACACAATGGGGCTCATATTCAGCCCGTGGGAGGCAGGCCGGCTATACCCTGTGGTCACCGCTGAGGATTGAATATCTGGGGGGGGGGGGGGGGGGGGTTTAGGGGTTTGACCGTCATAAATTTAACTGGCAAAGTTAATACTCAACATTGGCTAGTTAAGTTTATAGTGGCCAAAGATAGGCCTGCTATTTCGGCAGCCCAATTTGTCCGGCGAAGTGCTGAATATTCACAGATAGCCACTTATCGCATGATATAACCGGTTAGCTGCTATGGGCTGATCGTGAATATTCAGTGGGAGATAACTGGTTATCTCCCGCTGAATATTTACAGATAGCCGGTTAAGTGCTATTTAACCATCCAGGAGCTATTCCTGGCCAGTTAAATAGCGCTCAATATTGGCAAGAATGGGTTCCTTTTACAAAGCCGCAGTAGTGATTACCACACGCTGAATACGACAAATCCCACAGGAACTGAATGGACTTCGTTGCATTTGGCGCACCGCTAATTGCTGGCATGACTTTGTAAAAGGAGCCCAATGTGATACAACATGCACAAACCTCCCTAAAAATGCCTGTTTTGGAGGGAAATAGTTGTTATTATGGCTCTTTGAATCTGGCTATACTACTGGATTTTGCAGACACAGCGGCAGAGAGCTGAAATGCACAGTTATAACACACCCTATCAATATTCATCAGAAAGTTAGCATGCAAACTGATAACTATCCTCTACTGATTCTTTCTATTCAGTAATATGGGGAGCGGTGGTTAGAAGAATACTTGAACAGTAAGGCAGTCACTCCATGGGTGGCGCTATTTTCTCAAGCCATATGTACCGCAGAAATGCAGCTCACAGACCACAACAACAATCTGTGAATTCAGAATATCCCCAGGGGCAGAAAATACAATAAATGAAAAACAGGGCTTTTTTATGACATCAAACAAAAGAGATTTTTAAGCTTTTCCTTTTTTTTCCCTCCCCACACTGAAGTGTGCAGGAATTGGAGCTTGTCTGTTATGAAAGAGGGAAAAGGGGAACATTCTAGTACTTCACCAGGCATACCTTGGATTTAAACAAGGTTTGGACAAGTTTCTAAGAACAGTCCAGTCACAATAGTTAGCTATGCAGGCAGGGAGGGGTGGGTGGGGAGGAAAGGAGGGGTTGCTGCCTCTCTTGTCTGGAAGAGGATGGTAGATCTGTTGTCAGGTCAGCGGGTACCCTAGGCAGCCCAGGGTGGGCAAGGGAGAGCCCCTGACAAAGAACCAGACAGCTGTGGGTGGAATGTCCCCCTCACATGACTCTGCTACCAGGGTTCATCTCAAATGAATAATGACACAAACTAGTGATTACATAAGATATTAAAAGAGCTCATACTGCTGCTTTGTTCATTTCAGTCTTCAAAGTGTTAACAACATTGGATAGCCTGACATTCAGTTGCTGTATGTTGTCAACCCCTCTCTCTCCTCTACTCATCTCTCTTTCCTTTTATTTAGCTACTGCCTTGTCACTGTAGCTCAAAAAGAGTTACATTCAGCTAGGATAGGCAATTCCTTGTTCACAGAAGGCTTGCAGTCTACAACAGTTAACCCCTCCCCCCCCTGATTTTCAAAACTATTTAACCAGGAATATCTCCTGGCTGGTTAAATAGCATTTAAGTGCCTAACCATGGATATTCAGTGGGAGATTTATTTTTGTTACATTTGTACCCTGCACTTTCCCACTCATGGCAGGCTCAATGCGGCAGGCAATGGAGGGTTAAGTGACTTGCCCAGAGTCACAAGGAGCTGCCTGTGCAAGGAATCGAACTCAGTTCCTCAGTTTCCCAGGACCAAAGTCCACCACCCTAACCATTAGGCCACTCCCAGATCTACCTCTCCACACCAGCAATCTCGGCAGAAATCCAGTCCAAGGTATCTGCCTGCCTCTCTGACATTGCTACCTGGATGTTTCACCGCCACCTGAAACTCAATATGTCCAAAACTGAACTCCTTATCTTCCCTCCTAAACCAACCTCTCCCCTTCCCCCATTCTCTATTTCTGTCGACAACACGCTCATTCTTCCTGTCTCGTCTGCTCGCAACCTTGGGGTAATCGTCGACTCCTCCCTCTCCTTCTCTGCCCATATTCAACAGATTGCTAAAACCTGTCGTTTCTTCCTTTATAACATCGCCAGAATTCGCCCTTTCCTTCCTGAACACGCTATCAGAACCCTCATCCAAACTCTCATCACCTCTCGCTTAGACTACTGCAACTTGCTTCTCTCAGGTCTTCCACTCAGCCATCTCTCTCCTCTTCCATCTGTTCAAAACTCTGCCGCACGACTAATATTTCGCCAAAGTCGTTATGCCCATATCAGCCCTCTCCTGAAATCACTTCACTGGCTCCCTATCCGTTTCCGTATACAATTCAAGCTCCTCTTGTTGACCTATAAGTGCATTCACTCTGCAGCCCCTCACTACCTCTCCACCCTCATCTCTCCCTACACTCCTTCCCTAGAACTCCATTCACTAGGCAAATCTTTCCTAATTGCACCCTTCTACTCCATCGCTAACTCCAGACTCCGCTCCTTCTATCTCGCCGCACCTTATGCCTGGAATAAGCTTCCTGAGCCATTACGTCTAGCTCCATCCCTGGCTGCCTTCAAATCCGGGCTACAGGCCTACCTGTTTGATGCTGCTTTCGACTCCTGTCTTGTAACGTTTATCTTATCCTTATGTGTCCTTCTGTCTGTCCTTCCCTTCTCCTTTTTGGTCCTGTCTGTCCTGATTTAGATTGTAAGCTCTTTTGAGTAGGGACTGTCTTCTTCATGTTCAAATGTAAAGCGCTGCGTATGACTGGTAGCGCTATAGAAGTGATTTATAGTAGTAGTAGTAGAATATCCCAGTTAGTGCCTAGCCGCTAATTACTGAGTGACATAGAGGGGCATTTTCGAAAGAAACGTCTAAATCAGAATTTGGACGTTTTACAAAGATGTCCAAATTCTGAACAGGAAAGAAGGTCATTTTTGAAAAAGGTGAACATCCATCTTTTGCGTTCGAAAATACTATGGACATCCTGTGATTTGGATGTTTTGTGATTTGGACGACTTTGTTTTTCAGCCATTTTCGGAAAACAAAAAAACGTCCAAGTGTAAAACATCCAAAATCAAGCCATTGGGATGAAGGAGGAGCCAGCATTTTTAGTAGACTAGGGCGCACTGCAGTGGACTTCATAAAAAGCTCCCAGGTACACATCTGACCATTGCTCCCTTACTTTGTCTGCTGAGCCCCACAAAACCCACCCAAAAGCCACTACCCCCAACTGTACACCACTACCATAGTCCTTACAGGTGAAGGGGGCACCTAAATGTGGGTTTCTGGTGAGTTTTGGAGGACTCACAGTTTCCTCCACAATTGTAACAGGTAGGGAGAGGTAGAGGGCTGGGTCCAACTGTCTGCAGGGGTAAAAGGGGTGATCAAGGAAGACAAAGATGTAGCGGAGAGACTGAATGAATTTTTTGCTTCGGTCTTCACCAAGGAAGATTTGGGTGGGATACCGGTGTCGGAAATGGTATTTCAAGCGGACGAGTCGGAGAAACTTACTGACTTCACGGTAAACCTGGAGGACGTAATGGGGCAGTTCAGCAAACTGAAGAGTAGGAAATCTCCTGGACCGGATGATATTCATCCTAGAGTACTGATAGAACTGAAAAATGAGCTTGCGGAGCTACTGCTAGTGATATGCAACTTATCCTTAAAATCGAGCGTGGTACTGGAAGATTGAAGGGTAGCTAATGTAACGCCGATTTTTTAAAAAGGCTCCAGGGGAGATCCGGGAAATTATAGACCGGTGAGTCTGACGTCAGTGCTGGGGAAAATGGTAGAGGCTATTATTAAAAACAAAATTACAGAGCACATCCGAGGACATGGATTACTGAGACCGAGTCAGCACGGCTTTTGTGTGGGGAAATCTTGCCTGACCAATTTACTTCAATTCTTTGAAGGAGTAAACAAACATGTGGACAAAGGGGAACAGATTGATATTGTGTATCTGGATTTTCAAAAGGCGTTTGACAAGGTACCTCATGAAAGGCTACAGAGGAAATTGGAGGGTCATGGGATAGGAGGAAATGTCCTACTGTGGATTAAAAACTGGTTGAAGGACAGGAAGCAGAGAGTGGGGTTAAATGGGCAGTATTCACAATGGAGAAGGGTAGTTAGTGGAGTTCCTCAGGGGTCTGTGCTAGGACCGCTGTTTTTTAATATATTTATAAATGATTTAGAGATGGGAGTAACTAGCGAGGTAATTAAATTTGCTGATGACACAAAGTTATTCAAAGTTGTTAAATCGCAACAGGATTGTGAAAAATTACAAAAGGACCTTACGAGACTGGGCGGCTAAATGGCAGATGACGTTTAATGTGAGCAAATGCAAGGTGATGCATGTGGGAAAAAAAGAACCCGAATTATAGCTAAGTCATGCAAGGTTCCACGTTAGGAGTTACGGACCAAGAAAGGGATCTGGGTGTCGTCATCGATAATACGCTGAAACCTTCTGCTCAGTGTGCTGCTGCGGCTAGGAAAGCGAATAGAATGTTGGGTATTATTAGGAAAGGTATGGAAAACAGGTGTGAGGATGTTATAATGCCGTTGTATCGCTCCATGGTGCGACCGCACCTTGAGTATTGTGTTCAATTCTGGTCGCCGCATCTCAAGAAAGATATAGTAAAATTGGAAAAGGTGCAGCGAAGGGCGACTAAAATGATAGCGGGGATGGGACGACTTCCCTATGAAGAAAGATTAAGGAGGCTAGGGCTATTCAGCTTGGAGAAGAGACTGCTGAGGGGAGACATGATAGAGGTATATAAAATAATGAGTGGAGTGGAACAGGTGGATGTGAAGCATCTGTTCACGCTTTCCAAAAATACTAGGACTAGGGGGCATGCGATGAAACTACAGTGTAGTAAATTTAAAACAAATCGGAGAAAATTTTTCTTCACCCAACGTATAATTAAACTCTGGAATTCGTTGCCAGAGAATGTGGTGAAGGCGTTTAGCTTAGCAGAGTTTAAAAAGGGGTTAGACGATTTCCTAAAGGACAAGTCCATAAACCACTACTAAATGGACTTGGGAAAAATCCACAATTCCAGGAATAACATGTATAGAATGTTTGTACGTTTGGGAAGCTTGCCAGGTGCCCTTGGCCTGGATTGACCGCTGTCGTGGACAGGATGCTGGGCTCGATGGACCCTTGGTCTTTTCCCAGTATGGCATTACTTATGTACTTATGTACTAGACTACTCCAGGGACCTGCATGCTATTCTGATGGACCTGAGTATAACATCTGAGGGTGGCACAGAGGCTGAAAAGTAAATTTTATGGTGGGAGGGGGTTAGTGACCACTGGGGGAGTAAGGGGAGGTCAACCCTGATTCCCTCCAGTGGTCATCTGATCATTTGGGGCACCTTTTTGTGCCTTATTCATAATAAAAACAGGTCTAGCTCAAAACTAAGTTTTAGTCATGGACGTTTTTGCTTTGTTCCATTATGGCCGAAAGACGTCCAAGTCTTAGGAACGCCCAAGTCCTGCCTTGAACACGCCCCTGGCATGCCCCCTTGAGATTTGGACATCCTTCTGATGGACTTCAGAGAAAGACGTCCAAAAAGAGGTTTCAATAATACTGATTTGGCTGTTTCTGTGAGATAAATGTCCAAATGCTGACTTATGTCTCTTTCGAAACAGAGCCCAAAAAACAGTTAGGCGTGGATATACAGCACCAAGCCGGCTATGCTGAGCAGTCAAAATAGGCCATTTAATTAGCAGGCCTATCTTTGACCACTAAAAAGTTAATCGGTTAGCGCTGAATATCGGCATGGATGGTTAACTTTTTAGTGGCCAAAATAAATCTGGATTAGATATTCAATGCTGCTCACTAGATACAGCACAGCATTGAATATCTGTGTTTAACGCCATCAGTGGACCGCAAACGACCTGCCTGCCGCCAGCTGAATATCAGGCCTTAACGTGTCCTTAATTGTCATGTCAAACGCCTAATGTTGGATTTTATGTAAGGAGGTCAGGAGAAGGTGGAGAGTAAATCTTGCAGTTAACGTGGGTGTCAACGCTTGTTAACTTCCGAACCAGCAGATAATGTGGAACTGTAAACTACCACTTCATAATAGCATCCTGCATCCTGTATGATTATATATTACACCTTGAATGATGTATGCTGTTCTGCTCATCCCATCCCAAAAATGATATAGGCTAAACAGGTTAGGCTCTGCAGCTTGGAGAAAAGACAACTGAAAAAGGAACAATGGACAGTCGATATATAGATTTGTAAAACTTCCTGCCTCCAACAGTGGACAGTCCCCTTACACTGTAAAACACCCTGTTTGTAGCTCATTCTCAGAGCTGAGCAATGGCTTTCCCAAGTCTGCCTGGCTAATAATGTTTATGGACTTTTCATCCAGAAACTTATCTGAATCTCTTTTGAATCTTGTTATGTTAGATGCCTTGATCGTTCAGCAACAGGCTCCACAGCTTATGCGCTGTGTGATAAAACAAAATACTATGATTTTGTTTTCTGCCTGCTGGTCATTAGTTTCATGAAAGGAATTCATGTTCTTGTGCTATTTGAAAGGTTAAACAACCATTCCCTATTTGTTTATTCTTCCCCACTCATGATTCTACAAACTTCTATTGTATCCCCGCTCAGTCATCTTTTCTCCAAGCTGAAGAGCTCTATCCTGTTTAGGAGAAATGTTCCATCCCCTTTATCATTTAGTTCTACTGTATCATTTGGGAGTGGAGGAGTGGCCTAGTGGTTAGGGTGGTGGACTTTGGTCCTGAGGAACGGAGTTCAATTCCTGGCACAGGCAGCTCCTTGTGACTCTGGGCAAGTCACTTAACCCTCTATTCCCCCATGTAAGCTGCATTGAGCCTGCCATGAGTGGGAAAGCATGGGGTACAAATGTAACAAAAAAAAAAAATGAGGTGATTGGAACTGTACTCAATGTGTGATTGCATTAAGGATAAAACAGAGGCATCATGATATTCTCAGTTTTAATCTCCATTCCTTATGGGATAGCCCCTAACATTCTTTTTGTTTTCTTAGCAGCCCTGACACACAGGGCTGAAAATTTCAACGTACTGCCCCCAGTGATTCCAAGTGGCATGGTCGCCTTTTCTCAAGTGCTGAACATGCCCTCTGCAATTCGTGAGATGGTCACTGGCTAACATATGCAGGTAACATGTGTTAACAGAAAAACCTTGCTACGATTTAAGAAATGGCAGTCTAGGCTTGTATCAGAGTCAATGGACATCACAACCTCTGAACAGAGGAAAGGGAAGCATAGTTTGGGGTGGCCAAGGAGGGCAATGCCACTCCATCTCCCAAATGCTACAGGTGCTAATGCTGAATTGGTCCCCTTCTCCCACTGCAATATGAGTTCTTTACCTCCCCCCCCCCCCCTGAAAAAAAGTAAACCACACCTATGCCTCTGGGTGATGCTTGCATTAGACCAATATAAGGTGCTGAAACCTGCACAGAGTCCAGTTTTCTCTAGGATAAATATAACTACTAGGACTCTGCTCTTCTGCCTGCCAAAACCAAAACTCTGAGCACTGTCCTGGCCTAGCTCATTAAACTGCATATCTTGTCAGTGAAAATCTACACAGTTCCATATCAACACAGTTCCACATCAACACAGCTCCATATCAACAGTCTTTGATCTTCTGTGCAAAGGATGCGGGGCTCCATCATCACAACAGAGTATATCTCGGCATGGCTGCATGTGAGACAGATGTGATCTGACTGAAAACAGAGTGACAAAAGCAATTCTGGCTGAAAGGGGATGGAAGAGGAAATCTGTACCAGCCTTTGGAAAATAGCGTGCTGGCCTTTTCTAAAGAGAATCCCATACTTGCCTGTTTCTTGGAAATTAAGGGGATGCTAGTCATATTTGAGCAACCTAACTGGCAAGTAGGCCAGAGCCTACTGCATGGCTTCTGTGCGTCTTGGGTTTGCTACCGGATGTAGACAACATGTGGAATCACTCGGAAACAGAACTGAATTATTAACCTATTATTTTTTTAAAATTTTGTTGTTAATCATGTGTTGTGCACATGTTAAGGGGTCATGTCATGTCTCATCGCCTTACATATTAATGAAAATATATGGTATCTTTTGAAAACAGTGCTGAGTTGAATTGGTCTATGCCAGAAATTTAGGACATGGCAGCCAACAAGAGACATGCTGCTGTGTGCTGCTTTTCCCTTATAACTAGGGAAATAACTGTCAAACGTCTCTAGTGGTGATTGTATATGACAGTCACCACTAATGATATAACTAAAACACCGGCGACAATACTACAATAGGAAAATTAGAAATATAAGGAAAAAACATTGGGTTTGTCAAAGATTAGAAGCTAAGAGTTACCTGTACCTTTTCACTTTTATTTTGCTACTAGTAAAAAAGGCCCGTTTCTGACACAAATGAAACGGGCGCTAGCAAGGTTTTCCTCAGAGTGTGTATGTTTGAGAGAGAGAGTGTGTGTGAGAGATGGAGTGTGTGTGTCATAGAGAGAATGAGAGAGAGACAGAGACAGCGTGTGTGTGTGTTTGTGTGAGAGAGAGTGTGTGAGAGACAGAGTGTCTGTGTGTGTGTGACAGAGAGATAGAGTGTGATAGGCAGGGAGTGTGTCAGAGAGAGTGTATGTGAGAGACAGTGAGTGAGTGAGTGAGAGCCCCCACCCCCTCTCGCAGGGCCCCCCTCCTCACCCCCACCTCTCTGGTCTCAGGACCCCCCTCCCCACCTCCCTCTCCCCCTCCCTCTCCCCTGCCCTGCCTCCAGCCATCCGTCCAGCGACCCTCCTCTCCCCCTGCCCCCCCTGCAGCTACCCATGCCCAGCGACCCTCCCCTCCCCTCTCCCCCTCCCCCCAGCTACCCATGTCCAGCGACTCTTCCCTTCCCCCCCGGCGCATCAAACCCCCTTGCCACCCGCAGCTACCAGTGGTAACGGTGTCTGGCCGCTGCTGCTTCCCCTGTTGAGCAGCAGCGGCCGCTACAAAAAGAAAAGAAGCGATAAATGTTTTTAAACCCAGCCTAAATCATTCGCAAATGCCCGAGTCTTACAACGCAGTCTCTGCAGCCGCTCCTCTTCTCACCTGTCACATCACTGCGCTCCTCCGGGGTCTTACTCCAAGGGCAGTGACGTGGGGGCGAGAGGAGGAGCGGCTGCAGAGACTGCGTTGTAAGACTCGGGAATTTTGAAATGATTTGGGCTGAGTTTTAAAACATTTATCGCTTCTTTTCTTTTTGTAGCGGTCGCTGCTGCTCAACAGGAGAAGCAGCAGCGGCCGGACAGCGTTACTACTGGCATCTGTGGGTGGCGATGGGGTTTGATGCACCGGGAGGGGGGGGGGGGTTGATGTGCTTTGGGTGGGGGGAGGGGGGTGTTTGATGTGCTTGGGGGGGAGGGGGTGTTTGATGTGCCAGGGGGGATTGGGTGATGCGCTGAGGGGGGGTTGGTTCTGTGGTGCCGCGCTTGTAGTTTTTTGATGCGCCGCTCCCTGCCACTTGCTCCAAAGTGGCAGGGATCGGCGCACTGACAGCTGATTCCCAGGTAGGGGGAGGAGTAGGGAAACACGTGTGTTTCCCTACTCCTCCCCCTGCCTGGGAGTCAGCTGTTAGTGACATCCTGGCTACGGAGCCTAGCTGAGCAACTCCAGGAGCCACGGACACAGGCAGTCCCACATTAGAACGTTGGTGGTGAGAATTATTATATAGGATTGTAATGCTGGCTTGATATTGTTAAGTTTTGTGAGGTGATTTTTTATTAGAAAGGAGCTAATTTAAATTTATTTTGCATATTAGTTGAGTGTCTCAGAAAAGCATAGTTGTGTTAGGGTCAGTCCTGACCTCCTCAGTGTTTCTTGTACTGTATAGATTGTTTCAAGCGTAAGATTATATTCTTTACTGATCAACAAATCGGATTTAGACATCATATCAAAAATGCCCCTTTTAATGTAATTCACTGGAATTGTTCTTGGGTTGCTGAATCCACGTCAGATTTTTGTGGCTGTCTCTGCTTCATGTTTTTACCCAGATGTGCAGGGAAATAATCCAATATATTTTTCCAAAGGACCTCAGGAAAATCAGTATCTGGAATCCTGCAGGCTTGAGTTTGACTTTGAATTATATTATGCACATCCCTAGCTTTGGAATAGCCATAAATATTGAAACTATTTGTCTTCCATTATTGTGGCTGGACAACTAAATGAGGTTCACCAGATGGAGGAAGGGTTTCTCTGTGATTCATGAGCTCAGTCTTACTCTCCCAGTTCACAACGTGTACCTTTGCTGACTACAGCACACCACTTTGTGCTTCACTTTCCTGAGTCGATGATAATAACCTGGCCTCTTTCCTGTTAGATGCTGTAATATTGATCAGACATGTTTTCAAAATATTAAGCTGCATTTTATTGTTATAGGCCCTGCTGCAGATAACTTGAACGAAGCTTTAGTAAAAGACCCCCACTGTGATTAACAAGGGATATTCTAGTGTTATCACTCCATTATATATAGCGACAGACCAGTTAAATGGATTTTCAAGGTTCTAGGTTCAATTTCGTTTGATATTCAGCCAATCGAAGGCTTATCAGCTCATCACTATCTGCACAGCAGCTGAAAATCCACAGATCATTGATTTATATGTTTAGATTAATATTCGGCAAATCAAAATACGAAAGCGCAAAACCCCTACATGAAAACCTACACTGGCTCCCACTCACAGAACGCATCACGTTCAAACTTTGTACCCTAGTCCATAAAATCATCCATGGTGACGCCCCAGCATATATGTCAGACCTAGTAGAACTACCACCCAGAAACGCAAAAAAATCTTCTCACACATTCCTCAATCTTCATCCTCCCAAGTGTAAAGGCTTGAAATACAAATTAATGCACGCATCAACCTTTTCCTATACAAGCACACAGCTCTGGAACGCGTTGCCATGCAACCTGAAAACGGTCTATGAATTGACCAACTTCCGCAAACAATTGAAAACTTATCTCTTTGACAAAATATATCACAAAGATCAACATGTGTAACTGCACTATCTTTAATATATCCAGAAATGTTCTTTAATGTCTTTTGCTTTAAAACTATCATGTATTTCACCACCATGTAACTCAAAACTCTCTGTAAAACCAGTTGTATATTCTCTTCTACCTCCAGCATCCATGATGAATTGTAAGCCACATTGAGCCTGCAAAGAGGTGGGATAATGTGGGATACAAATGCAATAAATAAATAAATAATTAAATCAGCCATTGATAAATATATGTACCTTTGAAAATTACCCCATATATGTTTATGAAACTTTAAACTTCTGAAGCCCAAACTGATTGCTTAGTCTATAACAGAGTGAGAAATAATACATATGGCTACATCCCATATATAACAAATAAACTGACATCTGGCATTACTGGCAGTCAGAGCCTTTGTCCCTAGACCAAAAAATTAAGTATGCAGAGATATTTACCATAAGGAGCCTTATACCCTGCACCTCTATCATGGCAAAGATAAATATTATAAAGACACACCTGATCTACTTCGGGACTCATTTTTGAAACAGAAAAACATCCAAAAAGGGGAAAGGGAAATGGGACTTGATATACCGCCTTTCTGAGGTTTTTGCAACTACATTCAAAGTGGTTTACACAGTGGTGTGCTGGTAAATTTTTAACAACAGGCTCTTTCTCCGGATGTAGCCAGCTCTGCAGTTGGAAGGGCCAAGGGTGGCCGGGGGGGGGGGGGGGGGGGGGGGGGGAGCAACACTTGCCTCTCTCTCCTCCCTCCCTTCGTGCGGGCACACTAGGCATACCTTTGCTGGCAGCCAATAAATGGACTGCCACCACTCCCAACGTTTTGCTCTGAGCAGCATGCTGAAACTTCTCACACATGCTGGAGAAGTCCCAGCCTGCTGCTCAGAACTGGAAACAAAGAGCGGGGAATAGCAGCAGTCTATTTACTTGGCTGGCACGGCTCAGCATCCCCACCAGCAAAGTAAAAGAGAATTCAGCAGGGGGCCCAAGCCCACATTTTGGAAGCCAGTTGTTAAAGTAGCCATGGAGGACCCTACTTTAACAACTGGCTCCCAAAATTCTTAAAAACTTAACAACCGGCTCTTGCGAGCCTGTGAGAGCCTGCTCCAGCACACCACTGGGTTTACATATATTCAGG
The DNA here is from genome assembly GCF_901765095.1 of Microcaecilia unicolor. Classification (NCBI taxonomy): domain Eukaryota; kingdom Metazoa; phylum Chordata; class Amphibia; order Gymnophiona; family Siphonopidae; genus Microcaecilia; species Microcaecilia unicolor. The sequence continues at coordinate 227,116,851 of NC_044031.1, read as the reverse complement.
TACTTATTTTGTACCATGGGCAATGGAAGGTTAGGTGACTTGCCCAGAGTCACAAGGAGCTGCAGTGGGAATTCAACTCAGTTTCCAGGACCAAAGTTCACTGCACTAACCACTAGGCTATTCCTCCACAGCAACACAAAGTGGCATTTGTACTTTTTTTTCACAAAGGGATGGATTTTATATAAGGCACGGCAAGTAGAACGTGTTAAACTGTGCACATGGCCAATTTATGTGTGCTACTCAATTGAGTAACAATCAGATGAGGACCTAAATGTCATCCACGTATATGAACAATCCAAAGTCCAAGAAGTCCAAAAGAGAAAGAAATGGGGCAAGAAAAATGTTGAATAGCAGGGGAGATAAAATAGAGCCTTGTGGCACATCTGAGGGCAGAGAGTAAGGAGCATAATGGGAATTGGAAAAAGTCTAACATTGTTCACACACTACAGATTCAACAAGTTTGGCACTAAATGGAAGAGTCGCTATCAGCCAATAATTGTCGCAATGATCAGCGGATTTCAGCAGATCTTTCAATTTTGGAGTACAGGTGCCATTTTCCAAGTTTCAGGGACGTGACAGGGAGGAAGTGACCATTGAGAGCATGAATGGGATCAAAGTGCTGGCATAGGACTTAACCAGTTTGGAGGGAATAGGGTCCAGTGTTGTTATAGTTGATTTCAAAGTTTGAAGTGTCTTCAACAGGACTGATTTAGATGGGAGAGTAAAGGTAGTGAAGGAATCTAACTGTGGGTCCTCGTGCCAAGTGGATGGTGCAGTGGTTGATGGAATAGTATGGACCAATGTCTGCTGCAAATTCATGATTTTATCTTCGAAGTAGGATGCCAGGGCCTGAGATAGGGAACAGGAGAATTGTGCTGTATGGAGACCAGGGTAGAGGTCAGAGTAGACAGTATGCGATAAAGAGTGGCTGTATTAGGTACGGCAAGAATGCGCGTAGGGTAGAAAGTTAATTTTTAGCAGTCAGCAGAGCTGATTTATAGGATGTAGCAATTATTCAGTAGGCTTCTAAAGAGACCAAAATGCGATAGCAACGCCATTGGCGTTCTGCCTGCTGCAGTTGATAGCGGGAGGGTTGGGCATTATAGGGAAAAGTGATGAGTGAGTGATCGGTCCAAGCAAGCAGGAAAACTTGAGGGGTAGTAGGGGGATACCTGGTGATGCATTAGCATCTAATGTGTGGCCACAAATTTGAGTTGGTCCTCAAATTTATTGTACGAGATCAAGTTCATCAAGGAAATGGAGAAAGTCATGAGTTGCTGGGGAAGATGGATCGTCAAGATGAAGATTGAGATCCACAAAGATAATCGGGCATGTGGCATTAATACAGTGCTCTAAGAGAGTTGCGTATAAGGTCTTCTATGACGCAACAGTTACTGGTGGGGGTTGACAGAATATGCAGAGGTCCAGAGGGGGGTGAGAGCTGACACATAAGGATAGGGATTCTATGTGCTGGTGACAACTAGTGGCAACATGCAACAGATGTAGGTGGGATGTATAGATGAAGGCAATCCCTCCACCCTGCTGGGATTCATGGCTGCTTATATAATTTAAAAAACGGTCCAATAAAGATAGACGCACTGAGCACAAAACATCTAGCAAATGGCCATTTTCAGAAAAAAAAAAGAAATTTTTCAGGATCAAAAATGGTCATGTTCGCTACTGGATTTTTGGACATATTCTGCAAAAAGTCCAAATTGGAATTTAGACATCATATCGAAAATGCCCCTCTTAATCAACCAAGTTATGAAATGCAATGTTTTAGGTCTGGCTTGAGGAATATTACATATATTTCACAAGTCTAGTAAATACCACTATGACATGAAGAGAGCCCTGTAGTAGCCCCACTTTATAAAATATTAGATGTTTCAGTACCATAGTCCTTAGAACTCTATGTCCTTACAAATCTAAGTTGTAGGTCCCAAGTAAGCTTGATCAGGTTTTCTTTTTCTAATTATAAACAGCCCCAGGAATCAGATTCTTCTTTTAAGCAAATCCATGCTTTATAAATATATACAGACTAAATGTTGCACGATAAAGTGGGAAACTACTATACCCTCAAGACGATAACCTTAAGAGTCAATAATACCCTCAGTCTATAACTGTAGACAGCATAACCCTCTGTAATTCTTCTTCCTCCTCTGGGATAATAACATGAAACTACATCTCTAGGATGTTAGATCCATATTTACACCTACTAGGGATATGTGTTCATTAGCACACATTCCTTTCATTAGCATACCTTAAAAGTGTTAATCCAAACAAAATTGACCTAATGCATGTTAACCTACATATTAATATGTGTACAATTGATTTGCACATGCTAAAACGTTCTGTGTGTTAAAAACATTGGGTCAATATTCAAAGAGATTTAACCAGCCAGGAATGGCTCCTGGCTGGTTAAATCGCCTTTTCGGGGCTAACCGCTAGTTTTCAGTGGCACTTAACTGGTTAGTGCCAAACTGAAATCTCGCTATTTTGGGGGGAGTTCTGGGGCGGAGTCAGCAGTTAGTCGATTAAGTGCTGATATCCAGTACTTAACCGACCAGGTTAACAACATACATAGGACCACATAAAAGCCAGTCCTATCTTTTATGCAGTAACTCATAGCCAGTTAAGGGGTCCTTTTACTAAGGTGCACCAAAAAATGGCCGGTGCTGTTGTATTGAACACACGCAGGTCCATTTTTCAACACGCCTGCAAAAAAAGGTCTTTTTTTGGCTGAAAATGGCCGTGTGGCAAAAATAAAAATTGGCGTGTGTTCATTTTGGGCCTGAGACTTTACCGCCACCCACTGACTTAGCGATAAGGTCTCAAGCGTTAACCAGGCGGTAATCATCAGTGCGTGTACACTGCCGATTACAGCACGGTTAGTGCTACGTGGTAGAAAATAAAAAATATTTTCTGCTGCACGTATCAGACATGCATAACAAATGGAATTACTGCCCGGTAGCTGGGCAACAGTTCCAAATTGACACACGTTGGATGCGCGTAGGCTCCTACATGCCTTAGTAAAAGGGCCCCTAAGTGCTGAATATTGCACTTAACTGGCTATGTGTTAGCTGGCTCTGGAAACCCAGAAAATTCAATGACGGTACCCGAACATACAATTCAAGCTCCTCCTCCTTACCTACAAATGCACTCAGTCTGCGGCTCCTCACTACCTCTCCACCCTCATCTCCCCCTATGTTCCCGCCCGTAACCTCCGCTCACAGGACAAAGCCCTTCTCTCTGTACCCTTCTCCACCACTGCCAACTCCAGGCTCCGCTCATTCTGCCTTTCCTCACCCTATGCCTGGAACAATCTTCCTTTACCCATACGCCATGCCCCCTCCCTACCCATCTTCAAATCTCTGCTTAAAACTCACCTCTTCAATGCTGCCTTCGGCGCCTAACCGCTTGAGAAATATAGAATGCCCCAATCTATCCACCCTATTAGATTAACTGTTCACTTGTCCTCTAGATTGTACACTTGTCTTTAGATTGTTCTCTTGTCTTTTAGATTGTAAGCTCTTTGAGCAAGGACTGTCCTTCTATGTTTAAATTGTACAGCGCTGCGTAACCCTAGTAGCGCTTTAGAAATGTTAGTAGTAGTAGTAACATGACCCAGCACTGAATTTCTAGGTTTAATGCTGGCGGTGGTCAGCAAAATGCTGATCACCATTGGCTGAATATCATTCCTGTTGTTAAGATAAATGTGTGAAACAAACCAATAAAAGCCTAAAGCTCAGGGAATAAAGCCAAATGAACTAAAAACACTGTTGACCTGTGCACGTCTCTAACACCTACGACAAAAATTCCTGGTAACTTCTAACAGTTTAGGCTACAGCTTCAATGACTGAGATGAGGCACAATAATTCCCTACAGCCAGCTGTAACTCAGGTTCATTAAATTCCTAGCCTGCAACATGAACGGTGATAAATGTACTGCACAACTATTCATTTATCTGTCTACCATCAGCATTCAAGCCATGTAAAGAAGCGCACACAGTTCTCACACACTGGATGCCACGGGACACAGGGGAGGTTGTGAGATTTTTTTCCTGGACACTAGTCTAGAGCAGTGCATCAGTAGATGCTAATCAACCTAAGAAATAAATGGTATTGAAAGAAAAAAAATAGCTTAAGGGGAGAAAACTGTGAAATTTCATGAGGGAACACAATGTGAAACTTATTTGAACATACTGCAACTAAGCACACTGCCAAGAAGCCACAGGTGCATCCCATATGAGTAGATGGAAAAATGTGATTCTGAGAAGGTTCGATGACAGGTTTGAGCCCATAATGGACTCATCCTAACAAGCACTTATGCATCTGTTATGTATTTAGGAACGTTTTTTAACTGTGGGTTTTGGATAAGTTCATATACGTTGGACAACAGTTACCTAAATCCTTAAATGAGAGGGGCATGCATTCTGTCATAACCACACCAGGACACACTTTTGAAGCAGGTCACAGAAAATATCATTTACAAAGTTTTGGAAGATTGCTGGAGAGTTAGAGAGACCAAACGGCATCACAAGATATTTATAGTGGCCATCCCTGGTGTTGAACATGGTCTTCCATTTGTCACCCTTGTGGATACAAATTAGGTTGCAGGCACCTCGGAGGTCCAGCTTGGTAAAGATACATGCCCCTTGTAAGTGGTCGGACAACTCAGTGATCAGGGGAAGCAGGTACTTGTTCTTGACCATGATGATGTTCACTCCATGGTAGTCAATAGAAGGGCACAGGGAGCCATTCTTTTTCCCCATAAAGAAGAAACCTGCCCCAGCAGGAGAAGTGGAGGGAAGGCTGAAACCCATCTGAAGGTTGTCTGCAATGTAGGCCAACAAAGCTTCAGAGATGGATAGTGGGTAAACCCTCCCCCTGAGGAGGAAGAGTCTCGGCTTGTTTCTTGAGAGAAGATATTAGCATATGCCCTGTAGGCTGGTGTAACCTGGCCAGAGTCTCCGTTCCACTGGTGGCAATAGTCATGGCTGAAGGTAGCACAGAGTCAAGGCAATGATGTTATTATTATTATTATTTGTTACATTTGTATCCCACATTTTCCCACCCTTTTGCAGGCTTTTCCCTTGTTGGCAGGATGCGCTCCAAACAGAGAGCTCCCCCTTGTCCCAGTCAATTCCTATATTATGTTTTTGAAGCTAGGGGTGTCCTAGGATATGAGGATTAACCGCCATCTGAAGGATGTAAAAGGAAATGACTTCTCTGTGAAGAACTCTGATTCTCAGGTGTAGAGGCACCATTCTGGCTTTGATATGCCCCTGTATGTTCCCATATACTGAGGAGACCGGTATAGGCTTGGGGAGTTCCCGAGTGGAATATTGTAGTGTCAGACAAGCACTTCATTGATGAAGTTCCCTCCAGCTCTGGAATCAATGAAGGCCTCGGTGGTGGGTGATGCCTGGTCCAGTTCTAGGGTAGCGGGGACCAGGAGTTGAATGTGGGGAATCCATACATGGAGGCATAGCTCTGTTTCCCCGATCAGGACTAGGCCCGATAGTTTCCTGTTTGGGGGGGGGGGGGCAACTGAGAGCATAGTGGCCTTTCTCCCCACAATACAGACACAGACCCTGAGACTGGTGTCTCTGTTTTTCTTGGTCTGAAAGGGAAGATTGATCTATCTGCATTGGTTCTCCAGAATCAGCAGATGCAGAAGTCTTAGTAGGCGTGTGGAGGGCATGTTGGAAACTGGGTGCTAGGAAGACCCTTTTGTGAAAGTACTGCCTCTGCTGAGCCCGTTCACAAAATCAGATGTCCACACAAGTACATAGATAAATAAGGCTGCTTCTCTCTGATGCTTGTCTCCTGTGCAGGCTATAATTGGAGCCATCGGAAGTGATCTGCGACGGCGTCGTTGGTCTCCGGTGCGGGTGGACGGTCCGGGTCGACTGTGGCTGCCTGTCGCCTGCCTGCCACTTGGCTGCGGCCTGCCCCCACTGTCGCCTGGCTGCTCAGGGCTCCCGCGGTCTCTGTGCCTCGGCCCGTGCAGTCCGGGGGAGCCCGGAGTGCTCGGGCTCCCTGTGCAGAGGGGTCGGGCGGGCCGTAGTTTGCTGCACTGGTCGACTGTGGTCCTGTGCACTGCCGCCGCACTCCCCGGCCGGAACGGCCTGGGCGCGAATTGTAGTTGCGGACCACAGGACCGAGACGCCTACAGTGGCTTCGCAGAGCCGACAGGAGAGTCCACCAGCCCTGGCCCGTTCCAACCCGCCGATCCAGCATCTGCAGTGGCTTCGGGGCGCCGACAGGGAGAGTCCACCAGCCCCAGCCCGTTCCAGCCCGCCGATCCAGCGTCCTGTGCGTCGGGCCGACCGGGGCAGGGACAGAGACCGTGGGAGACAGAGTCCATCGGCCCCACCCTGTCCCAGTCTGCAGGCCCAGCTCTTCCCTGCCTGCCTGCTCTGATCCATCTGCTCCATCTGCCTGCTCCAGCTCGCTCCACTCTGCTGACCCAGTTTTTCCCTGCCTGCTCTGATCCATCTACCTATTCCAGCCCATCTGCTGGATCCGGTCCATCTGCTCAGCTTGCTCCAGGACACCTGACCCAGTTTCTCCCTACTGTTCCATCCAGTCCGCACGATCCAGCTTCTTCCTGCTTGTTCCAGTTGCCTGCTCCAGCCTCCCTGCTTATTACAGCCATCTGCTCCAGCTTGGTCCAGCCCGCCTGATCCAGCTCGTCCAGCTTGTTCCACTCCTTCTGATCCAGCTTCTCCCTGCTCGTTCCAGTCCATCTGCACCAGCCTGTTCCAGTCCGTCGGATCCAGCTTCTTCCTGCTTGTTCCAGCCACCTGCTCCAGCTGTTCCAGCCCGCCTAATCCAGCTTGCTCCAGTCTGCCTGATCCAGCTTCTCCCTGCTCGTTCCAGCTTCTCCAGCTGTTCCAGCTCGCCTAATCCAGCTTGCTCCAGCCCGCCTGATCCAGCTTCTCCCTGCTCGTTCCAGTCCATCTGCTCCAGCCTCCGTCGGATCCAGCTTCTTCCTGCTTGTTCCAGCCATCTGCTCCTGCTGTTCCAGCCCGCCTAATCCAGCTTGCTCCAGTCAGCCTGATCCAGCTTCTCCAGCCATCTGCTCCTGCTGTTCCAGCCCGCCTAATCCTGCTTGCTCCAGTCAGCCTGATCCAGCTTCTCCAGCTTCCCCTTGCTCGTTCCAGTCCATCTGCACCAGCTTGCTCCAGCCCGCCTGATCCAGCTTCCAGTCCATCTGCACCAGCTTGCCCCAGCCCACCTGATCCAGCTTCTCCTGCTCGTTCCAGTCCATCTGCACCAGCTTGTTCCAGCCCGCCTGATCAGCTTCTCCCTGCCTGCTCCAGCTGTTCCAGCCCGTTTGATCCAACTTGTCCCAGCCCGCCTGATCCAGCTTGTTTCAGCTTGTCCAACTTGCCTGCTCACTCACTCCCTACCTCTCTCATTACCTATGGCCCCCATTCACATTCTATTCCTCGCCCTATCCCTCCCCAATCTCTTCCCCCTCCCTCCGCTGTCTACCACACGAACTCACTAACCATATCCCCCCCCCCCCCGTCCTGCTCACTACTGCAATACCCTACCTACCCCTATCCCCGACCACCTCACCATCCCTACTGTCCTCCTCCTCCTTCCTAGCTCTCAACCTCCAACACCTCCTTCCTGCCATGAACCCTTCCCCATTCCTCCTCAGCGCATCCCGCCTTCGTCGCCCTACCTCCCCCACCCTTCTCCGCTCTCTCTTGCTCCTTCTCCTGCTATCCGCGGGAGACATCAATCCCAACCCAGGTCCACCACACATGTCCTCGTCCTCGTCTCATCTATGCAAACATTCCCACGATATCTCCAATCTCATCTCCATTCCCCTCCTCCCCCCTTCCTCCCTCCCCTTCTCGTGTGCCCTGTGGAATGCCCACTCAATCTGCAACAAACTTACCTTCACCCATGATCTCTTCATCTCCCATTCCCTCCATCTGCTCGCCCTAACTGAAACCTGGCTCACCCCCGATGACTCTGCCTCAGTCGCAGCCCTTTGCCACGGAGGCTACCTTTTCTCCCATTCGCCCCGCCCAGCTAGCCGCGGTGGCGGCGTTGGCCTACTACTTTCGCCCTCCTGCAGTTTTCAACCCCTCCTCCTACCACAGTCTCACTGCTTCTCATCCTTTGAAGTCCATTCCATCCGTCTATTCTACCCGCTGCCACTCTGAGTTGCAGTCATCTACCGCCCCCCTGATAAGTCCCTCCCTTCCTTCCTTACTGACTTTGATGCCTGGCTCTCCGTTTTTCTTGAGCCCTCATCCCCATCCCTCATTCTTGGTGACTTCAACATACACACTGATAACCCATCCGACTCATACGCTTCTCAATTCCTCACCCTAACCTCCTCCTTCAACCTCCAACTGAGCTCCACCACCCCTACTCACAAATCTGGTCACTGTCTTGATCTCGTCCTCTCTTCTACCTGCTCGCCCTCCAATCTCTGTGTCTCTGCTCTTCCCATTTCTGACCCTCACCTGATCACATTCACACTTCATCACCCTCCCCCTCAGTCCCGCCCAACACTAACCATTACCTCCAGGAATCTCCAGGCTGTTGACCCCCCCAACCTTATCCGCTAGTATCTCTGATCTCCTCCCGTCCATCACGTCCTCCGAGTCTGTCGACAAGGCTGTTTCCAATTACAATGTCACTCTCTCCTCTGCCCTAGACACCCTTGCACCGTCCGTTTCCCTTCCCATAAGGCGCACTAATCCCCAGCCCTGGCTAAACCCTTGCACCCGTTACCTTCGCTCCTGCTCCTGATCGGCTGAACGCCTATGGAGGAAATCTCGCACCCATACTGACTTCATTCACTACAAATTCATGCTATCCTCCTTCCAGTCCTCCCTATTCCTTGCGAAACAGGACCACTACACCCAATTGACTAATTCCCTCAGCTCTAACCCTTCGTTGTCTCTTCGCCACCCTCAACTCCCTCCTCAAAGTGCCCTCCGCTCCCACCCCCCCACCCCTCACTCTCTCCTCAATCACTGGCTGACTACTTCCGCGACAAGGTCCAGAAGATCAACCTCGAATTCACCACTAAACCTTCTCCTCCTCTTCATCCTATCACCCACTCCCTCAACCAACCAACCCAGGCCTCCTTCTCCTCTTTTCCTGATATCACCGAAGAGGAAACCGCCCATCTTCTCTCCTCCTCGAAATGCACCACCTGTTCCTCAGACCCCATCCCCACCAACTTACTTATCACCATCTCTCCTACTATCAACCCCCCCATCTGTCATATCCTCAACCTCTCTCTTTCCACCGCAACTGTCCCTGACACCTTCAAGCATGCTGTAGACACACCTCTCCTCAAAAAACCTTCACTTGACCCTACCTGTCCCTTCAACTACCGCCCCATCTCCCTCCTACCCTTCCTCTCCAAAATACTTGAACGCGCCGTTCACAGTCGTTGCATTGATTTTCTCGCCTCTCATGCCATCCTCGATCCGCTTCAATCTGGCTGTCGCCCACTACACTCGACATAAACGGCATTATCCAAAGTCTGTAATGACCTGTTCCTCACCAAATCCAAAGGTCATTACTCCATCCTCTTTCTCCTCGACCTATCTGCCGCTTTGACACTGTCAATCACAACTTACTTCTTGACCCACTGTCCTCTTTTGGGTTCCAGGGCTCTGTCCTCTCCTGGTTCTCCTCTTATCTCTCCCATCGTACAGAGTACACTCTCATGGTTCTTCCTCCACCCCTATCCCGCTCTCTGTTGGAGTCCCTCAGGGTTCTGTCCTTGGACCCCTTCTTTTCTCTATCTACACCTCTTCCCTGGGCTCCCTGAGCTCGTCTCATGGCTTCCACTATCATCTTTATGCTGACGACACCCAGCTTTATCTCTCCACACCTGACATCACTGCGGAAACCCAGGTCAAAGTATCGGCCTGCTTATCCGACATTGCTGCCTGGATGTCCAACCGCCACCTGAAACTGAACATGGCCAAGACCGAACTTCTTGTCTTCCCACCCAAACCCACTTCTCCTCTACCTCCACTCTCTATCTCTGTTGATAACACCCTCATTGTTCCCGTCTCATCTGCCCGCAACCTCGGTGTCATCTTCGACTCCTCCCTCTCCTTCTCTGCACATATCCAGCAGATAGCCAAGACCTGTCGCTTCTTCCTCTATAACATTAGCAAAATCCGCCCTTTCCTCTCTGAGCACACCACCCAAACTCTCATCCACTCTCTCGTTACGTCTCGCCTTGACTACTGCAACCTACTCCTCACTGGTCTCCCACTTAGCCACTTATCCCCCCTTCAGTCCGTTCAGAACTCTGCTGCACGTCTTATCTTCCGCCTGAACCGATACACTCATATCACCCCTCTCCTCAAGTCACTTCATTGGCTTCCGATCAGGTACCGCATTCAATTCAAGCTTCTGCTACTAACCTACAAATGTACTCGATCTGCAGCCCCTCCTTACCTCTCAACCCTCATCTCCCCTTACATTCCTACCCGTAACCTCTGCTCTCAAGACAAATCCCTCCTTTCAGTACCCTTCTCCACCACCACCAACTCCAGGCTCCGCCCTTTCTGCCTCGCCTCACCCCCACATGGAACAAACTCCCCGAGCTCATACGCCAGGCCCCCTCCCTGCCCATCTTCAAATCACTGCTTAAAGCCCACCTCTTCAATGTCGCCTTCGGCACCTAACCACTACACCTCTACCAGGAAATCTAGACTGCCCCAACTTGACATTTTGTTCTTTAGATTGTAAGCTCCTTTGAGCAGGGACTGTCCTTCTTTGTTTAATTTGTACAGCGCTGCGTAACCCTAGTAGCGCTCTAGAAATGTTAAGTAGTAGTAGTAGTAAGGTCTTGCCCAGCCAGCTCTTCTTTAATCTGGGGTGCCAGTCCCTGCCAGAACACAGCAACCATACTGTTGTCCTACTCCAGCTCTGATGTAGGGTTTGGAGCTGCTAGGGGCACTACTGAACCCGCTGGACCCTGGGGGTGAAGGAACAATGGGCTGGGGTCTTACAGGGCCCTGGAGGTGGTCCATGTGCAGGGTCAAATCCTGAACTGCACCAGACAGCTGCTGGAGTTGGAGAGCCAGCTGTTGAAGCATATGCAAGTCCGGTGACTCAGTTGAGTTCATGGCCTTCACAATCTGTCACAGGTCAGGATGGTGAACCCTTGGGCCATCGCCCGATTCCGAACCTGAAGGTCAGGAGGACCCTAACAGATGGCAGATGAGTCACTCTAGAGTAGTCTAGTGGATAGCCCTGAAAAGGGACCTGGCAGAACAAGTACCTGAAGTGGTTCTCAAAAGAGCACTTTGGGACAGACCAGGCAGAACAGGGACCTGGGCAAGAAACAGGAATGCAGAGACAAGGCTGAAGATAAGAATGTTGGGCTAAACTGGGGACAGCAACACCAAGGATGACTGGGGAAAGGAACACCATGGCTGGGTTGGAGTCAAGGCAGGGGTTGGAGCTGGAGATAAGGCAGAGCAGGGTGAACTGTGGAGCAAAACGTCTAAAATGGGTATGTAAAAAATCGCAACTTGGACATTTTTGAGAGAAAAATATCCTTCTTCCACCTTATGATGTTTTTTTTAACCCTTTTTTGTTTTGAAAATGAGTCCCTTAGGGTGCTCCTGAAGACCTTCCTGTTTTCAAAGGCATTGGGGTTGGCTGACTAATATTAAAGCAGTAGGAAGCCTGAGATGATGGTGATGGTGATGTCTTGTCAACTATCTTTTGAAGTGTTGTTCCTCTTCTGTTGTGTGGGTGTTTTGATGTGCTGACCTGTCATATTTTGCAGTTGTTTTCTGTTTTATGTATTTTTGAGTATTGTACCCCACCTTGACCTGTACTTATTTGGCAGTATATCAAGCCTCAATAAACAATAAATGATTAAGAAGTAATACAAGTGTGGGGGTATTAAGATGTGGCCACTTAAACCAGCTATAAAGCTGGAGTAATTGCAGGTTCCTAAATGTCAATGATACACCTGTAAAATAGTATTCTATAAGGTATGTGCTTAAGTATGAGTCTCACCTACACCCCACCCAGAATCCACCCACATGGATACCTATAAGAATAGCCATAGTAGGTCAGCCCAATGGTCCATCTAGCCCAGTATCCTGCTTCTAACAGTGTCCAATCCAGGTCACAAGTACCTGGCAGAAACCTGATTAGTAGCAACATTCCATGCTACCAATCCCAGGGCAATCAGTGGTTTCCCCTTGCCTGTCTCAATAGCAGAATATGGACTTTTCCTCCAGAAACCTGTCCAAACCTCTTTTAAACCCAGATACGCCAACTGCTGTTACCATATCCATCTGCAAAGTATACATGTTCTTACAGCACAGAACTTAGGAGGGGGTCTGGCATATAGATTCATATATGCACACATATATGTGTACATGCTAGTATTCTAAACCACTATGCATGTAATGCATAAATACCTATTAGCGCCCATTTTATAGAATTGCCTCCTAAAAGGACAATCTATAACTAGACACTCATGGGTACGTGTTCCTCTGCGCAGAGAAAAATAGCACTTATGTGCACTGCACCCTAAGCACTATTCTATAAAGTCATGCACAACTTCAAGAGGGTGTACATGTGGATGGGACATGGATGAGGCTCCCAGTTACATGCATAAGTTACACAATACTGTATATTAGGTGTGCCTTTGCCACATTTAGGTGCCCACAGTTACATCAGGTCTATGTAGGGTTGCCAACTAGATCCAGATTTGCCTGACATGGTTGATCCAGTCCTGGGACTATCCCGTTGTATGCAGGGACTTGTGGTTCTGATTGCCCCATTGGATTTCCTAAGAAAAACATGGCGGGTGAATCTGGATCTAGTTGGCAACCCTAGGTCTATGGTTGGTTGAACTGCACGCACCAGTGCCGGATTACATTAGTATTCTATAATGGAATCTGGGCGCCCAAATGCCGTTATAGAATAGACTTTCACCATGTGGCATCAGAGCAACTCATAGGTGATGCTCATTTATAGAATTGCCACAAAAGTGTCTTTCTGCAAAGTTTTGGTTATTTCACAAAAGGTCTGGCAGTAGGAAGTGACACCACAACTTATTTGGGTTTCTGTCAGGTACTTGTGACTTAGATTGGCTGCTGTTGGAAGCAGGATACTGGGCTAGATGGAGCCTGGGTCTGACCCAGTACGGCTATTCTTCTGTTCTTATTGTTTTTCATATAGTGAGTTGTGAAAGGAAAAATCCTTGCTCCATGGTTGGGAAATATGGAGTATGAGTTACAGAAATGGAGGTGCAGGGTTGAAATTATTCAATTGTGTATACAATCCACACTACCCTGCCATATAAAATATTTCATTAAGTGATGCTATCAACTGTGGAGGAGTAGCCTAGTGGTTAGTGCAGTGGACTTTGATCCTGGGGAACTGGGTTTGATTCCCACTGCAGCTCCTTGTGACTGTGGGCAAGTCACTTAACCCTCCATTTCCCTAGGCATATATATGTAAACTGCTTTGAATGTAGTTGCAAAATACCACAGAAAGGTGGTATATGAAGTTCCATTTCCCTTCCTTTTCCCCTAATGTTAGTTTCACTGGGTGGCTAGAAGGACTCCTCTGTTTTGTTTTTTTTACATTTGTACCCCACGCTTTCCCACTCATGGCAGGCTCAATGCGGCTTACATGGGGCAATGGAGGGTTAAGTGACTTGCCCAGAGTCACAAGGAGCTGCCTGTGCCGGGAATTGAACTCAGTTCCTCAGGACCAAACTCCACCACCCTAACCACTAGGCCACTCCTCCCTAATCCACTCCCTCCCCGCTGTTGTTTCCCCATTCCTGTCTGTCTGCAGTGAACAGAAAAGGAGGGGTGAGGATGATGTGTACAGCTGAGTAAAGAAGAGTTTGACATTTGTCTGCATATTTCTGCTTCTAACATGTACTGCCTTATCCTGCATTTGGCAAGGACCTTTCTATAATCCGCAGAGACCAAGGTGAGGTATTCTGTTAATATGTAGTTTCTATGTAGGGATCTGTAAAAGTCTCAACTGTTATTTATTTATTTACTTATTTATTTTATCAATAGCAGGTTTGCGCATATGCGCTGACTGCGTTTTTTGGCAGGACTGTTCATTACTTCTTAGAGTGCCTGCTAAAGAAATAAAATGGATCCAGTCTTCAATTAAACTACCGTATATACTCATGTTTAAGTCTATCTCACATATAAGTCGAGGACAGTTTGGGGACTAAAAATGGCCAATGGTAACCCATGTATAAAGGCTTCTCCAGCCCTCCCTCCCTTTCCTGGTCCAGAACCTCTCTTCCTCCCCCTATCCTAAGTATGACATATTTCTTTTCTCGCTCAACCTCTCTCCCGCCCCCCCCCCCCCCCCCCGCCAGTGTACCTTAAATTATCATTCTCTCTCTCTTTCGAGGTTGTCGATGGTAGCAGCGGTGATACATATATGCTGCCTGCAGCCTGACCTGGAGCATTTCCTCTGATGCGTCCTACCCTTCTGATGTAACTTTCTCTTTCTATGCAGGTAGGACACATCAGGGGAAAGGCTCTAGATCAGGCTGCAGGCAGTGTATAATATTGCTGCTGGTGACCTCTAAAGACAGAAAGAAAGACATTTTAAATAGAACGGGGGATAAGGGGATTGAGGGGGATGCTGGATTGCAGGTGGGGAGGAGGGTTGAGAAAGAGGGAACATGCCGAACAGCCAGGAGGAGGAGGGGAGAAGTAGTAGAGATGCCTACCCATGAAAACTGACCTATGAATAAGACAATCCTGTTTTATTGAAGCCATTTTCAAAACTAAAATGTTTTAACTTATACGTGAATATATACAGTACAAACCTCTGAGACTTTAAAATTTGTACTCATTCTCCCCAAATGCCTTTGTGTGTTGTGTCTGTTTTGTCTAGACCATAAGCTCTGTAGAGCATGGACTGTCTCTTCTCTGTAACTGTACAGTGTTGTGCCTGCCTTGCAGTACTATAAAAATGCTTAACAGTAATAAAAATTATCAGGTTTGTGGCTGTCCTATGGGATATAAAGGCAATGAAGAACACAAGGGTACAGTTTCCCTGCCTTCCATTGTAATAAAAGTAGCATTGGCGTAATTTTTGTGTGACTCAGGTGTCCCTAACCAACCTAGCCATAGGGAATACTTTTGTTGTGCTGACTATTTATGGGTGCTACAGGCCCTGGCATCAGCACAGATAAACAAGTGGCTAGGAATTTTCTAGCTGCATTCCCTGCAAGGAAGAATCAGGGGAGGAGCTAGATGGGTTCTAGAGGTTATATAGAGCAGTATTTTTGAAGGGAAAGTATAAAAGCAAAGCAAGCACTACAAAGCACTATATGTGTTCCTATATAACAAAGATAAATGGGATTATAATACATGGCACTATCCAGCATTAATAAGCTGACTTCAAAAATGCAAACTCAAGCTTATTCCGTCTTTCAATGCAAAGCCTATTGTTTGCTGAAGCTGCGACCTCGTATACAGACAAAAACTGCTGGCAAGGGTCCCAATGTGCTAGGATAACAAGGTTGCTATCAGCATCAATGGCGTGGCCAGAAAAGCCAAGAACTCTTGGAATTACCCTTGCAGCTGGAGAGGCGCTGTGGCTGGCAAATTGAACATTGTTCATGAAACCCCAACTTCTTGTCAAGGTGACTTCTTCAATGTGGTGCCAGTGTGACAATCAGTTGTTCCTTGAAGCCACAATATTTGGGGTAAGCAAAGTTATATGTGCATCACCCCCAAGGCCAATAAAAAGGGGCTCTTTTCTTTGGCAAGGGACTGCTGTGTTGACATTCCATCCAAGGAGCAGACTATGCTCCTTCTTTGTTAGATTCTTTGTTAGATTGTACAGCGCTGCGTAACCTTGGTAGTGCTTTAGAAATGTTAAATAGTAGTAATAGTAGTACTATGCTGAATTTGATTGAACATCTGAGAACACGCTAGAAGTCTGCATCAGGTTGTATGCGTGCAATTTTGTATAACTGCTGTGGGCTCAGTGTGACTCTTGTATTTAGGAGTCTAGTTAGGGATTTAGGTATGTTTTATCAGAGCTGTTTCTGTGATAAGACTTCCTGTGTCTTTATTCTTGCCTTCTTTGCACATTATCTTTGCTACTATTCTAAATAAATGGACACTCTATTTTTGTAATACTTGGTTGTGGAGCAAGTTCTTTCTATTATTTAGGGCATAGTGAGCTTGGATCTAAGGGTAAAAGGGAATACATTTGCTTCTGACACTTCACTCACTAAGGCTGGTATTACCAGAAACCTATTCCTGTTAGAATGTATGCTAAGTGTCAGGTACCCCAATAACAACCCAAAAAGGAATGTATCTGTATGAGCTCACAAAAGGGGTCTTTCTTTCCTTCTCATTCTGCAAGCTGGTTTAAGAGAGGCTGAGCTCCAGTCTCAGGGAGGGCTGATTGCTGAGCAAGGGTCACACCAAAGCACAGAGGGGAGTGTTGAGTGCTACCCTAGGCTCAGCACAAATAATAGGAAAAAATAGGAGATCACTGGGGTGACATTGCATCAACAAATTATCCAGTAAGTGGCAGCCAGGGACAGAGGTGTTGCTTGGGTTGAAGACAACAAGATCAACATTACCCCTGAAGCAGCAAAGGGCTAAGTAGGGACCTTTTACAGGATGAAAGTGGAAGTGAATGAGACTGAATTGATTGAGTATACAGGGAATAATTGATAGACTTTAAATTGTATGTCATATTTATGAATGAGCAGTTTCTTGGCTTATAGTTATACTTTTATGCCTTAAAAAAGTTATAACTTTCAGCTGGTTTGGGTATTAATTGTTCTGAGGTCTTTTCTTCTGTGAAAAATGAAGACATTGCACAGTAGCACATATTATTCTTGAACTGGTATTGTGTCAGTATTTACTATACTTATTAGTAATTTTCAGTTAGCTCATTTGCTCTGCTACATGCCTTTGGAGACTTACCCTCATTTTGTGTGTGAGTGTGTGTGTATGTTTTGGCTGTGTGTGACTTCCAGTCCCTGGGCCTCAGTGCTGGAAAGTTCCTGAGCTGCATAAAATGAAACCACAATGCTTTTCTGCAGACTTCTAAATTTTGCAGAATAAAAGCTTTTATGCATATCTGTTTTATGACTTTCTGATTTCTTAACTGAATTAGAACTAATTTCTTTGCTTCTCTTCTCTCAGTTGCTGCGGCAATGCATGATTCTCTCTATTTTGCGGAAATAGATTCCTAAAAGTTTACGCCTTAAGTGGGTCAGTGAAAGGGTATTATGTACCTCGGGCAAACCTCTGGGCTCGCCCCCCCCCCCCTCCGCTCAGTGATCATTCAGACCTTGAGCTCTTCCTATCTCAGAGATATTGATAATTGAACATAACAATATAATTGCCTCAACCTCCCACCTTCCTGATTCTCTAAAAATGCATCAGGGGAGAGAACCATGCATTATAGCAGCAACTGAGGGGAAGAAGCAAAGAAGTCATCTCTAATTCAGTTAACAAATCAGATAAGATCAGAAAGTTATAGAGTAAGATTTCAAAAAAGCTTTTATTCTGCAAAATATAGAGGTCTGCAAAAAAGCATCATGGTTTCATTTTATGCAGCTTAGGAACTTTCCAGAGCTGCGGCTTCAGAGACTGGAAGTCACACTCAGCCAAAAGGACTTTCAGCAAACCGTACATCCTTTCAGAGCTCTACCTTTGCCGTAATTATGATCTCACAGACACCAAGGACTAAATCAGGGGTTCTTTGCTAGTGGAGCTTGGGGGAGAGGTCAAACGGGGTGTGCAGAAGGGTCTTGAAATTTGAGGCAATTTATTGAAACTTTATTGACAAGTGAAGGCAATTATTGGTACTATGTGCACTAGTATCTAACAGCGACATATGTAGCCGTCAGTAGTCATTTGCAGACACGTAGTTTAGGAAGTGGATGCAAGGGTTTCATTGATCAGTTGAAGGGGTGCAAGACTCCAAAGAAGTTAAGATCCCTTGGGCTAAATGAACTAAAAATTTTCCCATAGACATAAGTCTCCCTGATGTTCAAAGCTATTTAACTGGCCAGACATGGCCTCTAACTGGTTAAATAGCATATCAGAGCCAAACCGATGATATTCAGCAGGAGATAACTGGTTATCTCCCGCTAAATATCTGTGGTTAGTGGCTAGCCATTAACTGGCTATATCATGTGATGTGGAGGGGCATAATGGAACGGCGCCGGCCATCTCTATGGGCGGCCATCTCCGGGGCTGGCGCCGCAAGCGGGTGGAGCCAACTGTATTTTAGAAAAAGATGGCCGGCCATCCTTTTCTTCGCTAATACGGTTGGGCCAAGCCAAATGTTAGAGTTCACCGGGTTTGAGATGGCCGGTATCGGTTTTCAGCCATAATGGAAAAAAAAAAGCCGCCAATCTCAAACCCGGTGAAATACAAGGCATTTGGTCGTGGGAGGAGCCAGCATTTGTAGTGCACTGTCCCCCCTCACATGCCAGGACACCAACCGGGCACCCTAGGGGGCACTTCTAAAAATTAAAAAAGAAATAAAAAAAAAAAAATTAAAAACAGCTCCCAGGTGCATAGCTCCATTCAATTGGTTGTTTAGCCTCCCAAATCTCCCCCAAAACCCACTCCCCACAACTCTACACCATTACCATAGCCCTAAGGGGTGAAAGGGGGCACCTACATGTGGGTACACTGGGTTTGAGGTTTTTTTGGAGGGCTCAACATTTACCAGCACAAGTGTAACAGGTAGGGGGGGATGGGCCTGGGTCCACCTGTCTGAAGTGCACTGCACCCACTAAACACTGCTCCAGGGACTTGCATACTGCTATCAGGGCGCTGGGTATGACATTTGAGGCTGGCAAAAAAATGTTTTTGTTTTAGTTTTTTTTTGGGTGGGTGGGGGTTGGTGACCACTGGGGGAGTAAGGGGAGGTCATCCCCAATTCCCTCCCATGGTCATTTGGGGCTCCTTTTTGAAGCTTGGTCGTGAAAAAAATGGACCAAGTAACGCTGGCGAAATGCTCGTCAAGCCTGGCTTTTTTTTTCCATTATCGGGCGAAGCCGGTCATCTCATGATCACGCCCCCGCGGGAAATGGCCGGTGATCTCCTGAACCCGGCGAAAATCGGCTTTTGATTATACCGATTTCGCCGGGTTCAGGAGATCGCCGGCCATTTCCCGATTTGTGTCGGAAGATGGCCAGCGTTCACTTTCGAAAATGAGATGGATATCAGGCTTATTTTCGAAAGAGAAGGGCGCCCATCTTTCGACACAAATCGGGAGATGGGCGTCCATCTCTCAGGGTCGCCCAAATCTGCATAATCGAAAGCCAATTTTGGGCGTCCCCAACTGCTTCCTGTCGCGGTGATGACCAAAGTTCCTGGGGGCGTGTCAGAGGCATAGCGAAGGCGGGACTGGGGCGTGCCTAACAGAGGGGCATCCTCAAGCAATAATGGAAAAAAGAAAAGTGTCCCTGACGAACACTTGGCCGACTTTACTTGGTCCTTTTTTTTTTTTTACAACCTAGCCACATAAATGTGCCCTAAATGACCAGATGACCACCGGAGGGAATCGGGGATGACCTCCCCTGACTCCCCCAGTGGTCACTAACCACCTCCCACCCTGAAAAAAACAACTTTAAAAACTGTTGTCTTTTTTTTTTTTGAGTTTGGGTGAAGGACCTCCTTTGTTATGCCTTGTTGGGTCACTATTTATTTATTTAGACTTTGCTCACACCTTTTTCAGTAGCAGCTCAAGGTGAGTTACATTCAGGTATACTGGATAGCAACGGCAGTTGAGGACATCCTTTGATATTGTCCAGAATGTGGATGTTTGTGAGAAGGATGTCCATGCCTGGATGTTTCTGCGAGAAGGACATCCTTGCCTATTGTGCCTCTGACACCCCCTTTATTTATTTGGATTTTGGATCACAAGTAGCAGCAGTGCTCTAACCACTAGGCCACTCCATTTCCTTGAAATTTGGCCATCCCTGTGTGTGTGGGGGGGCAGTATGCAGGTCCCTGGGGGAGGGAGGTATGTTTCAGCGGAGGCATAATGAAGGCGTGGATGTCCTTCTTTCAAACATTTTGGACGTCCTCAACTGCCCCCCCCCCCCCCCACAGGGATGGCCAAATTTCAAGGGAGTGGAGTGGAATGGAGGAGTGGTGGTTAGAGCACTGGTCTTGCAATCCAGAGGTGGCTGGTTTAAATCCCACTGTTGCTACTTTTGATCCAAAGTCTAAATAAATAAAGGGGGTGTCAGAGGAATAACAGGCCTAGATATCCTTCTCAAAGAAACACTTACATTTTGGACACCCTCACAGGGACGGAGGCATATTGAAGGACATCCACAACTGCCGTTGCAGGGACGGAGGCATAGAAATATCCAGTGTACCTGAATGTAACTCACCTTGAGCTACTACTGAAAAAGCTGTGAGCAAAATCTAAATAAATAGATAACGAAGGACGTCCTCAACTGCCGTTGCAGGGACGGAGGCATAGCAAAGGAGGTCCTTCACCCATACTCTAACAAAAAAAGACAAAAGTTTTTAAAGTTGTTTTTTTTGGGGGTGGGAAGTGGTTAGTGACCACTGCATGCCTTTTTCCATTCAGTTAGTGCATCAGTTAGTCCACTGCAGTGCCCCCTAGGGTGCCCGGTTGGTGTCCTGGCATGTCAGGGGGACCAGTTCACTATGAATGCTGGCTCCTCCCACAACCAAATGACTTGGATTTGGTCATTTTTGAGATGGGCGTCCTCAGTTTCCATTATCGCCGAAAACTGGGGACGACCATCTCTAAGGTCGATCTAAATGTTGAGATTTGGGCGTCCCCGACCTTATTATCGAAACGAAAGATGGACGCCCATCTTGTTTCGATAATAAGGGTTTCCCTGCCCCTTCGCGGGGACGTTCTGCGAGGACGCCCTCAGGAAAACTTGGGCGCCCCGTTCAATTATGCCCCACCACAGGTTCTTAACTTTGGCCTATATTTTCAGCCACACTTAGGAGTATGAATTTTCAGTTAAAATTTGCCTATATTAAGAAGCCAAAAAGCTATGCTCCTAAACTTAGGCCTGCCATTCATTTGCCTTGATTTAAGAGGCTAATCTGGGAGTCTGGTGTTTTTGCATGGAGGTGCAGCCTTGCCCATGCCCCACCCATTCTATTCCCATGTGATCATCCCCCTTGTATGTATGCGCTATGCCACTTACATGTGCCCTTACAGAACTGTGCTTAGGTGCTGTGATGCCACTTATAAGTGTGCAACCACCCGCGAAAGTGCTGGTATTCTGTATACTTACATGCACAAATAACAGGTTATTGCAGGCACCCGGTTACAGAATTGCCCTTTCAGAGCCTCAAACCATTGTGGCAATTCATTAAATCCTGGCTGTGGCGCTTAAATTGTACAGGTCCGATATTCAGACCTTAGGACGGAGCCCAGCTAACTCTCACAGTTGGCAGTCAACCTGGATGTTCAGGTCAGGACTGTTTATGGTGACTGGCATTGAATATCCGGGTGTTTTTTGGCCAGTTTAAATTTACCTGACCAGGCCGATATTCAGTGCTGGCAGGTTAAGTTTAAACTGGCCAAAGATATTTCTGCTATTTCAGTGGCCTAATTTGGCCACCAAACTTAGCCAGTGAAGTGCTGAATATTAGCAGATAGCCAATTATATTGTGTGATATAACCAGTTATCTGCTAAGCGCTAACCGACAATAGTCAGTGGGAGATAACTGGCTGTCTCAAACTGACTACTGCCTGATAGCTGATTAAGTGCCATTTAACTGGCTAGGAGGGGGGTACATGCTATCCGATAGCAGGCAGCACTTAATATAGGTGTACAGATAACAGCAATATTCAATCAGATAAATTTAGGACAGCTTTCTTGCTGGATAGTGGATTGAATATTGCTACTATCTATGTGAATCTTCCTGAACACTCCCATTCTGCCCTGACACTACCCACATAATCCTGGGACGATCTGTAATGAATTTTCAGGGGCACTATGGGAGCAGTTCTACAACTGGGTGCCTCACCCTTTTCATAACGGAACCTGGGTGCTCAGATTCCAGTACAGAATAGTAACGTAACCCAGTAAAAATGCAACTAGGAGTGGAGGAGTGGCCTAGTGGTTAGGGTGGTGGACTTTGGTCCTGGGAAACTAAGGAACTGAGTTCAATTCCCACTTCAGGCACAGGCAGCTCTTTGTGACTCTGGGCAAGTCACTTAACCCTCCATTGCCCCATGTAAGCCACATTGAGCCTGCCATGAGTGGGAAAGTGCGGGGTACAAATGTAACTAAAAAAAAACAACAAAAAACTAATATTTATGCACCACAGTTGCAGCCGTCATAGAGGTGGCATGACTGCAGGCATTTAAATGCGACAGGGACACGGGTAACTTACAGTAAGCTGTGAGTGTAACTGTGAGCTCCATCCATGTGTCGCCCCATGCTCTGCCCCCTTGCAAATACATCCTATGTAAGTTCAGTGGGTGTTTGCAGAATAGTGACTAGGTGTCCTGCGGGAAAGTGTACTCTTATGTACATACGTACAAATACTCTAGACCCTCACATATGCAAGGGACGTGCAAATATAGGTGTCTAGATCATAGAATTCCCTTCACCTGTACAGTGTAGTACCACTGAAAATTCATGGAGAGGGCCAGCATAAATGCCTTTGAATATCAGGGCCTTTGAACGTTGGCCTCAAAATATTGAGTTCTGTGCCACCTTATCCATAAGTTAAGCTGGTTTCCTGTACCATCTAGGCATGCAGGTTTCTGGCTCTCTTACAGAACACATGGGAACAGTTTCCCTTCTTTCCTTTGTGTTTTTACAGCATTTTTTATCATTTGAATGGCTGCTGAACATGGTGAGAATCAGTAAGTTCACAGAGATCAAGGACATACTATAGCTGACTGCAAAAATAAATCAGAACGCTTGTAATTATTGAAGAGATACTACCGTGGGTGTCACACATGTACAACATGTTAAAGCTTATGGGATCTAACTTAAGACAAAAACTTGCATTATTTTGACCCTTACAGTATTGTCTCTTTTTCAAGGCAGTGCAGGCCTTTAAAACAAAAACCCCTTTCAGTGCATTCGCCTGGATAAAAATAAATGCCCAAAGTGATCATTTTTCCTCCATCTATCATATTCTTGGATTAGAAACCAGTAGCCTGTTGGCATCCATCATTACAAAGACTACGGTGAGGACCTTTTTCATCTGCCTCTGTTATGAAGCCACAAACCACAAACAGTAGTTTGCAATCTTAAAATGGCAAAGAAACGTTTCAAATGAAAAGGGCCTGTCCTGGAAGCCTGATATATTTCACTACTCCAGTACTGTCTTCTGCAACTTTTCTGCCTGAAGTCAAGCCTCCGAAACAAGATGAAAAATAAGTCTCACACATGAGCGAAGGAATCTCTCCTTCCCTTGTGACTGCGGTGTAAATTGAAAAGTTTCTCCTGAGGTAATGCTCTTCGTATTTTCCCTCTGACAGAGTAACATTCATTGCATATTTCCACATGGACTGCTGCTTTTTATTACGGTGAATTTCCATATAGCTTATAGATCATAATGCAAATTCAAGGTGACCTTTGGCTGGCATGTGAAGCTGAAGAAATATGCTGGGAACCTCTTGGTGTGTGATTATTAATGCGGCATGCCTGAGGAGTCCCTGTACGTTGCTACATGAAACTGAGAATCCGCTCACTCAGTGAAAACCACTCATTCTGGCCTCGGCATATCTTGATGCCTAAATGGGCTCAATCTCATTGCAAATATAAGGACAAATGATGTATTAATTTAGAAGTCTAATAGGATGCACATGCTTGTATCTATAGTTCCTATCTATCCATAGCTTCCTATTCACTGTAAATGTAATTTAAGCAGAAAGGAAGAGTTGTTGCCAAACGAGAGAAAATGTTCTCCATGTCCAGGTCATGCAGTGGCGTTCCTAGGGGGGGCAGTGGGGGCGGTCCGCCCCGGGTGCACGCCGCCGGGGGGGGGGGGGGGTGCCGCGCATGCCTGCTCTCCATTGTTCCATGCTTCTTCTCTGCCCCGGAACAGGTTACTTCCTGTTCCGGGGCAGAGAAGAAGCATGGAACAACGGAGGGCAGGCGCGCGCGGCACCCCCCCCCCCCCCCCGGCGGCATGCACCCGGCGTGGGGGGGGGGTTCCTTCACGGGGGTGTCCTTTTGCCGGGGGGGGGGGTCCGCGCTGTATCAGGGGGGCGCTGCCCCCCTAGGAACGCCACTGAGGTCATGTCAGGTGTTTCTGCAGATATGTTAATAAGTTTGATAGGTGACATATCCACTTATTTGGTGCTATTTTGTGATAAACAAACCCACAATTGAACATAAGAACATAAGAATAGCCATACTGAGTCAGATCAATGGACCATCTAGCCCAGTATCCTGTTTCCAACAGTGGCCAAGCCAGGTCAGAAGTACCTAGCAGAAATCCAAATAGTAGCACCATTCCATGCTACCAATCCCAGTGCAAGCAGTGACTTTCCTATGTCTGTCTCAATAGCAGACTATGAACCTTTCCTCCAGGAACATGTCCAAACCTTTTTTAAATCCAGATACGCTAACCGCTGTTACCACATCCTCCGGCAAAGAATTCCAGAGCTTAACTATTCATTGAGTGAAAAAATATTTCCTCCTATTTCTTTTAAAAGTATTTCCATGTAACTTCCTTGAGTGCCCCCTAGTCTATGTACTTTTTGAAAGAGATAAAAATTGATTCAGTTTTACCCATTCTACACCACTCAGGATTTTGTAGCCCTCAATCATATTCCCCGTCAGCCATCTCTTTTCCAAGCTGACGAGCCCTAACCTCTTTAGCCTTTCCTCATATGGGAGAAGTTCCAACCCCTTTATTGTTTTGGTCACTCTTCTTTGAACCTTTTCTAATTCCGCTATATCTTTTTTGAGATACAGCAACCAGGAATTGAATGTGATACTCAAGGTGAGGTCACACCATGGAGCGATACAGAGGGATTATAGTATTCTCGGTCTTATTTTGCATCCCTTTCTTAATAATTCCTAGCATCCTGTTTGCGTTTTTAGCCGCCACCACACACTGGGCAGAAGATTTCAACATCTTGTATACAATGACACCTAAATCTTTTTCTTGGGTGCTGATCTCTAAGGTGGATCCTAGCACCAGGTAACTATGATTCGGACTATTCTTCCCAATGTGCTTCACTTTGCATTAGACAGTGTCGATATGTGACATTTAGCTTCATGCAACGTATTAAGTCTATATGATTTTAGATGGCAATTCCCCCCCCCCCCCCCACCCCAGCAGAATGCAGGCTTGTGGTACTTTTTGTCTATGTGGATGAAAGCTCATTTTCAAACAATGTGGGGAGTTTCCCTTTGAAAATATCTTGCCAAGTGGGAATCTCTCTACTGGGAGGTATGCACAAGAAATTAAAAATAAACTCCTTTGGGATTGATTTCAAGTGTAATCCACAAATCCCAAATCTACTCTTGAATTTTCTTAAATTGTGAAACTCTAGCAAAATCCAGAACAGATCAGCATATATTGCTTGCTGCAGCTTGCAAATATGTAAAACAGATTTTATTGGCCTTTCCAAGATTATAGGAGAATTGTTTCATTTACACACATTTTAATTTTTGGCAAAATCTATTAGTATTTTTTTTACTTTATGAATTTACAATATAAACATCAAGCAGTACATACTGTACTGTAATATGCAGTTGGTATGTAATCTAAAAAGGAAATAACCCCTCTTCACGCAAATGCACGTGTGTGTATGTTGGTGAGGGTTGATGTGTGTACATGTTTATGTGTGTGTACAATAGAGAATGACATGGGAACAATGTTTTCCCTCATCCCTGCCCCGTTCTTGTCCCAGTCACCACCCTATATCCGCAGGCTCTTTACCTGTCCCTGCAGGCTCTGTCCCAGTCCCCTGCTCTGCCCCTGCAGGCTCTGTCCCCATCCCTGCCCTATCCCCACCCCATCCCCCCAGGTTCTGACCCCCCTCCCCACCCTGTCCCCGTGGACTCTGTTCTCATCTGCACAAGCCTCGACCACTTATGATTTTATATTTAAATTTTTATATTAATGTATAAAAAGGAACAATATTCTGTGGAGCTGTTTTTTGTAAATAACAAATAGAAAACATTAATAACAATGAACTATTATAAACCCCCACAACCACCACCACTACCCTTCCAACCCCAATAATAGCTGTCTTCTACTACCCCAAGGAACCCTAATCCACCCTGTTAAAATGTCCAGGGGTACAAAATACAACCCACTCTGTATGCCCTAGTAGGGGAGAAATATGCCCTATGAAGCACTATTATAATTTTTTAATCTGTGGATGAATAATAAGTCATCAATAATCTCAGGATTCAGTCTAGCTCTCCTGTCTTCCACAGTCCTTCCCACAATAGAAAATGTCTTCTCAGAAGACATGCTGGTAGCAGGAATATACAAGATCCCTTGTGCATGTTTTGCCAGTTTTGGCCAGCACTTTTGCTTGTTTTTCCAAAAAATCAAAACATCATTGTTTGCGTCACTCGAACATAAATATCTGTCCAGTTCATTAACAACAGCCTTCAAAGGAGGCATTGCTCCATAAAAGTCGCTCCACTGCTAACATTCGTTTTCATTCTTTTGGAAGAGGACTCTTCCACAGATGTGACACTTTCTGGGAATGTGGATTGTGGAGGATCCTAAGTTGTTGATGTTGATGGACTCAAACCTTCCATTTCAATCTGTTTTGGTCTTCTCAAAGATTTGGTTGCATGTGATTTTACATCATCTGAGAAAACAACTAGAATGTCTTTCAGACAAGGGTATAGAAGAGACCCAACACTGTGCAGTGGATGAACAGGAAAATAAGTGTCAATTAAATGTTGGAAATGCTCCTTGATGCCAGCAAAAATGGATGAAACTCTTGCAGTAACAGTAACTCTTGAGCAACTGGGTACGTGATGGAAGGACATTGCAGATGGTAGGAGTCTGATCAATAGACAAGACTCTTGTTGCCACATCAAAGACAGACAAGACACAAATGATGTCATTTAACAGTACTTCATTTAAATCACAAGCAGCTTCTGCAGTTGTCAGTTGTCTAAGATGTGTTAAGTTTTTACATATTGATAGTAGCATTTTATAGATGCTGTTCCATCTAGTTGGAACAGCCTGTTTATGGCTAGTTTCAAGCTTTTAGAGAATGACAAGGGGATAAAGCTTGTCTCATCCCTGTGGGCTCTGTCCCTAAGTCATTCTCTAGTGTGCATGCTTGGATGTCTATCCAGCTTATTTTCAAAAGAGAAAGACGCCCATATTTCGACCCAAATCAGAAGATGGGCATCCGTTTCCCGTGGGCACCCAAATCAGTATAATCGAAACCCAGTTTTTGGCGTCCTCAACTGTAGTCCGTCACGGAGACGAACAAAGATCACGGGGGGGGGGGGTGTCGGAGGCGTGGCAAAGGCGGGACTGGGGCGTGGTTATCGCCCAAGGAGAGATGGGCGTCTTTAGCTGATAATCGAAACAAGAAGGGCGTTTTTGATGAGAATTTGGTCCGCTTTATTTGGACCCCTTTTTTTTTAGGTCCAAGTCCCAAAAAAGTGCCCCAACTGACCAGATGACCACCGGAGGGAATCGGGGATGACCTCCCCTGACTCCCCCAGTGGTCACTAACCCCCTCCCACCAAAACAAACCCACTTTACAAACTTTTTTTCCCAGCCTGTATGCCAGCCTCAAATGCCGTACCCACCTCCATGACAGCAGAACGTGTTCTATCCTCTGATAGCCTTTCCTTGGTTCTGATGTGGGTCTCGGGTGAGTGTGACACCTTTTCTGTTAAGGGCACTGCAGAGTCACATCAGCAATGCATTGTGCTGGGTGTAGGGTATTGGGCTCCGTGATTCCACTAGCTTGTGTTAAATGCTCACGATGTTGGTAGTTGGTAGGCTCTACTCCCATGGTGCTCTTCCCTCTGCTTACTGGGTCAGAGTGTGCCCTGTTTTGTTTCCGGTAGTCCATGAGGTAGTGGCCATTTGTGTAAGACACTTTTAGATCCCTTTCATGTGTTAGCCACGTTACAGCACTTAGTTCTTACCTTGAATGTTGCTGAAAGAGGGCATTGTACACCATTCTGCCAGCTCGGACCTACTGCTAATCCCAGTACCAGCGAGACTCGTTGCCAGTGGGGCACAACCTCTGATCTGCAATTAACTGTGAGTAAAGGTGCTTATTCAAATAAAGGACATTTTCAGCGAGATTAGTTTTCAGGTGTCAACTGCTGTGCCAAGGTTATACACCAGCAACAAGCCCTGTCCCTGGAGCACTTTTAGTGGGTACTGCAGTGCACTTCAGGCAGGCAGACCCAGGCCCATCCCCCCCCCACACCCGTAACACTTGTGGTGGTAAATGGGAGGCCTCTAAAATCCACTGTACCCACATGTAGTTGCCCCCTTTCCCCCTAAGAGCTATGGTAGTATTGTACATTTGTCCCTCCCATGACCAAATGGCTTGGATTGGGACGTTTCTGAGCTGGGCGTTTTTAGATTCCATTATCGCTAAAAAATAAAAAACGCCCATCTCAGAAGGGACCAAATCCATGGCATTTGGTCCGTCCAAACCGTATTTTCTAAACGAAAGATGGACGCCCATCTTTTTCGATAATACAGTCTGTCCCGCCTCTTCACATACCCGTTTTCGGACATAGACGAACATGGAGATGGGCGTTCACGTTCGATTATGCCCCTCCACGTGTGCTCATTTGTATGAGGGGAGGCACATGTTTATTAGTGTATGTATCCTTGTGTATTGGTATATGTGTCTGTGATCAGGAGAGATGAGAGAATGTACAATTTCTTAATCACGATGTTACAGTGAATCAGTCAGGGCCAGCCCAACTATAAGGCAGACCATGCATTCATCTAAGGTGGCACAATTTGGTGGTGGGGAGGGGTGAGAGGAAGTCAGTAACTCTACAAATATTCATTGCTGCCAGCATGGTGCCATGATCATCAGTGTATGTTCAAGGCCTGCTGAGCCTTCCCTTTCTGAACTTCCTGTTTTGAAGGGAGCAGGACCCAGCAGGCCTTGAACATGCCCAGATGCTCGAGGCCCTATATCAGCAGTAGTGAATCTTTTTTTTACAAATGCTGACTGCCTCAACAGTGCCAACCAGCAGGAGATAGGAAGGGGAAGCTACTGAACACCTTGTAGGGGGAGGAGGGAATAGAACCTGGGGGGAAGAGGGAGAAGGGAGATACTAAACACCTCGGGATTGGGGGAGGAGGAGAAAAAAGAGATGTTTGGCATTTTGGGAAGTGGAAGTAGGGAAGGGAAGGGGAGATGCTGGACATGGCAAGAAGGGGCCTTGAACCACCCCTTCGTTTGAAGTGGTGGGTGGGGTGAGGGGATGACTGAAGGTTTGTCTTGAGTGTTAGATATCTTTCGGCTGGCTCTGGAATCAGTTTATGTGTACTGTAGCTATTAGAATTGTTTCTCCAACAGAAATGTACTAGGGTATTTTTATTGGGGGAAGGGACATTAATCAATTTTCCACACCCTACCACATGCAGATACTTCATTTCTACAGCTCAAGAAACTTTTTCCAGGTCTCCTCCTCCCTTCCTGTGACTAGAACTGCCTTCCAGTCCTCAGCCCCCACTGCCTTCCTCATGCCTGGATCCTACCTACAGTCTCAGCTGTTATTGCAATGGACACAGGCAGGACAGGACTCACTCACACAGAGCTGGAGGGAAGGTGGGATTGGGAACTGCAGATTAAGGTCTTAAACTCCAAAAAATGTCCAGACATATTATCCATCGTTCTTCCTTCTGGGCATTGATATATAATTCTGCTGACTTCTGAAAAAAGCCAGACCTTTGGCAATGCTAACCTCCTGAGTCTTAAGCATATCTCACAGCCCCCCCCCCCCCCTCCAAACATCTGGACACAAAGAATGTACAAAATTTGCCAATGCCTTAATCTGGCTCTACCCATGGCAACAGATGTTACTTGGCAATATACCTAAAAGGCAATTTTATAACAAGCTTCTTACATTTACACAACAACTGTACACCTAAATGTACAGAATACTGATAGTTTTGCACCTAAACGGTACAGTTATACGCAAAAATGTCAATAGAGTGTCTAATTGGTATTTAAAAAATTTGCAGTCAAATGGCATAGTGCTTATTTGTAAGTGGTGTTCAAATGTGCAAGCCACAGGCAGAACTAACATTTAAGCAGGCAATTTACAGAATGCTGCAAGTTGCCCATACGCTTGCTTAATTAGGCTGGCCAATATTCAAAACTATTTAACCGGACAGGAATAGCTTCTGGCAGGCTAAAAAAACATTTTAGCATGGTAATGCCTAACCACAGATATTCAGCAGGAGATAGCTAGTTATCTCTACTGAATATTCGTGGTTATGACTATCAGGCTCATTTTCGAAAGAGATGGACGTCCAAAAAGTGACATAAATCGGCACTTGGACGTCCATCTCACAGAGACGTCCAAATTGGTATAATCGAAACCCTATTTTGGACGTCTTTCTCCGACGTCTGTTGCAAGGACGTCCAAATCTCAAGGGGGCATATCGGAGGCATGGTCGAAGCGGAACTTGGGCGTTCCAAAGACTTGGACTTCTTTGAGCCATAATGGAAAAAAGCAAAGATGTTCAGGACTAAAACTTGGATGTTTTCACCCAGACCTGTTTTTTTATTGAATAAGGTGCCTGAAATGACCAGATGACCACTGGAGGGAATCGGGGATGACCTCTCGTTACTCCCCCAGTGGTCACTAACCCCCTCCCACCTTCAAAAAACATGATTAAAAATATTACTTGTCAGCCTCTATGCCAGCCTCAGATGTCATACTCAGGTCCATGACAGCGCATGCAGGTCCCTGGAGTAGTTTAGTAGTAGGCGCAGTGTACTTCAGACAGGTGGACCCAGGCCCATACCCCCCCCCCCCCCCCACCTGTTACATTTGTGTAGGAAACAGCGAGCCCTCCAAAACCCACCAGAAACCCTCTGTACCCACATATAGGTGCCCCCTTCACCCATAAGGGCTATGGTAGTGGTGTACAGTTGATGTAATGGGGTTTGGGGGGGCTCAACACACAAGGTAAGGGGATCATTTTATGAAGTCCACTGCAGTGCCCCCTAGGGTGCCCGATTGCTGACCTGGCATGTCAGGAGGACCAGTCTACTAAAAATGCTGGCTCCTCCCACGTCCAAATGGCTTGTCTTTGGACGTTTTAGACTTGGACGTCTTTGCATTCGAAAATGGCTGAAAATCAAAGACGTCCAAATCCAAGGACATCCATGGTATTTTCGAACACAAAGATGGACGTCCATCTTTTTTCGAAAATGACCTTTTCCCCACTTCCGAATTTGGATGTTTTACAAAGACATCCAAATTTGAACTTAGACGTTTCTTTCGAAAATGCCCCTCTATATCTCGCGACATAGCTGATTAGGTGCAGATTTTCAGCACCAAATTAGCTGCATTTAGCAGTTAAAATAGGTCACATAAATAGCAGGCCTATCTTTAATCACTAAGCACTTAATCGGTTAGTGCTGAATACTGGCTTCACCAGTTAAGTTGCCATGGCCAAACGTGAAACTGGATATTCAATGCCGGTCACTGGACACGAGCCAACCTTGAATATCTGGTTTTAGAGCCGGCATTGGGCAGTTACCGCGCAGCTCGATGCTGGCTGAATATCAGGGGTAGGTGTCTGCATTTATGCCAGTTCTACCGCAGGTGTACATGGGGGGTGCTAAATGAAGATGTGCCGATACCAGGTTTACACTAGTATTGTATAAGGATGCTTGGGCACCCCATATAACCAAGGCACTAAAATGGAGGTGCCATCTTGTAGAATTGTCCCCATATAGCAACCAATATGAAAACTGTATGATTCTTGAAGTAGCTTTACAGTATAAGTAACATCAAAGAAAATGAAATAAACTGAAAGGGGAATATTAACATTCCCTGTGTGTGCATCTGAGAGGACTGAATGTGTTTGTGTGTGTGCGTGCTGGGCATGTGCTGTGTCTGAGGGGCAAGTAGGTGGAGTTGGGGGAGCACTTGTGAAGCAGTAAGAAGAGGAGAGGAAGTCTGAACCATGTAGGGGTAATTGTGAGGGACTAGATTCAGGGCTGGGACAATTTTTGGGGTAGTAGGTAGTTTTGGGGGTTGGGGCCCATCTGTGGGTTGTTGTGTCAGTTGCAGGTAGGGTAGTTGTGTGTGGGTTAGCTTATAGAGGGTTATTTTTTGGCACTGGGGCAGTTTGCGTGGTGTGTAGTTGTGGGGTATTTGGGGGGGGGCAATTACAGGGGGTAGAGCAGTTGAAATAGGTTTCTAGAGTGGGGAAGTTTTCAAGTGGTAGTTTTGGGAGTGGGACAATTTAGGTTGGTGTGGCAGTTTCAGAAGTCATTTTTTGGTGTGTTGGCAGTATGCTGGAGACAGTTTTCAGAGTGGTGCGGCAGTTGCAAGGGGCAGCTTTTGGAGAAGGTACAATTTGTGGAGTAGTTATTTGGCTGTAGGGGCAGTTTGGGGGGGGGGTGGAACAGTTGTGAGAGGGTAAAAGTTTCCAGGGAGTGTGCAGTTTGGGCATTTGGAAGAATAGTGAATTCCACATTTCAAACTGCCTTGCCCTGCTCTCAGACTACTTCATTTCACTCTTAATTTCCTACAGGAGATGGAACTCCTTCTCCTATAGAAACACACTGGGCAATACTTTGGGGGACTCACTTCTTTGGGACCCCTGAACTGATGTGGCCCATTTAGCTGTACCTACTGCCATCATCAAATGATAAAAATCAGTGGATATAAATGATCTGAAAGGGGATCCAAATCTAGAGCTTCCAAGGTTCTCTTGCTGTTAAGAAATGTCACTAGAAGGTTCCAAGAAAACATATTTAGCAGATTTATATGGATATTTGAGAAAAAACAAAGCACCCCATTGAAATACTCCAGACCTTATCAACAGAAATTGCTTCCTTCTCTTCTGAGTTGCCTAGTTATAGCAGGAAATCTCTGAACTATGTAGTTCATAAGGGGAATGTCACAATATTTAAAAAATAAATATAACCAATCTCTGTGTCAGCTCAGTGCCAAGGTCAAGAATAATGTTGCAGGAACAACTGAATTCAGGTGGGGTTTTTCTAATAAAGATGTAACATCCAAAGTATCCATTGCTTTATAGTATCTCGTTGAGACTTCCCAGATCTCTTCTTAACTAGCAGATAATAAATTCCTGAAATGGGAGGAAATGATCCCTCTGGATCCTTCAAAACTTCAGACAAATGCTTCTTAAGCATCTCTCAAGGAGATACAAGAGGCATCCTAGAACAATTATTAGTCCAAAGGTTACAATTTCTAGCAACTTTCTCTTGTTCCTGAAGTTAGTAATATCACATAGTTTGGCTCATGAAAACACAAAATTCTAGTGCCATATATTTAATTTAAAAATGTTTAAAGAATATCACCAACAGTAATACAATTTTGCCACATTATGAACAAAATTTTGGATTCATCAGTTTTCTCAACATTTACACACTTGGTACCAGATTGTTCTCCCCAGAAAATGTTGGCAGTCTGGTTGCATGAAGGAGTAGCTGGGTGGGGATGGAGGAATACTGCACAGTATTATTAAAAAATGTTCTGTCATTTATAAAGGCAACCGCTCTACCTCTAGGGAGTGGAGGAGTAGCCTAGTGGTTAGTGCAGCACACGCTGATCTTGGGGAACTGGGTTCAATTCCCACTGCAGCCCCTTATGACTCTGGGCAAATCACTTAACCCTCCATTGTTCCAGGTACAAATAAGTACCTGTATATAGTATGTAAACCACTTTGGAAAAACCTCAGAAAGGCAGTATATAAGTCCCTTTCCCCTACAAACATGTAAACATTTAAAGTAAATGCATAACCCAGGGCAAACAATGTGTAAGATATCAGCATACAGTGAGAAGGTAAATCATGTTTTTTTTATATATATTTTTTCTTTTTATCACATTTAGTTTATATGTTATGATATACACAATATCAGTTGTTAGTTTTTCAGTTTTTCATAGTCTTTTCTTTAATATGCAATATTATATACTGCTCATATAAAATTCAATCAAAACCAGTTAATTCTCTATTTAATATTAGGTGCTGCTATTGTACATTTATTTTACCTTTGTTAGTTCTTAATTGGTTTAATGTGTATTGATTGTTGCTCAGCGGACTTAATAACTATTAGGTATATATATATATATATATATATATATAATCTTGTGTACAGTCAATAGTATGTTACTTGTTATATGTTTTTCATACACCTTTCTTATATCATGCACTTTTTCAGGAGTATGACTGCTTTCGATATGATATGTAATAGGTTTTTTAGGTCAATGTTTGCTCACTAGATTTGGTTTTGTTTATTTGATAACATCTCTTGTAATAGAAAGTTTTGGATATTTATAATGTCTCTCTACACATTTATATGTTTTATTTATTTCATATTGTTTATGTGTTTTGATTTGTATAGACTCCTGACGCAGGCCTGTACGGCCGAAACACAGCTGTGTCGAGTCCTTTTCTCCCTGCTATCCATTGATCAATAAAGTTTATTTTTTTAATTTTCACAACCAAAGTGTCGCCTTTTTATATATTTTTTTATATACACATATTTGAAGATTATTATTTTTTTTTTATGATTATTATTATTATTTCATGGTTTTATTTTTTAATTTTTTTTCTATTTGATGTTTTTTAAGTCATCTTCGCTGTTTTGTTTGTTGTAAGATATCTACAGACATGAAAAATGAAAACAATAAGAAATATAGGGCTTCTTTGACATTATGACAAAGCCTATAGGACTTGAATGAGCTTTGTCGCATTTGGCACACCTACTGTGGCTTTGTAAAAGGACCCCTTGGTTAATATTACAAACATAGCTTTAATATTTCAAGGAGCTTTGGTCTGACACAGTATAGGAGTTATTAAGAGTGAAATATAAACATGTTTTGCCTCCACAATAGTCCAACCTTCCCCCAACAGTTGGTAGAACATTTCTCCTTGGAAGTCATCATACAAAAATTATTCTGATTCTCATGTCAGCTGAGCAATCACAACAAAAATCTTTCCACTACCAGGCATGCTATGAAACACAAAATTTGAAAAAAAGACATTTTAACATATATGCAGCAAACCTGTCATACAACAGTAGCACTAATTCCTAAGATTCAAACAGCAAGAACCCTACCTATGAATATGCAGTATTACAAATATTACACTGGGCCATAGAACACTAATATACCTTCTACTGGGCAAACAGAACAAGTGGGACTTCTATAGATCTCTACACAAATTACATGCAAACAGATTACTGCACTTCAGTCACACACAAAATACAGATTGCCAAATACAGAACAAGCGAGGCTGCTATAGATCTTTACACAAACTATGGAGCCCTTTTACTAAGGCACACCTAAAAGTGACTTGCGCTGGTGTAGGCATGTGTTTTGGACTTGAGAAGCTCCATTTGCTGTGTGCCTTGAAAAAAGGCATTTTGTTTTGTGCCGGTAAATGGACATGTGGCAAAATTAAAACCAGCGCGCGTCCATTTTCAGGCTGAGACCTTACCACCACCCATCAACTTAGCGGTAAGCGGCCAGCACGTGTAAGCTGATGATTACTGTTGGGTAAGTGCCACATGGTAGAAAATAGAAAATATTTTCTACCGTGTATTTTGGTCACACATTAAAAATGGAATTACTGGCCGGGGCATGTGGTAGCCGAGTGGTACTGCCAATTTGGCGCACCTTGGACACATGTAGGCGCCTATGCGCCTTAGTAAAAGGGCCCCAGGCCCCTATATGGAAACAGAATATTGTATCCTGGTCACAAGCAAAATAGTCACATAGGAGCTAGCTCTATAGATCCAGTGGGTGCTGAGCCCCCCTAATACTGAAGAAGCTATATCATTGTATTGTGTCTACCACCCATAATCATTTTGAATCGTTGGCACCTATGCACAGATAGACCCTCACCAAATATAGATCACAAATTAGAAATAGAAATACAAACATATAAATTGAACTGATAACTCCAAGAAGTCAAAATTGGCATTTACACAACACTGGAGAGAGAAAAGCAAATCTAATTCCTATTGTACTGAACACAATGCAAAGACATTCACAATGTACATTTCCCAAAACTAACATACTGCAGTTCATAAATGAAGAATTCAAACATTGTATTTCTATTTTTACTGTTTGGCCATTTTATTTCCAATCATGTTGATCCCAGTCAGTTTCTCTCTTCTGCTTTCCAGTTTGCCTTCTGCTAACTCTCTCCAGTGGCTGTTATCCATTCATCCTTTCTCCTCGCTCCTCCTATCTTCTATTCATTCACATCTGTCTCTGAAATATAGATCTTTCTCTTTTAGCTCTTTCACCCTCTTTATCAACCTCCAGTCAGAATCCCCCCTTCTCCCTTCCCTCTCCAATGGTCCAGCATTTCTTCTTCACCCTCCCTTCCCCAATGTCCCATCATTTCTCCTTCTCTCTCCCCTCTCCAATGATCCAGTTTTTTTCCTTCTCCTTTTCTTTTACTCACTAATGGCCCAGCAATTCTCATTCTCCCTTTCCTTCCCTCCCGACTGGTCAATCATTCCTCCTTGCCCCTTCCCTCTCCAGTGGCTCAGCATTTCTCTTTCTCCCTTCCCTCTCCAATGGTCAAATATTCCTCCTTTTCTCTTCTGTCCCTAATGTTCCAGCATTTCTTCTTCCCCCCTTCCCAATGGTCCAGCATTCCTTCTTCTCGCTCCCCTCTCCAATGATCCACTATTTCTCCTTCTCCTTTACTCCCTAATGGTCCAGCAATTCTCCTCCTCCCTTTTCTTCCCCAGTGATCTATCATTTCTCTTCCCTTCCCTCCCCAGTGGTCCAGCAATTCTCCTTCTCCCTTTCCTTCCCTCCCTAATGGTCAAGCATTCCTTCTTCTTCTTCTTCTTCCTTCCCTCCCCCCCCCTAATGGTCCTGCATTCCTCCTTGTACCTTACCTCCCTAATGGTCCAGTATTTTTCTCCTCCCTTTCCTCCCCAGTGGTCATGTCTCCTCCATTCCCTCCCCCTCTCCCTTTCCTTCCCTCCCTAATGGTCAAGCATTCCTCCTCCTTCTTTCTTCATTCCCTAATAGTTCAGCATTTCTCCTTCTCCCTTCCCTTCCATCCCTAATGGTACAGCATTTCTCCTTCTCTCTTCCCTTTCCAATGGTCAAGCATTTCTCTCTCCTCCTCCTCACCCCAATGGTGCAACATTTCTCCTCTCCCAATCGTCCAGCATGTGTACTTTTTCCTCCCCCCAATGATCCTGCATATCTGATTTCTGCCCCCTCCCCAGCCAGCAATTTGTCATCTGCCCTGGCCTCTCAAGCACCCCTTCCCCCTGGTATACCTTTTAAAAGTTGTGTTATGCTTGTAGGATCCACCAGCAGCAAACAGCAATTCATACATGATGCTTGTGTCCTCCCCACAGCCTTTAAACTGACCATTTCCCGCCTATGCAGAAACAGGACATTGCAACAGAGTGAAGACTGTGGGGAGGGTTTGAGTATTAAATATAAATTGCTGCTCACTGCTGGCGGCCACTACAAATATAAAATAACTTTTTAAAGGTACATTCATGGGGGGGGGGGAGGAGTTGGAGAGGCCAGGGTAGATGACAGATTGCCAGCTGGGGAAGGGACCAGAGGGTGAGAGAAGCTGGACTGCGAGGAAGTCAGCAAGCCGGAAGAACATGGGGTAGAGTCACCGGAAGTGTCAGAATGCCGTTCCACTCCATTCTGGCACAAATTAAGCCCTGCCTCTACAATATTTGCCATCTTTCCCTTTCTCCTGCTTTCTTTCCCTCCTAACTTTCATCTGTTCTACTCCTCTCTTCTCCTCCATTCATTTTACCCCTTCTCCCCATGCTCTTGGCTTCTTTGTTCCCCATACCCCTCTTTTTCCCCTTCCCTCCAGAACAGAAGTAATGGCTACAAAGCTCATCAATGGCAGCACCCCCCCCCCCTCCCTACCCTAGTAGTGACAGCAACTGCAGAACCTCCAAATCATAGATGAAGGTTTCACCATCTGCCTCCTCCTCCCCCCCACCCACCCACCCACCCAATACAGGAGCAACAGGAGAAATTATAATTTTTCTGAGACGGAAAGGAGATGGTTTCTTGTCTCCTTGGTAGTGGAAAAAGCAGCTTCAGCTGGGAAAAACATTTGGAAAATGTCACTGGGGACCCAAAAAAAACAGGGACATTGGGTGGCAGGTAAATTCAGTTGTGTTGAAATATAGATGTTTGACAGTTCTGCAAAACTGAATGCTGTTATATTAAAAAATATATATTCTCTTATGGGAAAAAGATTTAACCAATAAAATAGACATGACGCATAAGAAAAACTCACCCCTTTTATTATCCACTCTAGTGACTGCCTGGATTAAAAGAGGTGAATTGGATTCTGTATACTCCACAAACACCAAAAGCAGCTTCAGGGCTGTCTTCACCACTAATCGAAACTGGAGATAAAGAAAAAGGTGAAAGAGTTTTTAAGCATATCCAGTACACTTCCAACCTGCATTATTAAGGAGGACAGAGCATGTTTAATTCCAGGAAATTACTGAACATCAATTATGCTTTACTGAAGTGCCAAATTACTATAATTTTGGTTTATCAACTGGTACTAATTTTACAGGACCTGCTAATCTAGGTCCAGTTATACCCCACTGTGCACACAGACCTGTAATCCTGTTTTTCATAGGGAAATTGCATGCTACCTGTCCAAGCATGCAAAACCCAGACAAGGCTCAGCATGATTTCAAGGAAAGAAAGAACAGCTACAGTAGTTGTCAATTAATCATGTATTGCAATACTATATTTTTCAATTAATCTCTGCAGAAAAGATTCTGCATCTAATTCTACACAATAGCCATCTAACATTATAGTAACTATCGTTTGTGTCTACTCATTGAAGTAGCAGATTAAGGGGCGAGGGTACCAAGTATTTTCTCATAGATAAAAATTGAGAAAAAGTGTAGAATACATTTTAAGGATTAGATACACAGCCTTTCTGTGGTACAATCAAAGTGGTTTACATTTATTATAAGAAAAAAGATACCAGAGGAGTAGAGGACAACCCACTGAGGTCCACATGGGGAATGTTGTCAAAAATGTTCTTATTAAGGCACCAGAAGAGACCTGACATGGGACTGTGTTTCAGCAGAAATGTCCACCTGCTTCAGGGGTCAAATACACAGTACTTAAAGCTGGAAGGTGTTACAAACAGTGCCTTGATAAAATGGCTCCAAGTGTGAGCAGAGTTAAGGATGAAAACTGTCACTGCAGCAGTTCAAAAGAACAGGTTCTTTCAGAAATGCCAAGTTACCCAGTTCCAGGCTGGAGATTTGGGGCCAGCCCTGGTTTGGAACTTACATTCATAAGCATTGAGGGATTTGTAGTGCCTGATCCTGGCCATTGAAATCAGTGTTGTAAGTTCCATAATGCACCAGAATGGGGTGGCTAGAAATCCAGAACTGGTCCAAAATTTCCAGCCTGGAACTGAGTAACTTGGCATCCCTGTACTTTCTCTTTCCCTAGTTGGCTAGCAGTGTTTTTTTTTAATACCTGGGGCAATGGAGGGTTAAGGGGTCCTTTTACTAAGGTGCACTGAAAAATGACCTGTGCTAGTTTTCGGACATGTGCAGATCCTTTTTGGGGGGCCAAAAATGGACATACGGCAAAATGACTTTCATCTGCCATTTGGATGCCCAGTCTTCCAATTTCCTAATGTCTCCTAGCAATATTTTTTTTTTGTTATTTTGTTACATTTGTACCCCATGCTTTCCCACTCATGGCAGGCTCAATGTGGCTTACAT
This sequence comes from Microcaecilia unicolor, assembly GCF_901765095.1. NCBI lineage: Eukaryota > Metazoa > Chordata > Amphibia > Gymnophiona > Siphonopidae > Microcaecilia > Microcaecilia unicolor. The sequence goes on along the minus strand of NC_044031.1, from coordinate 227,076,904 downwards.
GGGACAATGGAGGGTTAAGTGACTTGCTCAGAGTCACAAGGAGCTGCCTAACCACTAGGCCACTCCTACACTCTGCCACACAGTCCGCATGTGTTTTAACAACCTTACATAACTACATAAGTATTGCCACACTGGGACAGACCAAAGGTCCATCAAGTCCAGCATTCTGTTTCCAACAGTGACCAATCCAGGTCACAAATACCTGGCAAGATCCCAAAAAAGTTCAATACATTTCATGCTGCTTGTCTCAGAAATAAGCATTGGATTTTCCCATAGTTTTGTATCATCTGCAAATTTAATCACCTCATTCGTTCCGATTTCCATATCATTTATAAATATGTTTTGGGGTTTTTTTTAACATGGGGATTGAACATATATAAGGAGGATAAACATTTTAAAGTAAAATTATAAATGGCAAATGGCTTGGCCTACCACGGTTATTTCAATCTGTTAACTAAACAATTCCAGTTTTTCTCATGATCTAGATTCTATTCAGTCAACTTTTTTATATCAATAAAAGATTTTAGTTGCTTGGGTTCAAAGAAGGAATATTTGTTATCTAGGTATCGTACTAAGCATTTACATGGGTATGCGAGTAAAAAACTCGCTCCCAAAGATTTTGTCTCTTCTCTTAAAGCCATAAAAGCTCTTCTTCGATCTTGCATAGATTTTGCTACGATGGGATATATCCAAATTTTGTCTCCATAGAATAGTTTTAAGGAATTTTTAAAATATAATTTCAAAATGGTGTTTAAGTCTTGTTGGAAGACCAAATAAATCAATAACGTCCGACAATTTGTTACCTCTGTACTTGATTGTTCCAAGAAAGCAGTGAGATCTTGAAGCCCTGGATCCTGAGATTGCATTGGTATCTGAGCTTGTAATCCTTTTTTATACTCTCCCAATTTCTGAGGCACAGGTAAATAATATATTTTGTTTATAGGAGGAATAAGGTCGGGTGAGTAATGCAAAATGTCCGTCAAATATTTCTTAAGTAATTCCATTGCACTTATTTCTGGAACCATTGGAAAATTCAATAAATGTAAATTCAAACGTCTATTATGGTTTTCAAATTGTTCCATTTTCCGATGAATCATTACCTTGTCTTTAATCAAAGTGTCTGTAGTGGATTTCAAAGTCACTATTTCCTGTTGAACTTGCTCTTGTTGTTCCAAGGAATCTTGTTTCAGTTTGTCCAGGGCCTCTGTTAAGGTATCTAGTTTAGTTAAAATAGATGAAGTTTCTTGAGCCGCCTGTGCAACAGTATTTGATAATGTTTGAATAGCGTTCCAAATAGTTTCTAGTGTTACCACCACGGGAACTTTTTGTTCACAGTTGACCTTCTCCGTCACCATCTTAGGGTGGTCGCCGTCATCTAATGATTCTGATTTGCTGCTTTCCGGCTTCTCAAGATCAGTCAACCTTCCCCTCAAAGTGGCAGGACATGGTGGTGGGTTAATCTTCGGGGAGAAAAGAGTTGTTTCCGTTCCCTGTGGGGTCAACGCTCCTCCGTCGACTCCCACTGCGGGAATCCTCGCTCCGGTCTCCCGTGGCGTGCTTGTGGTGTATGTCAATAGTAGGCTGAGACGGCGTAGTAGTTAGAGCCATCAATGGTAAGCTCTTCACTATGCCTTTTCTTTTCGTATGGGGCATTATTTCAATCGTAGATTTTTAGTAAAACAAGAGAAAAGTTCAGTAACTATCACACAGGCATCCAAAAGCTTAGACCGCCATCTTCACACGCCCCCAAAATTCATTTATAAATATGTTAAATAGCACCAGCCCCAATACATATCCCTGTGGCACTCCACTGTTCACCCTGCTTCATTGAGAGAAATGATCATTTAACCCTACCCTCTGTTTTCTGTCAAATAACCAATTCCAATTCGTAATCCATACCAGAACTTTGCCTCCTATCCCATGATTCTTAATTTTCTCAGAAGTCTCTCATGAAGAACTTTATCAAAAGCTTTCTGAAAATCTAGATATACTACATCAACCAGATCACCTTTATCCACGTTTATTCACGCCTTCAAAAAATGAAACAAATTGGTGAGGCAAGAGTCCCTTGGCTGAACCCATGCTGACTCTGTTCCATTAAACCATGTTTGTTTATATGTTCTGTAATTTTATTCTTTATAATAGTTTTCACTATTTTGTGCCCAGCACCGACGTCAGGCTTACCGGTCTATAATTTCCGGATCAGCCCTAGAACCCTTTTTAAAAATCGGCGTCACATTGGCCACCCTCCAATCTTCAGGTAGAATGGACGATTTTAATAACAGGTCACATATTACTAACAATAGATCAGTAATTTCATGCTCGAGTTCTTTGAGGACCCTTGGATGTATGCCATCCGGTCCAGGTGATTAACTACTCTTTAATTTGTCAATTTAGCTCAGTACATCTTCCAAATTCACCAAGATTTCTTTCAGTTCCTCCGCATCATCACCCTTGAAAACCATTTTTGGTATAGACAGATCTCTTACATCAGTAAGAACAAAGAATTAATTCAGTTTCTCCACTATGGCCTTGTCCTCCCTGAGCACCCCTTTTGCTCCTTCGTGATCTAACGGTCCCATGGATTCCCTCACAGGCTTTCTGCTTCTGATGTATCTGAAAAAGTTGTTACTGTGAGTTTTAGACTCTGCGGCAAGTTTCTCTTCATATTCTCTTTTAGTCTTCTTTATTAATGCTTTGAATCTGACTTGCCGGTGCTAATGTTGCTTCTTATTTTCTTTATTTGGGTCCTTTTTCCATTCTTTGATATTCTATTTCTTATTTGGTTTCCTTCTAAATGCTTGCATGTTAGTTTTATATTCTAGAATAACTCAACACAATAGCAAAGGATTTTCTTCAATAGTAGAAAAAGGCCATAGCAATCAAACAGGGACAAATATTTCCTCCTTCAATCTTAAATTATATAAATATAAATTTTTGTTGGATCCATCAGAATAATCAACTGCTCAGCACTTGCAGTTTCTTAGTGTCAGGGAAAACTCTCATTCGTCACTGATCCATTTTATGGAAATTATTCCATTTAAAAAATTTTTTAAATAAACTTAGAAAGAAAGTATAATTTATCTTCTCATGGACCTCAGTGTCATACCAAGAGACAATTAATGCCATTAGGAGACAATTCATGCATTTAAATGGATTAATTTGCATAAAATGGATCAGTGACGAATGAGGGTTTTCCATGACGCTACGAAATCGCAAGTGCAAGTATTTGTCACTGTTTGACTTTTATATTCTAGTTATTTCTATCCTGTTTTGTTTACACTTTCTATTTGTGAGTGGTTCTTATTCTTCTTATTATCTGTTGTGCACAGATATCTTATTAGGAGTTAGAACTTACAACAGCTCATTTGAAGGTGTGATATTAATATATCCAGAGTGCTAACAACATTTATTTCTTATACACCTCTATCCTATGACATAGGTAGCGAATTACTGGTGTTACTCCTACAGGTGCCCCGATGCTGTGCAGTCATAGCCTATTCTATAATGGCACCTAGATGCCAAGAATCCATTATAAGAATACTAGCATAACCCAGTATGGGTATGCCTTATATTTAGGCAGCTGCATTTACACCAGCCATAGTGCTGTAAGTGTGGGTGCCCAAATGCAGCAAGGATGCATGTAACTTCCTGTATTCTGTAAGCTGCACGTGTAAGTTGCAGCACTGCCCATGCATCTGCCATGCTTCACCCATGTGAATGCTCCCTTGCATTTATGGAATATGCCACCTAAGTGTGCCCTTACAGAATAGCACACGTAAGCATACTAAAGTGACAATATTCTGTACGCTTATGTACCCAAATGGCACGTAACTGTGGGTGCCTAGTATACAATTGCCCTTAAACCCTCTTTTCAAGGCATTTTTTAATTTCATATATTTCTTTAATACTTTGATTTAGGATTATTGTCACCTGCTCTGTATACTCTTGACCTATTAATTAAATCTGAGTCTTGCCCACATTTCCAGAAAATGCAAAGCTATCTATAAAATGTGAATAATACATGGCAACATAGTACATGATGGAAGATAGAACAGCATATTCTGTTCAATATATTTGTGAGTGACATTGCCGAAGGGTTAGAAGGTAAAGTTTGCCTATTTGCGGATGATATTAAGATCTGTAACAGAGTGGACACCCCGGAGGGAGTGGAAAACATGAAAAAGGACCTACGGAAGCTAGAAGAATGGTCTAAGGTTTGGCAATTGAAATGCAATGCAAAGAAATGCAAAGTGATGCACTTAGGGAATAGAATCCACAGGAGACGTATGTGTTAGGCGGGGAGAGTCTGATAGGTACGGACGGGGAGAGGGATCTTGGGGTGATAGTATCTGAGGATTTGAAGGCAACGAAACAGTGTGACAAGGCGGTGGCCGTAGCTAGAAGGTTGTTAGGCTTTATAGAGAGAGGTGTGACAAGCAGAAGAAAGGGGGTGTTGATGCCCATGTATAAATCGTTGGTGAGGCCCCACCTAGAGTATTGTGTTCAGTTTTGGAGGCCGTATCTTGCTAAGAATGTAAAAAGAATTGAAGCAGTGCAAAGAAAAGCTACGAGAATGGTATGGGATTTGTGTTACAAGACGTATGAGGAGAGACTTGCTGACATGAACATGTATACTCTGGAGGAAAAGAGAAACAGGGGTGATATGATACAGACGTTCAAATATTTGAAAGGTATTAATCCGCAAACGAACCTTTTCCGGAGATGCGAAGGCGGTAGAACGAGAGGACATGAAATGAGATTGAAGGGGGGCAGACTCAAGAAAAATGTCAGGAAGTATTTTTTCACGGAGAGAGTAGTGGATGCATGGAATGCCCTCCCGCGGGAGGTGGTGGAAATGAAAACTAACGGAATTCAAACATGTTTGGGATAAACATAAAGGAATCCTTTTCAGAAGGAATGGATCCTAAGGAGCTTAGCCGAGATTGGGTGGCAGAGCCGGTGGCGGGAGGCGGGGATAGTGCTGGGCAGACTTATACGGTCTGTGCCAGAGCCGGTGGTGGTAGGCTGGACTGGTGGTTGGGAGGCGGGGATAGTGCTGAGCAGACTTATACGGTCTGTGCCAGAACCGGTGGTGGGAGGCGGGGATAGTGGTTGGGAGGCGGGGATAGTGCTGGGCAGACTTATACGGTCTGTGCCCTGAAAAGGACAGGTACAAATCAAGGTAAGGTATACACAAAAAGTAGCACATATGAGTTTATCTTGTTGGGCAGACTGGATGGACCGTGCAGGTCTTTTTCTGCCATCATCTACTATGTTACTATGTACTATGTTACTATAAAAATTTCCATCTGCAAACCAACATCAGCTCCCTTTCCACCTGAGGTCTACACTTCCTTTTCACCACTGTCCTCCATATCTGCCCCAAGTGTGTCCAAAATTTGCCATTGTCTCCCCAGCTACAGCATTTCACACCATATCTTCTTCCCCTTTGATTCTTATACTTAGGAGGTCTGTTTACTAAGGTGCAGTATTTTATGATTTATTTATTTTTTATATTTTGCTCACACCTTTTTCAGTAGTAGCTCAAGATGAGTTACATTCAGGTACACTAGTTATTTCTCTGTCCCAGGAGATCTCACAATCTAAGTTTGTACCTGAGGAAATGGGGGGTAAATGACTTGCCCAAGATCACAAGGAACAGCAGTGGGATTTGAACCAGCCACCTCTGGATTGCAAGACTGGTGCGCTAACCACTAGGCCACTCCTCCACTCATGTATGTATGTAGCACGGGATTATCTGTGCATTGACTATTAGTGCAGGCCTGCACTATTGGCTACTGTGCACTAAAACTAGCCAGTGTGATAAAATTCCTGCACTAACTGTTTAGGGTGGCATGCAGAGGGAATGCAGGTTATAGGTGGTGATAGCGTGTGGCCAGCATTCACAACTACCAGACGGACAACACTACATGCTATCAGGGCTGCCAACAGCCAAGTAATGAGGTCCTTGTCAATAAGGAAAAAAATCTTTCCTTTGTAGCTCCGATCTAACCCCTAGCACATAAACAACCCTAATCATAATCCCATAACCCTAAACCCCCATCAGAAGCTCCCCCCAATGCAATCAGCACTTCTCCACCAGAAGCCCGCTAATCTGATCAGCACCCTCTCCTGAAGAGAGTACTGCCACCTGATAACAACCCTTCTACCCTCCCTCCACTCCCAGTACTTACCAGGGTAGCCCTGGTAGTCTAGCGGATGGGGTAGTACACATATATCCCTTTGCTCCTGCCCCTTTAACACTGGTTCAAAATGTTGGCTATGATTCCCAACCTACCAGGGCTACCCTGGTAAATGAAAGGGGGTTGGTAAGGTGAGGGAAGGGCAGTAGTATAGTTTGCAAGGGGGGGTTGCCATCAGGTGAGAGTGCACTCTCCAGGTGCTTATCAGGTTGGGATATTTCTGATGGGAGGTGCTGATTGAGTAGGGGGAGGGGCTTCTAATAGGGCGTTTAGATTAGGTTGGAGGGTATGAAGGGGTGCTAATCAGGTTAGGGGGATTCTGATGGGGGTTGTTGATTGAATTGGGTGGGTCCATATGGTAAGTGTCTGCCCTGTGCAATACATTCAGAGCAGATGCTGGTCACACCCATGACGTTTACTGCACTTTAGTAAACATCCACCTTAATTTGATATGCAAGTCTTCCATGTCTCCTTATGAAGTATCGCTGGACAGAATGGAGGGTATCACTACCACAACATGGAGAACAAACAAAAACAGCATAGTGGCCATGGAAGCAAAGTTTATTGAAGTACCCAGCATAGACATGTTTTGGTGTAATGCCTTCGTCACAACAGGTGTCATGATTGCACAGCTCCCAAAATTAACCTTCTTAGTATCAATCCAATGTTTAATAGCTAACATCATTTGATGTACCACTCTTCAAAATAGGCCAGAGTGGTTTACAAAATAAAATACAAAGAAAGGAACGCCAATCAATTAAGAAAAGACTCACTCACACCAGACACACAGAACATACAAACCCACAACTGCAAAACCACACAATCCATCATCCAAAACACACACACCGTCTTCTGAGATATCCTTGGGGTCAGCCACCCAGACCCACCTGAACAATGCAATTTTAATTTTGATTTAAATTGAAGCAAAGAGGTCTCCATCTGTAAAGAAACAGGTAATTGGTTCCAAATATACGGAGCACACCAAGAGTTGGCACTCTTGTGTAGCAGAGAGATATGCCTGCTGAGTGCTAGGAAGAGCCAACAAGGCAGAATTGGTAGAGCATAATGTTCATCATGGGTGATAGAACTGAATGAAAGGAGCCAAATAAGCTGATGAACCCTCATAAAGCACTTTATGGGGTTAATAACAAAAGTTTATACAGGGGCCTTAACTCCATTGGAAGCCAATGGTATCTGACATACAAAGGTGTCACATGATCTCTCGGTCCTATTCCTCCCAACAACCTAATACCAGCATTTTATAAGGTACATAACCTTTTTAAAAGGTAGCGGGCAATGCCCAAATAAAGCATATTACCATAACCCAGCTTAGAAATAATTAGGTAATGCAAAAATAGATATAAAGTAGCTTCATCAAAACATGAGCACACCTGCCACAGTCTACGTAAAACACAAAACACGTGGAGGGGCATAATCAAAAGGGGCGCCCAAGTTTTCCTGAGGACGTCCTCACAGGACGTCCCGGTGAAGGGACGGGGAAATCCATAGTATCGAAACAAGATGGATGTCCATCTTTCGTTTCGATAATACAGTCGGGGATGCCCAAATCTTGACATTTAGGTCGTCCCTAGAGATGGTCGTCCTTAGACTTGGTCGTTTCTGATTTTCGGTGATAATGAAAACTAAGGACGCCCATCTCAGAAATGACCAAATGCAAGCCCTTTGGTCCTGGGAGGAGTCAGCATTCATAGTGCACTGGTCCCCCTCACATGCCAGGACACCAACCGGGCACCCTAGGGGGCACTGCAGTGGACTTCAGAAATTGCTCCCAGGTACATAGCTCCCTTACCTTGTGTGCTGAGCCCCCCAAAACCCACTACCCACCACTGTACACCACTATAGCACTTACAAGTGAAGGGGGGCACCTAGATGTGGGTACAGTGGGTTTGTGGTGGGTTTTGGAGGGCTCACATTTACCACCACAAGTGTAACAGGTAGGGGGGTATGGGCCTGTGTCCGCCTGCTTGAAGTGCACTGCACCCACTAAAACTGCTCCAGGGACCTGCATTCTGGAATTCGTTGCCAGAGAACGTGGTGAAGGTGGTTAGCTTAGCAGAGTTTAAAAAGGGGTTAGATGGTTTCCTAAAGGACAAGTCCATAAACCACTACTAAATGGACTTGGGAAAAATCCACAATTCCAGGAATAACATGTATATAATGTTTGTACATTTGGAAAGCTTGCCAGGTGCCCTTGGCCTGGATTGGCCGCTGTCGTGGACAGGATGCTGGGCTCGATGGACCCCTGGTCTTTTCCCAGTGTGGCATTACTTATGTACTTATATATACTGCTGTCATAGAGCTGGGTATGATATTTGAGGCTGGCATAGAAGCTGGCAAAAATATTTAAAAAAAATTTGGGGAGGGTGGGAGGGGGTTAGTGACCACTGGGGGAGTAAGGGGAAGTCATTCACAATTCTCTCCGGTGGTCATCTGGTCAGTTCGGGCACATTTTCGTGGCTTGGTCATAAGAAAAAAAGGAATAAAGTAAAGTCGTCCAAGTGCTCGACAGGGACACCCTTTTTTTTAGATTATGGGTCGAGGACGCCCATGTGTTAGGCACGCTCAAGACCTGCCTTCGCTACGCCTTCAACATGCCCCTGGGAACTTTGGTCGTCCCCGCGACGGAAAGCAGTTGGGGATGTCCAAAATTGGCTTTTGATGATGCCGATTTGGGCGACCCTGGGAGAAGGATGCCCATCTCCTGATTTGTGTCGAAAGATGGGTGTCCTTCTCTTTCGAAAATAAGCCTGATAGTGGGTCACCCACAAAACCTGCTGCTCAAATTGTAATTGCATATCCAGAATTACTCCTATGTCCTACTCCTACATCATCCACATGAAGATTAAAATCTCCCAACAATAACAAATTAGGGTACTGAATCACCAATTTCCAACAGTTTGATATACAAGGTCCCAGTCTTTCTGAGACAGTGATGGAGGACAATAGAATAACGCCATTTAAAATCCTATTGGCCAGTGCACACAAAGCAATAAAACCTCAGGGTACACCAATAGCAGACTCAGGATCTTCACATAACCAAAGTCTTTAGGACAAACCACTCCAAATCCTTCTCCCTTACCTTCTAACCTGAATCAGAGTTACATAGATCAACAAGATCAACCTCTTGCTCTTCCCATAACCATGTGTCCGTAAGAAAACATAGTTTAAGGCAATATTCTTCCATCAATTACACAAACAAAGCTTGCTTGCCTCTAAATAAAAAGCAGTTTAACAATGCCGCAGAAATAATCCCAGGGCAAGCAACATTATTACCTAAGGGAATACAACTACCGCAGCCTAGCCAAATTATAACCCCTCTGAATTTCAGATCTACGGCCCCACAGCACCGGAATACTCTCACCAGTAATGTCAGACCCCACCAGATCGCAAGTTAAAAGAGCCCACAAAATTAAACCCCAAACCATCTTACCTCTAAGCCCCAACAAAGAAGAAGCCACAGACCTGGCATGCTCCCACGGCTCAGACACCTCTACCAGCAAAGAATAAATCATGGCAAGACAGGAAATCCTCTTACGTCGAGGCAGTCACGTGACTATTTATCCCCAAATATCAGCCCAGGTATAGGAGTTTTTCCCACAGGCAACTCTCCCAGAAAACTTTGAGGCGGTCACATGACTGTTTATCCCCAAATAGCTCAGGCACAGGAGGCTTTCCTGTAGGAAACTCTCCCAGAAAACCTAAATAACATACACACAGCAAAACAGTAAGGGGTATGTTTACTATGGTGCGTTAGCGTTTTTAACGTGCCTGTAAATTTAATGCTCATTAAACACTAACACGCCTATACATTTCTATGGGTGCATTAGCATTTAACGCATGTAGACCATTTACGCGCGTTAAAAATGCTAATGCGCCCATAACGCCACTTAGTAAACATAGCTCTAAGTAAGTAGAATACTATATACAACAAACCTGTGTTATGCGAACATCATATTGCAATACTCAGCATCTTCCCACTCAGTGACTCCATTGCTGAGTTCTGTTTCAGGGTTGGTCTGTCTGAGTGATACATTTGAAACCTTGCAATAACAGTCCTGCTAACTCCTACTCCGTGCTGTGGGATGGAAGCTGCCTCGTCCTTGTTTGGCACACCTACAGCTATTTCTCCGCACTAATGCAAAAGAGAGAGGTGAGTCCTGCTCTAATGACATCATTCAGGAGCGACGAGGTACAACAGTCTTCAGTGTATATTGGTTATAACTGGAAAACAATTTCCCTATTGGGCATGTTTTCTGCGGCATTTCTGGTTATAACAAAATATCCAAAGCCCAAAGAATAGCATAAGATTTTAAAAACATGAACTTTTCCATTCTATCAGAATCATATGGTTCCTTCATCAATTTGGTAGGGCATGAAGCCCTGAGTTTCTTCTGTGATCTTACTTTAGATACTCTTGTGACACGAGTCTTAGCAAGACTTTTTATGTGTTGGGTGTGAAAGACTGGCAGGGGGAACGTTCCCCTCTGTTGATGGATCTCTCTATTACTGTCAAACATTGTAAACAGCCTGCCTAATATCACAAACCACATGTTAACAGAAGGCCTTCATTTTCTCATTCCAATGTCATCTTATTATACCGTAAGCGTTCTGCAATCACTGCTCAAATACATTTCACGATTCAGTAGTTCAGGAAGCTATAGCAGGTTCTCATTTTTTAGTTAATCTTTATGAGATATAGAACTGTACCTAGAGTAATCTTTTGCTGTTCTCAGATGACTGACATCCATGGGCCCTATCAGAAAAATCTGTGGTAAATGCTGTTCCATGCATTCTCTTGATGGAAAGCAAAATGGTCTTCTGTTTACACTAACTTGCCAGCTTTGTAGGGCACCATAAACACTGAAAGGTCCCAGTCTGTGTATCTTGCATCTATTCAATGATCAGTACAGCAATTCATATGCAATAGAGTGCTAGGGAGCAATGAATTCATGTTTTTTTCCCGACAAATATGAGGAGTATAGGCTAATGGCATGACAGCTTTGTAGGAACTAGTTAATTTTTTTACCTCTAACTTTTAGCACACACAAAAATACAGACAGGAAAAACACAAGAAAGCAGGATACAACATCACCTTCAGTTCAATATTTACCCCAGATTCTATATATGGTGCCCAAAACTAGGTGCCAATTCAAGATGTGCACCCAACTAAATTGGGTATTGAGCTAATTAGTGCTAACGATTGGGTGCTAAGTGGCACCAATTTGAATTTTCACCCATACAAAATCCCATAGTGCTCAACCCAAAAGGGGGCGTGGCAACAGGAGGTATGTGGGCGGGTCAGGGTCATTCCTAATATTTGCACACAGTGTTATAGAATACTGAGGATATGCCAATTTTTTCAGTGCTGATTTTTGAGCGCTATTTAATAAATCTACCTCACAGAGGTACCCATTCCAACAAAATAACCCTTATCTGGCTCCCAACACATCCTCTAGCCTATAACTGACCCCCTTAACTGATCATATCTGCACCAGTCTTCTCCTTAAATTGTAACACAAGTTTTGTAAATACAGCAATGTTCTAGGATTTTCTGCACAGGCCTGCAGAAGTTTATGTTTATGATTATTCAACACTTGAAATACTGCCCTTCAACAATAGCATCAGAGGAGTGAACATCAACTATCAACTAAGAATTAAAACAATAGAAAAGAAATATAGAAAAACAGTAACGAAGTACCATATAGAAAGAAATTTTGTCTTTCAAATATTAAAAAAAAAAAAACCCAACACACCCAGGGATGTCTTATAAGTACATAAGTATTGCCATACTGGGAAAGACCAAAGGTCCATCAAGCCCAGCATCCTGTTTCCAACAGTGGCCAATCCAGGTCACAAATCCCTGGCAAGATCCCCAAAAAGTACAAAACATTTCATATTGCTTGTCCCAGAAATAAGCAGTGGATTTTCCCCAAGTCCATTTAATAATGGTCTATGGACTTTTCCTTTAGGAAGCCGTCCAAACCTTTTTAAAACTCTGCTAAGCTAACCGCCTTTACTACATTCTCTGGCAACGAATTCCAGAGTTTAATTACACGTTGAGTGAAGAAACATTTTCTCTGATTCATTTTAAATTTACTACATTGTAGCTTCATCGCATGCCCCCTAGTCCTAGTATTTTTGGAAAGCGTAAACAGACGCTTCACATCTACCCATTCAACTCCACTCATTATTGTATAGACCTCTATCATATCTCCCCTCAGCCGCCTTTTCTCCAAGCTGAAGAGCCCTAGCTGCTTTAGCCTTTCCTCATAGGGAAGTCGTCCCATCCCCTTTATCATTTTCGTCGCCCTTCTCTGCACCTTTTCTAATTCCACTATATCTTTTTTGAGATGCGGCGACCAGAATTGAACACAATATTCGAGGTGCGGTCGCACCATGGAGCGGGGCTAGTGCTGGGCAGACTTATACAGTCTGTGCTAGGGCTGGTGGTTGGGAGGCGGGACTAGTGCTGGGCAGACTTATACAGTCTGTGCCGGGGCTGGTGGTTGGGCGGCGGGGATAGTGCTGGGCAGACTTATACGGTCTGTATCAGAGCCGGTGGTGGGAGGCAGACTTATACGGTCTGTGCCAGAGCTGGTGGTGGGAGGCGGGACTGGTAGTTGGGAGGCGGGGATAGTGCTGGGCAGACTTATAGGGTCTGTGCCAGAGCTGGTGGTTGGGAGGCGGGGATAGGGCTGGCCAGACTTATACGGTCTGTGCACTGAAGAGGACAGTACAAATAAAAAAGTAGCACATATGAATTTATCTTCTTGGGCAGACTGGATGGACCATGCAGGTCTTTTTCTGCCATCATCTACTATGTTTACTATGATACAAAGGCATTATAACATCCTCATTTTTGTTTTCCATTCCTTTACTAATAATACCTAATATTCTATTTGCTTTCTTAGCTGCAGCAGCACACTGAGCAGAAGGTTTCAACGTATCATCAACTACGACACCTAGATTCCTTTCTTGGTCCGTGACTCCTAACGTGGACCCTTGCATCACGTAGCTATAATTTGGGCTCCTCTTTCCCACATGCATCACTTTGCACTTGCACACATTAAACGTCATCTGCCATTTAGACGCTCAGTCTCCCAGTTTCATAAGGTCCTCTTGTAATTTTTCACAATCCTCCCGCGATTTAATGACTTCGAATAACTTTGTGTCATCAGCAAATTTAATTACCTCACTAGTTACTCCCATCTCTAGGTCATTTATAAATATGTTAAAAAGCAGCGGTCCCAGCACAGAGCTCTGGGGAACCCCACTAACTACCCTTTTCCATTGAGAATACTGACCATTTAACCTTAGTCTCTGTTTTCTATCTTTTAACCAGTTTTTAATCCACAATAGAACACTACCTCCTATCCCATGACTATCCAATTTCCTCTGGAGTCTTTCATGAGATACTTTGTCAAACGCCTTCTGAAAATCCAGATACACAATATCAACTGGCTCACCTTTATCCACATGTTTGTTCACCCCTTCAAATAAATGTAGTAGATTGCTGAGGCAAGATTTCCCTTCACTAAATCCATGTTGACGAGTCTCATTAATCCATGCTTTTGAATATGCTCTGTAATTTTGTTCTTTAAAATAGTCTCTATCATTTTGCCCGGCACCGACGTCAGACTCTCCAGTCTATAATTTCCCAGATCTCCTCTGGAACCTTTTTAAAAAATCGGTGTTACATTGGCCACCCTCCAATCTTCTGGTACCACGCAAGCTCATTTTTCAGTTCTATCAGTACTCTGGGATGAATACCATCTGGTCCAGGAGATTTGCTACTCTTCAGTTTGTAGAACTGCTCCATTACATCCTCAAGGTTTACAGAGAATTTATTAATTTTCTCCGACTCGTCAGCTTTGAACACCATTTCTGGCCCCGGTATCCCACCCAAATCTTCCTTGGTGAAAACCGAAGCAAACAATTCATTTAATCTCTCCGCTACGGCTTTGTCTTCCCTGATCGCCCCTTTTACTCCTCGGTCATCTAGCGGTCCAACTGATTCTTTTGCCGACTTCCTGCTTTTAATATACCTTAAAAAAAATTTTACTATGTGTTTTTGCCTCCAACGCAATCTTTTTTTCGAAGTCTCTCTTAGCCTTCATTATCAGCGCTTTGCATTTGACTTGATATTCCTTATGCCGTTTCTTATTATTTTCAGTCGGTTCCTTCTTCCATTTTCTGAAGGATTTTCTTTTAGCTCTAATAGCTTCCTTCACCTCACTTTTTAACCACGCCGGCTGTCGTTTGGTCTTCTGTCCTCCTTTTTTAATATGCGGAATATATTTGGCCTGGGCTTCCAGGATGGTGTTTTTGAACAGCATCCACGCCTGATGTAAATTTTTGACCCTCGCAGTCAGTCCTCTAAGTTTTTGTTTCACCGTTCTCCTTATTTTATCATAGTCTCCTTTTTTAAAGTTAAACGCTAACGTATTTGATTTCCTATGTATACTTACTTCAAAGCTAATATCAAATCCGATCATATTATGATCAGTGTTATTAAACGGCCCCAGCACCATTACCTCCCGCACCAGATCATGTGCTCCACTAAGGACTAGGTCTAGAATTTTTCCTTCTCTCGTCGGCTCCTGTACCAGCTGCTCCATAAAGCTGGCCTTGATTTCATCAAGGAATTTTACCTCCCTAGTGTGCCCCGATGTTACATTTACCCCGTCCAGGGGTGTAGCCAGACTTTGCAGTGGGAGTGGGCCAGAGCAAGAGGTGGGGGGGGGCACATTTTGGCCTGCCGCCCTGTCACTCCCCACCCACTGCCACAGCAAATACCTTGGCTGGCAGGGGTTCCGCACTCCCACCAGCTGAAGCGTTGTCCAGTGCCTGCCCTGCTCTTTCTTTCTCTCACGTCCTGCATGCTCAGTTTCATTAAAAAGAGCATGCCAGATGTGAGGGGAAGACAGAGCAGGGCAGGCAACGCGGTGATGCCGGAGACCGGCAGGGGTTGGGGACCCCCACCAGCAAAACCAGGGGCCCACAGGAAATTTGGGGGGGCCCAGGCTCCCATAGCCCTATGTAGCTATGCCACTGACCCAGTCAATATCGGGGTAATTGAAATCACCCATTATTATTGTGTTGCCCAGTTTGTTTGCGTCCTTAATTTCCTTTAACATTTCTGCATCTGTCTGTTCATCCTGGCCAAGCAGACGGTAGTACACTCCTATCACTATCCTTTTCCCCTTTACACATGGAATTTCAATCCACAGTGATTCCAAAACGTGTTTGTTTCCTGCAGAATTTTCAATCTATCTGATTCAAGGCTCTCGTTAATATACAATGCTACCCCTCCACCAATTTGATCCACCCTATCACTACGATATAATTTGTACCCCGGTATGACAGTGTCCCACTGGTTATCCTCCTTCCACCAGGTCTCAGAGATGCCTATTATATCTAATTTTTCATTTAGTGCAATATATTCTAACTCTCCCATCTTATTTCTTAGGTTCCTGGCATTCGCATATAGCCATTTCAAAGTATGTTTGTTGTTCCTATTTACATGATGCTTAGTACTTGATAGTATTAATTTGCAATATTTTGTCTGATTTTTATTTTTATTTAAGGACACCTGATCTACTACGGTCTCTTTTGCAACCTCACTATCAGGATACCCTATCTAAAGTCCTATCTAGCAAGAATTTTGTCTGTTTTGCTTTCTGGGAATGGGTATATACTGCACTTTTATTTGCTTCCATTCCCCATATCACATGTCTCCATGACAGTGCATAGAAGGCAGATGCCCATCTGTTCCATATGAATCACTCGGCTGATCATCAATTCACAGTCTGATCAAAGGAAAAGAATTTCTTTTGAAACACAACCTTGATTTTTTTTTTTAATTTTAAACAGAAAATTATATTTAGAGTTAACAGTAACAGCAACTAATTTTACCCTACAGTATATAGGTCTTAGGGCCCTGTTTACTAAGGTGTGCTAGTGTTTTTAGCGCACCTACACTTAGCGAGCATGCTAACTATGTAGGCACCTATAGGGATACTGTAGGCACGTACATGGTTAACGTGCATACATGGTTAAAATGGTTAAAAATGTTAACGCGCCTATAATGCTGCTTAGTAAACAGAGCCCTTAATTTCCCATTTCTATTTTTGACATATACTCTACCCTTCCAATCCAAAAAGGACAGTACAAAGACAGCTTACAACAAATGCATAATACAATACAAGCAGAACACAAAATTGCAAGCTGCAAATTATAAAATACAATAGCAAATTTAAACATCACGTGTTACCCTCACCTCCCACTCAGATATATACACAAGTAAACGCACACACACACAAAATACATGTGTATGTGCATCTGTTGGAATATTTGTTGTGTTGTGTATACCTCTCTCTATATATATAACACACATAGCACCATGTGTATGTACATATGTATAATGTTATGTATAATATACTCTAAATCACTATTGGGGAAACACCCAAACCTATGTAATGTAAATTCTATAAATCAATATAGTTTGGGGAACTCACAAATATGAAGATGTGTCACCCCCTTGACTCTAAAATCACAAATGATTATCAAAAGAACCTCAAATCACCTCCTGGAAATCAATTGCTCATAGAGCTTGATTCACCATTCAAATGAGGAGTAGAATACTATCACTGGTTCTGGTAGGGAGATACGGAGAAAAACACCAGCCGAAAAAACTCAAACTAAATTGAGAAAACCGGCTGGGGGTGACACATCTTCATATTTGTGAGTTCCCCAAACTATATTGATTTATATAATGTTATGTATATACATGCTCCCATATATATTTCAGCTGAGTGTGAATTGACAATACAAACGATAATGTTCTTTGAAGGTCCCCACTGTGCATCCAAGTGGGAGCAACGTTATCATTTTGCTTTATTTATAAATGTGTACTTCAATAATTTTTTTGTTACATTTGTACCCCACACTTTCCTACTCATGGCAGGCTCAATGCAGCTTACATATTGTATACAGGTACTTATTTGTACCTGGGGCAATGGAGGGTTAAGTGACTTGCCCAGAGTCATAAGGAGCTGCCTGTGCCTGAAGTGGGAATCAAACTCATTTCCCCAGGACCAAAGTCCACCACCCTAACCGCTAGGCCACTCGATGTGATATTGGTTTACTGGTAATGTTCTGGCCACCTGAAACAGGAATAAGGATAAGGTATTATCCTTCACAAACACCTTCAACAACAATCACCATTTACAATACAGCATAATCAAAGATCTATTCAGTTTCTGGACATTAATATACTTATTGATGAAAGGATCGAACCATATATGAAACTTTGGGCTCTAATTATCAATCAAGGTGCATTAACCAGTTAACATCAGCAGCAACAACAGCAAACCACCACACTATCACAGTGTAGTAGTGTAGAAAGGGGGGGGATGTTCCGGGGGTAGGGGGGTTGTGACTGTTGCAAGCTGGGTTTGCAGGGAAGTGAAGGAGGGGGCTGTATCAGGGGGAAGGAGGGGGCTCACAAGGGGATAAAAAAAGGTTATGCAGGTGCCAGCCAATATTCAGTGCCAGCATACTCATAGCTAAGTGGGCCGAAAGCTGTCCTAAATTCACCCGCTTAGCTACACGGGTGCCAGCACTGAATACTGCTGGTACTCGCATAACTGCCAGCTCCTCCCCAATGTCGCCCCTTGTACTGCCCCTGACCTGATCATTTTTTAATGGGCAGTCAGAGACAATAATCGGAAGCACTGCCCAATTAAATGCCACAAATATTGGCTGTTAAGTGGCCAGAAGCAATTTAACCAGCCCGTTTATATCACTTTGAATATAGGAGGGGCAGTTACTAAGTACCAGCAGGGGCGTAGCCAGACCTCGAGGTGGGAGGGAGCCGGAGCCCAAAGTGAGGGCGCATATTTTAGTATGCCTCCACTCCACCCCCTCCACCATCGCCTTGCCACCCCCACCCACTGCCGCCCTGCCACCCCCCACATACCTTGCATGCTTTGGATGGCGGGGGTCCCCAATCCCCACCAGCTGAAGCGCGTTTTCCAGTCTCCGGCATTGCCGCATTTCCTGCCCTGCTCTCTCTTCCCCTCACATCATGTCCAGCATGCTTGTTTTAATGAAATTGAGCATGCGCACATACTCAGTTTCACTAAAATGAGCATACCGGATGTGAGGGGAAGAGAGAGCAGGGCAGGAAATGCGGCAGTGCAGGAGACCAGCACTGAAAAATACGCTTCAGCTGGCAGGGGCTGGTGACCCCCACCAGTCAAACCAGGGGCACAGATACAGTTTGGGGGGCCCAGGCCCTTGTGGACCCTTGTAGCTACACACTGAGTACCAGCACACTGAATGATTATGAAAGATTTTCAAATGCTTTGGTAATGAGAAAGCTCTTTAACAGTTTGTTATAGGCTGCAGTATCTGATATTAATCTAATTTGTAAAGAGAATTGGTTGAATGCATTTGGTCGCATGATAGAAAAAAGTGCACTTACAAGTTTCTTCAAAATGTATTTTCTTTACTATAGGAATAATCAGCTGAAATGCTCCCTCAGATCTGAGTACTTGATTGGATGTGTAGATTTTGAGCATATTTGAGAGGTAATATGCCAATTCCCTTTTTAAGGCTTTATGTATCAGAAAAAGAATTTTGAAATTAACTCTTTCACCAATTGAGATTAAGAACTGGAGTCATGTTGAAATCATGGACAGCCAGTTACAAGGCAAGCCACAGAATTTTGAATAATCTGCAATGACCTTAGACTAGCAGTTGGTAAACCAAGGAACAGTGAATTACAGTAATCAAAGCCACTGATGATTAAGCTTTATACAACTGAGCTACACTTATCAGCCCGGATGGAGTTGCTGTACAATTATAATCTCCTGTCCACATAAATCCACATTATACAGTTTGTTCAAAAGCTTGTTCTACCAATAGCACCTCTGTTTTAGCAACATTCCAAACTAACTTGTTCTGTTTCAGCCCTCTCGCTACTCCAGTATATTGAAGACAACTTATTGCTATATCAATTGATGTATCAACCCCCAAAAATATGTGCGTATCATCAGCGTAGACTCTATAGTGTACATTCAAGGTCATGAACTTCCAGCATAAAGGAACAAGATATAGAGATTGAATAATAGAACCAAAAGTGATGATCCTTGAGGCACATCAGTCACGAGTTCCCTTGGGCAAGAAACATTTTCATTAAGCCTCAACTCTGGTTTCTCCCCTCCAGGAAAGACTGGAACCAGTTCCATACAGCTCTTGGAAGTCCTAAGGATCTAATTGATGTTGCAAGATGGAATGATTTACTATATTGAATGCTGCAGAAATGTCCACAATTACTAGGAAATAACTGTAGCTTTGATCCAGGCCTTGACACATAACATCAATTGTAGAAAGCAATGGAGATTCTGTGCTATGTGCTTTATGAAAGCCGTAATGAATATCTCTGCCCTCTCCAAGAAACAGAGCCCTTTCTTTTGTACAGATCACACATGAAAGCCTATACAGCGGTAGGAATATTTCTCCTGGTCGTTTGTTATACATTAGAAGGAACTGTTCAGGCATTAAGGATATTAATGGGGTGCCTATGGAACTTTAAGACACACTTTAATGAAGGGCTATTCAATATATGATACTGAGGATGTTGGATTATGTGCTAGGATTTGTGGAGATTTTACTTTCAGCAGGACCCAATCGTTAAAGAAATCAACATAAAAAATGTTTGATTAACTGCTAAGCTCATTCAGGTTTACTGGCACATTAAACTAAAGAAACTCTGGGGTGATTTAAAGATGCATCCTATTTCTAAGTCAGAGAATTAGGGGGCGATAATTAGTAACCTTCCATAGGAATAAAGGTTTGGAACAATACTTGACAGGGTGTACATAAATTAAGGGAGAGCAGAAAATAAAACTTTGTATATTTATTAGTAGGGGTTCTTCCTGAGGATCACTAGCATTTTTCATAGGCCAGTTTAATCATGATGTTGAGAAGACAGAATGGTAGCCTGCCCTACATCTGCAAACACACCTCCATGGCAGTTATGTGTTAAAGCCTAGTACTCAGCAGACAACAATTTATTTTATAGCCACTAACGGAGGGGAGTGGGGGTAGTTATTAACAGGTATTATGGCCCTTTGTACAGCACTGCGTAAGTCTAGTAGCACTATAGAAATGTTTAATAGTAGTAGTAGTAGTAGTAGTGCATGTTAGATGTCCCTTAATGTGTGTTAAAGAGCAATAACATATGTTATATTAACATAATGTACATCGATGTTACATAACTGTGGTATACACAGTAATGAAATGCAAAACATGCAAATGCATGCAAAACATTTCATTACTGTGTCAATTGAATAATGCAGCTTGCAGTGAACACCACAAGCCACATTATTCTTGGAAAAATACCAGTTCTCTTAGGAGCATCAGACCGCAAAGTCACAGCCTGATACTCTTGGACTGCTTCTTAAAGGGGAGAGTCCAAAGCAAAAATTAGAAGCCCTCAATCACTCTCCTCCCAAAGGCCCCTTGTATATGATTTCCCCTCCCAAAGACCCCCCATAAGAAACCTGCTCCCAGAGATCCCTCCAATTCAATTTCCTCTTGCCCAAAAGGCCACCTTCACTAAACAGCAACTTTCTCATATACCCTCCCTGGCGTACCTGCTGTAATCTCTTGTGCCAAGTGAGGTCAGGCAGGATCTATCCCCACTCATTTTTTTTTTTTTTTGTTACATTTGTACCCCGCGCTTTCCCACTCATGGAAGGCTCAATGCGGCTTACATGGGGCAATGGAGGGTTACGTGACTTGCCCAGAGTCACAAGGAGCTGCCTGTGCCTGAAGTGGGAATCAAACTCAGTTCCTCATTTCCCCAGGACCAGAGTCCACCACCCTAACCACTAGGCCACTTCATTCAAAATGGTGTTAACAACACCTAGTAGTAGTCTTGCAGTACAACTAATAGGGTTCAGGCTGCTATAGGGTGGGGGGCGCATTCTGGGCAGGGAGGCTTGATTGGGGGAGCTCTTCGTGAACAGAGTCTTGAATTAGGGGAAGTTCTTTGAGATAAGGGATCTGATATCAGAAGGCCTTCGGAAGGGGGACTGTGTATGGAGAGGGGATGGTGATTGGGAGGGGAGTTGGTGGGGATTCCATGTTCACTTTGCCCAGGAACATTGGGCTGCAAAAACATGGCCTAATTCATCCAGGCATTTCATAAAAGGGTTGGCCATTGTAAATAGCGCTGTTTGCAAGGTTGATCACAAACAGCATTATTTATATACTGTGAGAGTGACTAAGCTGCGGGTTACTAACTCCCCTAGTAAATTAAAGTGCTGTAAAAGCTTGGCTTTTACTTCACCTTAAAAACTACTTCCCTACATAGCTCTGTTCTTTTTCAAGGATAGAAGTATTCTATGTTAGTACGAATGATTCCAATTCTTGATTATGGTCTTGGAACTGAAAATAATTTAAACCAAGAATCAATCACTGACTAAAGAATAGTTGAATCTGCCAAATATCAATATAATAAACAAGCATAAATCTGTACATTATACATATAACAAACAAAATTAAATTACAGTAATTTATCTTCATACAAATGAGGTCATTTGACCAGTCACAACAGAAATGTGAAGTCAAAGAGAACTGTGGCTTCCAAACTTAAGAACAAACTACTCATCTGCTGACTACTGGATTCTTTTGATTCCTTATTATTACACTCTAATGCAGGCTTAACACCAAGACAACCAAATATTATTGGAAGAAATTTTCACTAAACCCTTAAATTAAGGAGCATAAAAAGTGGGTGGCAACAGGGACGGATTTAGATTGGGGAAAAGTAGTTAGATGCTTAGCCCTGATTTTCAACTTTGTCTCGTAAATTAGGCACATGAAGAGCCCAATATTCAGCTGGTGGCGATTAGCATTTTGCTGACCGCCTCTGGCATTAAATCTGGAAATTCAATACTGGGCCATGTCTGGGCACCAGACAGAGGTGTATTTACTCCAGATGTGTATGTACCTTCTGTCATACTGCCCACCCTTGCCTTAAAATCAACTCCTTACAGTCTTCACCCGGGCAGTGGCAGCGACACTCATGGCTGCCTGCAGCCTGCACCAGGACTTCCTTTGTGAATCGTCCCACCCCTTCTGATGCAACTTCCTGTTTTGTGAAGGGTGGGACAGTTCACAGAAAAAGCCCCGGTGCTGCTGACCAGGCAAAGACTGGAATGTAGCGAGGTGATTTTAAGGTACCGGGGGACATACCCCCTGTTAAAAATTTCTGCCTATGCAACTTGCACCAGCACTGATCCGGCTAGCACACAGCCAGTTAAGTACAATATTCAGCACTTAATTGGCTATGGGTTACCACATGAAGATAGGACTGACTTTTATGTGGTCCTATTTATGTGGTTAACCTGGCCAGTTAAATGCTGAATATTTGCATTTAACCAGCCAAGTGTCAACTCCACTCCCAGAATGCCACAAAATAGTCGGTTTTCAGTTCAGCACTAACCAGTTATTTTCAGTGAGACTAACTGGTAAAGTGCCACTGAAAATTAGCAGTTAGTTTAGGTTTATTATTTATAGCCCCACTTTATGGGTACAAATCACTTAAATACTAAAACAAAAAAACAAATATTCCATACATACAAATTAAACCATAAAAAGAAACAAATCAGATCAAAAACTAAAGACCACAAGAGTGCATCAAAGCCAACTAGAAAGAGCTCAAGACATTGCGCAAACTTGTTGCAATTGGTAACGATTTAGCATCTTCTTAAAAAAGTAATAGTTTGTGGCTGTCATAATGCCAGCAGTAAAAGATTCCATTCATAGGGTCCAACTACTTGAAAAATCTCTTCACCATGTGACCTCAAATCCCAACTTTCCAAAGTCAAGCACCACCAATCTACAGGCATTCACCAAAGATTGATGATAATGTGTGGGGATGGGGACCTGCACATTTTTTTGAAAAGAATCAGGAGATGGAGAGAAATGCTTTAACCCTGCCTGTTCCCCAGGAGCCTCAGGTCATGTATTAGCAAACTGATGCTCCTGGGAGAAGGTTTACAGCCCTACAATTGTTGAGGTGGTATTAAGTTTCAATGAATAATTCAGCTTGTTAAATAGAAGCCTATGTTTGTACCTGAGGCAACAGCAGGTGAACTAGGTTGCCCAAAGTCAGGAGGAATATTAAGAGAAGCAGGATTTAAACTCCAGCTTCCCCGACTATTAGCCTGCTGTACTAACCACAGGGCTACTCCTCTACTTCTAACCACTAGGCACCTTGCTAAAGGCCCTATTTGCTAACAATTTGTCCCACAGAAACAAAATGGAACAAGCAGGCCACTAACTTGTCATACACACAAGCAAAATGTTGATAATATATGTGCTATGCTTCATCTTCTGAAACCACCAAGGATCGTAGTCTAGAGATTATGTCTGGCCTTGATCTTGATAATAACAGAATATTTTTGTTTTCCTAAACTGTAACTGGGGAATAACAATACAACTACTTCATTGTCACAAAACTCAAAAGAAAGGTACCTATGCAACAAGGAGTTTAAAAAGCCAATCTTCAGAAACTGGAAAGCTAAACAAGTTAAAATTGAATTATTAAGCCCAAAGTATAAAATCAATCAAAACTAGAGAGATTCATCCTGTGACCAAAAAGAACAAAACTAATGGGCATCTCTCATAGAGAGTCATTAATAACAGCACCCAGTAACTGTTCACTTAACATGTATGCGGCAAATAACACAGGTTAATGGCATTAGTGCATACTGTGGCTGATACGGAAAGGCTTGTGGTAGAGCTGGCTCAGCATGCCAGGTCTACCACAAAATTAAAGTGAAAACATTCAGCAGGCATGCTATATATAATCAGAATGCAAATTACTGCCGCATTAAAAATGTGTCAGTAATCCACAGCTCATTGCAATATCCCACACCCTGACAGGAAGGGTGACATGAAAAAAAAAAAAGTCTGCTAGTGCCCCTACACAGCTTTCTACACTGGCTCCTATACTTGGCAGTATAGCAGCCTCCCTCCCTCTCCTTAACCTAAGCCAATCCAATCGGTTCCTAACCTTCCCATACCGCAAAATTAAAACATAAAAGTACCTGATGGTCTAGTGGGCCCACCAACCCCCCAACATCAACACACAAAAGTCTCTGGTGGTCTTGGGGACCTCCCACCTAACCCAACTGAAAAAGAAATTAGCCCCTGACCTCTTTTTCCAAGTTCCTCAGACCTCGTAGACTTGAATTTGGCAGGAGTGATGTCCATTTTCTCCTGTCTCCAGCACTGTCATCTACAAAATGATGGCACAATGTACCGAGCAGAACCAGTCTACCATTTGAGAGAGAATTCCCCTTATATAGCATACTGCCCCCCTCCCCATTTATCCCAGGATGCACTGCGCGGGGCAGGGCACTGATTCTATAAATCTGCACACACAACTTTGTGACTAGGGCATAAAGTTATGCACGCAAGTTATAGAACATTGGAAGTTATGCATATAACTAGATTAATTAACTAGCTGCTATTGCCTATAATTGGGATTAATTGGTACTAATTAGCAGTTACATTAGCCCTTAGTCAGGATTCTACAAAGTGTGTGCACAAAATCCATAGCATGCAACTGCAAGGGGGCAAAGATCTGGGAGGGACATGGGCGGGTAAGGAGCATGCCTAGCACTTATGCACTTGGAAACA
Organism: Microcaecilia unicolor; assembly: GCF_901765095.1. Classification (NCBI taxonomy): domain Eukaryota; kingdom Metazoa; phylum Chordata; class Amphibia; order Gymnophiona; family Siphonopidae; genus Microcaecilia; species Microcaecilia unicolor. The sequence continues at coordinate 227,051,954 of NC_044031.1, read as the reverse complement.
GATCATTCAATAAGCATATACTGAGATGTAACAGGAGGAAAAACCTCAAGAAGCACCTTCTTCCACAAAACACACGGGTAGAAGGGCTAGGGCTTCTTCATCACTGGAAAAAACCTCCTGAAAATGTTAGCTTCAAACATCAAAAACACTTGAAATTTACTACACTGCTAAACTCTTTAGACGTTGAAAAATACAGAGAAGGTACTTAGCTTGACTTAGCTCAACTGCAAAACCTCTCTGAGGCTCCTCCGTGACTGAGACCGTGGTTAATGGTAGCCTCCGTTTCGCCACTACTGCTTCAGAACTTCCGGCCCAGTATTTTTCCGTTCAGAATGCCGATGGACACATGAAGGAAATTTTCAGGAGGTTTTTTCCAATGATGAAGAAGCCTTAGCCCTTCTACCCGTGTGTTTTGTGGGAGAAGGTGCTTCTTGAGGTTTTTCCTCCTGTTACATGTCAGTATATGCTTATTGAATGATCTGTTTCCAAGCGTATATTTATTGGATTTTCCCATACTGGAAATCTGTTCCCTGAGTTGTTTTGTAGCACTTATGCACACCAGAGGCATAGCTAGGGGGTGAACCAGTCACTCTCCCAAATGCATTTTGAATGAAATGGCACCTAAGTAGATTGCAGCTTCAGCCTTGCACCAACGTCTATCACAGAAAAGGTCTGCTCGCCCTGACAGCAAAACCTGGCTATGCTTCTGACACACACACATATAATAGAATTCTAGGATTTACTCGTCTAACTGCCTATGGTTAGGCATGAGCATTTACACCAGCCATTGAGCAAGTGCAAGTGGTCATGCCTAAAGTTAAGCTCATAACTGCGGACTTACACTAGTATTCTGTAACAGCAGTAGCACACCTACAATTGCCAATAGCGCACATCATTCTGGCACCTAATTTTCGGCATCCTATAGAGAATTACCCCTTTAGAAAGCGTAGAAGTGGATATTCTGCTATAGACACAATGGGGCCGATATTCAGACTGCAGGAGTTAGACTGGCTAACTCTTGCAGTTGGCACTGAGCCCGGATATTCAATGCTTGGCCGTTTCCAGTGACTGGCATTGAATATTCAGTTTATTTTTAGCCGGCTTAAAGATAACCGGCTAGGCTGATATTCAGACTTACCCAGTTACCTTTAAACTGGACAAAGATATCCCACGTTTTCCTGCGGCCAAATATATGGATAGCCAGTTATATTGGGCAATATAACCGGTTATTTCTTAGACACTAACCGTGGATATTCAGTGGGGTATAGCCAGTTATCCCCCACTGAATATTGGCGAATAGCTGGCTAAATGCTATTTAACCGGTCAGCACCCATTCTGGCTGGTTAAATAGGGCCGAATATCGGGGGGATTGCCTTGGTGCATCATGCAATATATTTGTATAGCGTTGACTGGACCAGATTTAGGAACAGCCAACATGGACAACTCTATAGGGTGCATATTTTTAAAGTGTTCCATGCCCAAAGCAAAGATGAGCTTGCTCCCACTTGCTTTAGGATTGTACACCAGCACCACTTCAAAGGGCTACTGTCATGGCATTCTAGCACCCCTACTTTCCAATATCTGGGGACCCTCCCACACCACCCACGCTCTCTAATCTTGCTTAAGTGCATCACAACATTAAATACAGCCTTCACTGATCTTTTTTTTACCTTCTCTCCTCTTCTAAGTTATCATGTAGTATGCCAAGACAACCACATGTACATGCCAGAAGTGACAAGACTATGAAGTGCATGGAGATCTTGTTCAGATGGAAGCCACTAAACATCAACAAATCCTTGTTACTGCACTCTGTGGGTTTCAGATGAGCCCAAGGAAGGATGTTTCTAAGTTTTCATTAAACCATTCTCTTATGGTCTGAGTACCAATAAAATTCTTGGTGTGCCTTGGCTGCACAGAATTCCGCGGGATGTCATCTGATGAGTGCAAGGAAATCCCCATTCTCCAGGCATCAAAGGATTTCAAAAGTTTTGAACACATCCAGATGGTCATGTTTCACTGAAATTTGGTTAAGCAAAGATGTACTGGAGATCTTTAGCAGCCTGAAATTTGACCTTTGAGGAAAGGTGAAGATCACATTCCCAGGCCAAGTGACAGGAAAGGGGCCTTCTGCTCACTGTCTTAACTGCAGTACTGCTTGAACTTGAACTAGACAATCAAACACATTCCTCCTCGATATTCAGCCGGTGGTGGGCAGCGCTTTGGCTGACTGCTGCTGGCGCTCAACCCAGATATTCAGTGCTGGGCTGTTTCTGGCAACTGGCATTGAATATTGGGGTTTTTCAACACCAGCTAGCATATGACTCAATAAGTCAATATTCAGACTTAACTGGCCATGGCTTTTAGCACACAAGTATAGGCCTGATTTTTATGCAGCCTTATTTGGCCGCTAAACCTGACCAGTTAATTTCCAAATGTCAAGACTTAACTAGTCACGTACACAACATCGCCAGCTTTATTTTCAGCGCTAACTGGGCATTTTCAGTGGTAATAACTGGTTAAATGCCATTGAAAATGACTGGTTATCTGTTGAGAAGCGAGTTAATCGGTCAGTGGCCATTCCCAACCGGTTAACTCATGCTGAATATCAGGCCCATTGTATCCAATTTTTTCTGTTGCATAGGGTGCCCACATTTCTTAAATCTACCACATTTTCAAGTCTTAGCTCATTCTAGATGAATTGCCTGTTATTTTCTTTTTTTCAGGTAAGAGAGCTGCTACTCATCATACTAATGAATCTTAACTTATTAACTTACAAATTTTACCCATATGTATACACATGAAAGAAATATTTTATGTTTCCCCTCAGGCTGCCTTCTAATCCTACACAAATGTTAGAAATTACTACCAAGGAAAAGGAAGACAGCAGGACAAAGGAGATATGAAGAAGGAAAGTAGAGGAAAGAAATAAAAAAAGAAAAGAAAGAAAGGAATTAAGTGCTAAGGAGAGGAGAGAATATGGAAGAAAGGTGAGAAGGCGGCAAAACGGGAAGATCAGGGAGGAAAAAGCCACATCTGTCACTGAATCTGGCAAAGAAAAAAAGCACATTAAATCTGACTTATAAGACTACCGTACTATATTATTTAAATATGGGGGGAACCCCCATGAAAAGTATAATCCTCATCTAGATCTAGGAAATCCAAACACTGATTTTTTTCATTATTTAATATCCCCAGCTTCACAAAAGCTTTACGGAAAGACTATGAAGGTTACTTGTGTTTTTTTCAGTGTGTTTTTTCTAGCAAAAAAGGTGCCGGTACTCAAATGCTAGGCCACCCTTCAGGGTGGGGGTGATCACTGACGGACCCACCCCACAATGACTATGCTTATGGTGAACCAAATGTAAGGCAGATCCTTGAGAGGTGAAGATTCTATGGGATCGTATGCTGGCTTCATGAGAGCTAAAAGAATGATATATAGGACCCATGGGGCCATGATATTTGCCTTAAATGCAAACAACTACCGAGTTTGTATGTTCATTCCTTTTTGGAATGTTCAAGACTCACTATCTGGCGTGAGACCATCCCCCTAATACAGGACATTATACATTGTAAGCCTGATTGGAATTATGGGACCTTATTGCTGGGGGTTCAGGAGACTTTGAGTGCACAGGGTTTGGTGCCATCACATTGTAGATTTATTTATAATGATTTACTCTTAGTCAAGAAGTTGATTTTAATATACTGGATCTCTGAGGAATCGCAACCTAGGCAACAACAGTTAGCCAAGATGTTATTTATTTTATTTATTTATTTGTTACATTTGTATCCCACATTTTCGCACCTATTTGTAGGCTCAATGTGGCTTACATGGTACCGGAGAGGTGTTTGCAGACTCCGGGGTAAACAAATACAAAGTGATGTTGTGGTAGGATAAGGTTATGTAGTAGGACCACATAAAGGAAGCTTACAATGGAAGAGTTGTGTAATATCCATTATGAACTTTAGTACTGTTGTGTAGCAGAGCTCAGGCATTTATGTTGGATCGGTAGGGTATGCCTTTTTAAACAGGTGAGTTTTTAGTGATTTCCTGAAGTGTAAGTGGTCATACGTAGTTTTCAAGGCTTTTGGTAGTGCGTTCCATAGTTGTGTGCTGATGTAGGAAAAACTGGATGCGTAAGTTGATTTGTATTTGAGTCCTTTGCAGCTTGGGTAGTGCAGATTTAGGTACATTCGTGTTGATTCGGATGTGTTTCTGGTTGATAGGTCGATCAAGTCTGTCATGTATCCTGGTGCTTCATCGTAGATAATTTTGTGAACCACTGTGCAGATTTTGAAAGCAATGCGTTCTTTGATTGGGAGCCAGTCTTTTTCGCAGAGGGGTTTTGAACTTTCAAATCGCGTTTTTCTGAAAATGAGCCTTGCTGCCATGTTTTGAGCGGTCTGAAGTTTCTTTAAGGTTTGTTCTTTGCATCCCGCATAAATTCCATTGCAGTAGTCTACATGGCTTAGTACCACTGGAATTTTGCCCACTTTGAAATCCTTACATACCGTTAGTCCCACCATGTTGAAAATAAATTAATGTTGTGCTCTGGCATTCCTTCCTGAGCAAATATGGATTGCCTGATCCCTCTATTCCACAATGATACACTGGCCTCAGTTGGGTGGCGGGTGGGGGTTGGGGGGTAGGGGGGAGAAGGGCATTGTGCTATTATGGTATGGATGTTTTGGTTGTGTCTGCAGGAGAGTATGAGTGTAGTGTTTGTTAGTCTGATGAAGGTGCTGGATGAAAGAGTGCCTGTGAGAGTTAGAGGATTATCAAAATACTAAACAATATGGGATGATGGAGACATCTTTTTCTCAAGATCAAGGATCTGTGCTCTAAGGGTTTGAGTTGTTTCTGTAACTAATCTTAGTGTTTGAACTATACAGACAGGGATCTGCATGCCTTTGGAATATACTATGATGTCATGGGTTTGATGTTCTGTTTATATGAGATGTAGAGGGACATTTTCGATATATCTAAGTCCGACTTTGGACGTTTTGCACAAAATGTCCAAAATCCAAATAAGAAGGAAGGCAATTTTTGAAAAAGAAAAATATCTTTTTTTTTTTTTGGAAGTACTGTTTTGAACAAATCCCAGGAGAGCAATGGGGCACCTAGAGGGCACTTCAGTGCTCTTCATAAAAATGCACCCAGGTATACATCTCACCTTTGCTATCTTATCTTGTTCCCTGAACCCTCCAAAATCCATTCAAACACACTACTCCCTGCCCCCCCCCCCCCCCACTGTACACCACTACAGTAGCACTTATGGGTGAAAGGGACACCTATATGTGGTAAAGTAGAGTTTTGGTGACTTTGGGAGGGGTCACAGTTTCCACCACAAGTGTGATAAAGTAGAGGGATATAGGGACCTGAGTCCCCCACTCCATAGTGCACTGCATTGACTACTACACTACTCCAGGGACCTGCATGCTGCTCTAATAGACCTGACTTTAATATCTGAGGCTGTCATAGAGGCTGGTAAGTCATATTTGTATTCACATCTTTGGGGGTGGGGTGTCACCCCCTGATTCGCTCCAGTGGTCATCTGGTCCTTTAGCTCAAAACATCTTAGTTTTAGGTCATGGACGTTTTTGTTTTGTTCCATTATGGCTGTAAAACCTCCAAGTGTTAGGCATGTCCTAATCCCACCTTTGAAATGCCCTTGACATGCCTCCTTGTGATTTGAACGCACTTCTGATGGACTTCTTAGAAAAACATCTAAAAATAGGTTTCAAAAATACTAATTTTGGATGTTTTTGTGAGAAAAACATCCAAATGCTGCTTTATGCCACTTTTTAGATGTTTTTCTCTTTCAAAAATGAGCCTCATTGTACTGTTTCCACCTATTAATATTTTTAACAAATGGAACAAGAGGTTTCTGTATCAGTAGTTTGACAGGAAAAGGCCCTCCATGCATCTGGACACAATGGGACAGTGAGAAGCCGAAGTTCTGTCTGTGAGGCATGACTGGGAGAGTGCATTGCGATGTACTCTCATAGAGAACATTTGTAGTCCTAGGTGATAAAGATAATATAGATATTGCAATGTGGTATTTGAAAGACACTAAATTCCTCATGGAAGGTTTTCTGGCTGCCACCAAAATGTCCTGAATTGAAGTAGGAAGTCACAAGGAGGCAACTAAGTGCTGCTCAGTTTTCATGCCATCAAAGCTGGTGACTGGAGATTGGGACGCAGAACGGAGCCTCCTGTTCATCATTATCAAGGCTGGAAAGTTTTTGGGCGTGCATAGATGAATAACTGAGAATCTTTTGAGAATAGGAAACCAGTTCTGAAAAGACCAGTACAGTGTCACGAGAATCATTATGCTGCGCCTTTGAAAATTGTGCAAGGTTTATGTTAATAGAGGGATGGATGGATAAGCACAGGGGAAGGGCCACATCCAATTTATGGTCAGTGCCCCCCTCACTAAGAGTGGTCTAGAGATCAGTGCACTGAACAATAGAGGAGCAACCCTGCATTCTCGATGCTAGCAAGCAGTTGGTTTGAGGAGTGCCCCAGTGCTGAAAAATATCCTGTGTAGTCTGAAGGTTTACCGTCCGATAATCAGCCTGTGGCGGTCAGTGGTTTTTTAAACGCTGACCATCGCAGAGAGAATTATCCCTGGATATTCAATGCCGGGACATGTCCAGGCCCCAGCATTTTATATCCGGGGATAATTCAGCCTTTGCTAGCCTCCAGGTCTTATGCAGAGCCTAGCCAATATAAGGGCAGGGGCACACATAAGAAACTTAAACGGGCCTCAGCTGAATATCGGCTAGGACAGGAGTAGGCAACTCCGGTCCTCGAGAGCCGCAGGCAGGTCAGGTTTTCAGGATATCCACAATGAATATGCAGGAGATAGATTTGCAAGCACTGCCTCCATGGTATGCAAATCTATCTCCTGCATATTCATTGTGGATATCCTGAAAACCTGACCTGCCTGCGGCTCTCGAAGACCGGAGTTGCCTACCCCTGGGCTAGGACATGCATAACAGTATCTAGCCAGTGCCAAGATTCCAAAACCCCTCCCTCCTTCCCAATGCCCCCTCCCCAGAACAACTGTCAAACCTCTTCCGATCTCACTCCCCATGAATAACCACAACCCCCCCCCCCCCCTCTGCAGGATCCTTTTGGGCCTATCTGTACCTGATCTCTGATGGTCTAGAGGTGGCTTTGCAAGAGTGATGCCCACTTGCTCCTGCCCGTCGCAGCTGCCTCTGCAAAATGACTGCTACAACCTCTAGCAGAATACATGTGGTACTACTGAGGGAGGGGGGAGGGGGGAGAGAGGGGAGGGATTGGAAGAGGGTTGCCAACTGTTCTCATGGGGGGAGGAAGGGGAAAATGGGATCGGCACATTTCAGGCTGGTACCCAGAAGCTATGCAGGTGATGGCCAATGTTCAGTGCCAGCACCTGCATAAGTCCCTGTGCATCCCGGTTCAAAAAAGACCATTTTGTGCCAATATTCAGTAGCACTTCCTGATTAAGTGCCACTGAATAGTGTCGGTCATTCAACTCCAAGTGATTTAAGTGTGCTGGTCTGGACACTGTTGATTAAACTTAATATTTTTGTAAAGGTGAGAGCTCACTGGTCATATTGCTGCAACTGACTGACTTAGGAAAGCCATATTAGATCCAGCCCTTTTGCAGAGCTTATGAAATTATATTGTGTCTTTATAGTAGACATTCCAGAGATTTACTGTTGAGGAGTAGAAGTTTATAACAGGTTGCCTAGTTGGGAGGCCAAGCAGGCACCTATTTGAAGCCTGTTTAATAAAGACTCATAAAGGCCTACTTATCCATAAAATACTAGCTAAAATCTGGACATGAAAATTTACAGCAGCTCAACAACTGGTGTAAATGAAAAAAGCTGAAGGCCACACATAGGTGCATATTTTATGACTATTCACACACTTTGTGATTCTTCTCCCATACTCCTTCCCCATACACACCAACACACTGACCACATACAAATACATGCCTCCTTGCCACAGCAAGCAAGAGATTATTTATAAAATTTAAAAATACACCGTGTTCATGTTGGCTCTATAAATGAGATCAGAAAACTCTACCTTTCTGCAGAGATAATGTCTACCACATGGATGAAAAAAAAAATAGAAATGACTCACATACACTAATATATTCCATATACTCGAGAAAGCTGAACTTTAACTACTGAATCCAAATACATTTCATCACCAGGGTCATTGGGGAGTTTGCTTTCAGCTGGTTCCTGCCTTCGCAACTTAGAGCAGAACCTGAGGAATTTCAGTTTTCCTGCTCACAAGTAGCCAGCAAACATTTTTGACAAAGTAAAATGGTGGTTATGCATGACTACTTCAGATTACACCATCTTCTCTATCAGATCCTAGCAGGCATGAGAAAAAAGTCACCATCTTGGCCTTATTAAGTACTTGCTGTCACAAAATGCTTAGCCACCTGTCTGGGGTTACCCCGTGGCCACTTAGAGAGTCTATCCACAGAACAGCTCAGGTCCACCTGCACCTGCTGCTTGTGTTCTACACTAGCACCCTCCTCTCACCGACTGGGTTCCAACTGCCTCTGGGTGAGTCTCCCGCTCTCAAATTATCCCCAGTGATTTCTAGGTTACTGAGGCCACACTCCCAGTGGTCCCACAGTTCCCAGAAAGCACTCACAGACCCAACACATAAACTACAAGGATTCTTTATAAGTCCAGACAAAGAGGCAATAAACTAAATTGTTTATTGTCTCCAAAATTGAACAGAGTAACATAAAAAAGTGCAATCAGCAAACAATAACTGGTAACTGTAATATAGATCAATTATAACACTAACTAAACATGTGTTTACTTTCTGAAAAGTCCTTGGGAAGACCAGGACATATATCTGCTCACAAGTTGTCAAATGTAACTTTCTCTCTCTTCTTCCTGTCTAAGACTGAAGCAAAGCCAGTATTCTCCAAATGAAAATGAGCTCCTGGGCCAATCAGAGCCCAGAACAAGAAAATTTCAAAAATATAGTGTTTCTTGTTTCCTGTTTGTGTGCTAAAACTAAAGAAAAGCACAATAATTTCTCTGTAGCAGCTTTACAGCAAAGAAACATCACGTGCTGGCCAAATAGGAGAAATACAGTTCAGGATATAATTAATGAAGGAAAATATCCAATATATTTTACAGGCTTAAAACACACTGTTTCTTTACATTTGTTAAATAGCATATGGGAAATGGCATACCAGGTTATTTATTATACACACATTTAAAGCTCAAGAAAACTACCCAGGAACTGTAGACAGACCCAATAGGTCATCTGATGGGTCATGATGCATAAATAGCTGTTTGGTTCTATGTTATTGGATATCCTTTTCTAGACCTGGGGCAGAGAGAGCTGGATCACAGATGTGATGTGATGTGATGTGCATCCTGCCACAAGATAAGACCCCCCCCCCCCCCAAAAAAAAAAAAAAAAAACCCCAACCCCAAGAGGATAGCAGTATTAGGCCATACAGAAGGATAACTTGAGTTTAGTCCCCACTAACACAGTTAAGGTAAACATCTGGAACCCTGCTTGAATGACTGTAGCTAAAGAGGGAAGTCTACATGGGAGGTGGCAGGGGAGGACTAACCTGTTCAGAAGTTGTTTGTATAATTCTCTGAGTGTTGAGAGTGATAAATCATTCAGAAACTGAATTACATTCTAATTTGCATATAATTTGCATTCACAGTTTTTGCTTGTCCACAAGACCCAAGAGGAGTGGAACAGGTCCCTGGTAGCCCTATAAGGACCAGGGTGGGAGTATTGGTGCACACCAGACAACACTGAACCCAGAGGTGGGTGGAACGTTGAGGGTCTTGGACTCACCCTGAGTAAAGAGTGGGGCTCTGATTTGGAGCTGACAGCAGGGGAGGCCTAGAGATTTTAGAGTGATCTTTTTCTTCTAGGAGGTTGTTATCGGGTATGGCTAGACTATTTGATAAGACTTGCCATTGACTAATCTTTTGGTTAGATTATTGATAGTAAACACACTGTGGAGGATACTCAGTCTATATTCTCAGGTAGGTAGCAAATAGTTACTGGATACTTGGCTCACACTCTAAGGTAAGTAATGAACAGTTGTTTGATACTCATCCTACACCCTTAGGTAGGTGGTGGCATCCTAACAGGCTTATAGCCAGATAGATATCTTTCTCATGTGGATATAGGCTGTGCGGGCCTCTTACATCTCCTTGCTAGGAGATCAGATGGGTAAGGAGAGTCCTATTCTCTCCCCTGAAGGATTTAATCTTTTGTCAGAGGAGCGATACCCTACCAAGTATGCCAGCAGTAATGCAAGCCTAGTGATATTGCCCCTCAGGCTGTGATTGACGATGGAGCCAGAGCAACAGGAAAGAACAGAGGTTGCGAGTGGTCATGGTGCTGGAAGAAATAGAAGTGATTTCTCTGGCCTTGAAGAAAAGACAGGTGGGACATTAGAGAAATGACACAATGCACTATGTGGCAGATGCAGAACCCTGGTCCCAGTGAGTTGAGCTGAGAGGGCTTTAAATCCTGTGCTAGGGTTGCTGGCTACTGGAGTTGGGATAAAACACCTGAGGTTTTCCTGATGGAAACATTACAGGAGGCTGTCAGGTAAACAGAACACTCTGTCAGGGACTCCCTGGACCTCTGTCTGACTAGCTTGATTTAGAGCATGGGTTCTTAACTTGTTTTGGTTCTTGCACTTCTTTAACTGGTCAATTAAAACTTGCACTTCCTTCATAAATCATATGTCTACTAGCCACTACTAACAGCTACATATGCTGCTTCCCTCTGACTTTCCTCCCCATGCCCTCTTGTCCATTTGATTTTAGAAGCTGTTAAGTTCCTCAGCACATGATACAAAATCATAAAAGGGAAGGGTGTATATGATGGAAGGGGCAGTGGGGAAAGGGAGGTAGAAAGAGAGGAGGACTGTTTAATGTTTATCAAAGAGATTGTGCTCTCTGCTCACTATGGAATTTTGCAGTCGTAGAATAAAAGGATTTTCAAACCACAGGACTTAAAACTGCAGCTCATAGAAAATAATTTGTTGGCATTGTTAAATCTATTTCCTACAGGTTTTATGTCAGTCCTAAGTGGGGATGGGAAAGGAGAAAAGGGAGAGTGGCTATATTTGTTTGAGTGAGGTTAGCTGTATAATTGTACTAAGAAAGAGAAACATACAATTAAAATAAGAACTCTGGCCAGCTTAGTTACTAAGAGGCAAGTGCTGTGGATTTAGCTCACGCCTTTCTCAGTAGTTTAAGGTGAGTTACATTCAGGTATACTAGATATTTCTCTGTCCCCTGAAGGTGTACAAGCTAAATTTTTTACCTGAGACAATGGAAGATTAAGTGACTTGCCCAAGGTCACAAATAGTGTTAGCAAAATTTGAACCCTGGCTTGTCTGGTTCCCAATGATCTCCAGGCCAGTATTCCTCTGTTAATGACAGGATTTGGGGCCCTGTTCCTGCTTTTGCCATGTGGGTGGGAGAACTGAGTCTTCCTGCAGCCAAAATCTTGTTCTTTCCAGCCGTCCTGCTCCCACCACTAGGGACCAGGTATTGCTGCTCCTTCCCTCATGCCAGTCTACCATTCTTGCAGCATCGATCCACCTTGAGGGAAAGAGGAAGCTTTCTGCTGCTGCTGACTGGCCAAATCTTGCTGCTTCAGCCCTGAAGGTAGGGGGCTTAGCTCTTCATGCTACTCCTGCTCTGCCGGGAAGGGATTACCTCTACTCCTGCTGCCAGCAGAATTGGGTTTTCCTACTTACCACTTCTGACACTGCTGATATATTCTTGCTGCCGTCATACCTTGTTTCCCCCATCATTAAATGCTGAGGGTAGGGCCTGTCCAGGTCCCTTTCTGATTCTTTCAGGGTGACATTATCCTTATCCTGCTGCTGCTTCTCTTCCTCATCCAATGGTGTCACAGGGGCCTAGCTAGAGGTGGATCTGAGAGGACTATGGTCACCCTACCTTGGAGACAGGCCCACCTATTCAGCAGTAGAGAGACAGGCCAACGAGAGGAAAACTGTAAGCGATGTCAACACTTCCACTGCCTAGGGTGCACCTTGTGTCCCAACAATAAATCACTCCTAGCTATGCACTGCTATGACAGTGCACACAAGAAACTACTAGACACCAACAGTGCCTCCCTGTGCTGCCACAAATGTTTGTAGTAGCCAAGGACCCAAATGGGGTCAGTTCAATTTAGGTAGTGACCAGCTGGGGATAAGCATGTAAATTCAGGACAAATCGGGGGGAGGGGGCAGTAACTTCATTACAGACTAGTCAGATGGTCCTCCAGCCAATGAAACCACCCATCTCTGCATTCTCTTTGTTGAGGCAGAGCTGCAGCACTACAGGTAAGCTCATGCTATAGAGGTGCATATGAGGTTCTTTGGCTCCTCTTCCTTTGACCAATAAGACTGGAGTTCAGAAAGTGCAACGAGAGAGCAATTACTCAGGAATCAGTTGGAAGGAGAACAGAATCCGGTTTCAGATTTTCAGTTCCCGATACAGGGAGCAAGCAAGCATATTCTCCCCTCCCCCCTCCCCACAAGGATCAATAGTTTTGTAAAACTGGGTACACGATATCTGATTCTTACTCCTTTCCAAAAACACAAGCTGCTGGAACTCAGGGCCAATTTTAGGAAAAATGTATCATGAAGCAGGCTTGATGTCCTAGAAGCAAACAAGGCATACTTTGTTGTTGCGGGACAACTACAGACCAGCTGAATCCATCTCAATAGTTACTTTCAAAAGGGGCACCCGCTGATTTGCTTTCAGTGTTATACCTAGCTAGAAATCTTACAGGTGAATACTGTACATTTATATTCAGTGCCCCACACTATTCAGACAATGGTGCTGAATTTTGTTTTATTGAACCACTACAGCCAGTGTAAAAAAAATGCTGACTGTGGCAGTTAAATATAGTCACAATAGCAAATCCTCACATTGTGGCTAGAGATCCAACAGTCCAAAAGAGTTCAGCTGAATACAAGTTAAGCAGTTGAGTAATGTATCACTCATTGTCAGTACTGCCCCTCTAAACTGATTTCTGGGTCAATTTGCGTAGAAACAGCTAAAATTGCTGCAGACAAACTGCTCTACCCTAGGCCTTCATTGTACGTACTCATGATGCTTGAGATTTTCCATAAAATACTGTGGTGGCTGTGTTTGCCATTTTCAGGGCACAATAAAAAGGTATCACCTTATTTTCCGTTTTTTGTTATTTTTACAACCTTAAAATAGACTAAGACAAATCAAGATCAGGTATGCATACGTAGAATCACATCATAACATATGCTATGAATTCATCTTGTTGGGTAGACTGGATGGACTGTTCGGGTTTTATCTGCTGTCATCTACTATGTTATTATTGGACTTAGTACATTTTTTGACTAGGCCAGAACCTCCTTCCTCAGGTCAGGACTGTATGAGTAAGAGAGTCATCAATGAGTAGAAAACACAGGAAAGAATTTTTAAAACTAGTAACTCTGGACTCTTTAAACCTTATACAAATTATAGAGGAGGAGGACATAGAGGTGATACCTGCTACTCTTATTATTGTGTCATTTCATAATTGTAAGATTAGAATTTACCCAGATGTTACGAGAGTCACTAAAAAAACACAGCAACAACCATGAGTGGTTCAATTGGGGGGGGGGGGGGGGGGAGGGTGTTAACTTGGACTGATTTTACCATGAAAATATGTTCTAAAGTCAAACTCAGTTAAGTATGTTTATTACTCGCTTTTTTGGAATTCTAGGCCTGTTGGATTACCACTATCCACACCGCTAGCACCCCTTACTTACAAACCATGATAGCTATGCCTAGGTAGTACCTCTCAGTTACCTTAGAATGATATATATGAGGCTAATTTTCAGGGAGCATAGACTTACAAGCTATTTCTGAAACAGAAAAATGTTCAAAAGCAGCCAAAGCGTGGACGTTTTGCTTGCCAAAATGTCCAAATTGCTATTTTCGAAATCCATTTTTCAGTTTGTCTGCAGTGCGTTCAAATCACAAGGAGGCATGTTGGGGGCGGGGTTCGGGTGTTCCTAAAACCTGGATGTTTTTCTGCCATGATGGAACAAAAAAAAATGTATAGGGCTACAGTTTAGACATTTTGGTCTAGACCTGATTTTATCACAACTAAGTAACAAAAAGATGTCCTAAATGACCTAAATGTCCTAAATGACCACTGGAAGAATTAAGGCATGACCCCCCCTCTTATTCCCCCATCGGTCCCCTCCCATCCCCCAAAGATATGAAAGAAACAGTACATACCAGCCTCTATGACACCTTCAGATATTAAAGCAGCAAGCAGGTCCCTGGAGTAGCCTATTGGTCGGTGCAGAGCACTAAAGAGAAGGAGACCCAGGCCCATATTCCACTCTGTTGTACTGGAAAATGTGATCCCTTCAAAACTCATCAAAAACCTATTGTATCCACAAATAGGTGACACCTGTAGCCATAAAGGCTATTGTAGTGGTGTACAGTTGGGTACAGTAGGTTTTTGGTGAGTTTTTTTAGGGCTCACCATATAATATAAGGGGGTAACGGTGCGATGTGAACCTGGGACCTTTTATGTAAAGTCCACTGCAGTGCCTCCTAGGGTGTCCCATTGCCCTGCTGGGATGTTTTTATGGCCAGTCTACTAGGAACATTGGCTCCTCCTACATCCCAATGGATTGATTTTGTGCATTTTTCACTTGGACTTTTTTTTTCCCCAAAATGGTCCAAAATGATAGATGCACTGAGAACAGCAACATCTAGCAAATGGCCATAAGTTCATAAGTACATAAGTAATGCCACACTGGGAAGACCAAAGGTCCATCGAGCCCTGCATCCTGTCCACGACAGCGGCCAATCTAGGCCAAGGGCACCTGGCAAGCTTCCCAAACGTACAAACATTCTATACATGTTATTCCTGGAATTGTGGATTTTTCCCAAGTCCATTTAGTAGTGGTTTATGGACTTGTCCTTTAGGAAATCGTCTAACCCCTTTTTAAACTCTGCTAAGCTAAACGCCTTCACCACATTCTCTGGCAACGAATTCCAGAGTTTAATTATGCGTTGGGTGAAGAAATATTTTCTCCGATTTGTTTTAAATTTACTACACTGTAGTTTCATCACATGCCCCCTAGTCCTAGTATTTTTGGAAAGATGTACAATTTTCTGTTTCGAAAATCACCACTTGAGTTTGGACATTTTGAGCAAAACGTCCAAGTTGGATTTAAACCCTTCCATGTAACTTTATTAGTCTATGTGCTTTGAAAATGAGCACCACATTGTACTGTATATTATCTTTCCTTTGAATTGTGCCTTACATCTTTTTCATAGTGGATTAACCCTTTTGTGTTCAATGTTCTCGTAATAAGCCATATGGGGAATTGATGGGAACATTGGACACTAAAGGATATGGAAAATAACTTAATACAAATTTGTAAGATATTTTCTTTGTTACATTCGAATTATGATCTTTGCTATCATTTTTGTTACACGAGCCTTTCTTGCATGTATAGGTTAAATGTTTATAAATTTTTTAAAAATAGTAATTCTGTAGTGAATACTATTGCTTTCTAGCTCCTTTGAGAAAATTCCAGGTAACTATTGGCTACATGTCAATGTTTTAAACTTGTGCCGCATTGGTGTCCTGCTGAGATGACACACACTGCATGAAGTAATCGCAATTATGCCTGGATTAGATGGCACTCTGATTTGGGGTTTACAGGGAAATGTGTTGTGGTGGTCAGAAACTAAACTTTAACCAGAAGATCCCAATCAATCCCCTTCTCAGTACTAATTCCCCCATTTCTGAATCTTTAAAATAAACTTTTGGGGGCCGGGAACATTAAAAACAAGTGAATTATCATACACAGCACTGTATACCCGCACTAGTACTGTAGTACCTGAAATTGGAATTATCCATACAGTGCAGAGATGCGGAAGGAAAGGGGAAAAAAAATAACAACCATGCAAATTAGAACAATATGTAAGATATAGATCTTTATTAATCAACCTAGGCCCAGAATTCCACTTGTTGGTTACCCAATCTCTCTTTGAAAATGCAGTACTTTCCAGTGAAGCGGTGCCAGAAACAGATTTCAGGTCTCCTGGGAGAAATTACAACAGCTAGAATCATCAAATGGGGAAAATACACAGTCATGAGTAGAATTCAGCACTAGGAGAAAAAGAAAAAAGGATATTGTGCTACAGATCTTAGGACACTGACTGCCACCTTGAAGCACAAATTCCAAGTTCTGGGGCAAATGCGAGAGAAGAAAGTTTCGTTACAGAATTTCTGTAAGGTATTAATAAACAAAAAGAAACCATGCACGGTAATTTTCAAAAGGTGCTGTGGCACATAGCACAGTGCTTTGAGCCAGATTCCATAAATCGCACTATGTGTAATTTTATACAGGGTGCATGCCTTTACAGAGCCACACTTAGTGCTGATTCCTGTGCCCAAACCTTAGGCATCAGATTTATGCCTCCTGAAACATGGTGTAAATGCTGGCATCCAAGTTGGGAGCACTGACTCAGTATTCTATAACTGTGCATGCAAATTTACGGAATGTCCCGACACAGCCATGCGCCTCCCATGGCCACGCCCTCTTTTGAGATATGGGCTATGAGAGTTAGGTGCCCTGCCTTATAGAATAGCACTCAGCCAGATGACCTTGCACTATTTCTAATGGGTGCCAATTAACCTCAATAATTGGTTGTTAGTACCCAATTATTGATGGTTCACAGCTCAATATTCAATTAATTTGTATGCGCATCTCAGATGCATGCACAAATCTGGGCATTATATAGAATCCAGGGTTTTATGTGCAGAAGTAGGTTTTCTTTTTATA
Organism: Microcaecilia unicolor; assembly: GCF_901765095.1. NCBI lineage: Eukaryota > Metazoa > Chordata > Amphibia > Gymnophiona > Siphonopidae > Microcaecilia > Microcaecilia unicolor. The sequence goes on along the minus strand of NC_044031.1, from coordinate 227,035,083 downwards.
ATTTTTTTTATTTATACAATCAAGCACATCAAAATAAAACAATCTAGTCCACATCACGGGATCTGAGAGAATAGTACAAAAAAAGAAAAACATCAAAAACAACATTCAAGACTAACTACTAGTCATAGCCAGGGGCGTATCTGGAATCCGGCGGTAGGGGGGGCCACAGCCAGAGAGGGGGGGCACATTTTTGCCTCCCTCCCCCCCCGCCGCCGCCTCTCTCCACCCCCTCCCCGCCGTCAACCCTCCCCCGCTGCTTACTTTTGCTGGCGCCGAGGTCCGACCCGCAATCTCCGTTTTTCGTCTTCCTCCGTGGCCATGCTTCCAGGAAGTAACGCTGCAGTGCTGATTCGTTGAATCCAGTTCGACGTCTGACGTCAGATGCCGAACTGGATTCAACGAATCAGCACTGCAGCATTACTTCCTGGAAGCATGGCCACGGAGGAAGACGAAAAACGGAGATTGCGGGTCGGACCTCGGCGCCAGCAAAAGTAAGCAGCGGGGGAGGGTTGACGGCGGGGAGGGGGGCCAGGGCGAAATCTGCGGGGGCCCAGGCCCCTGTGGCCCCACGCAGATACGCCTCATAGCAACATGGACAACAAGTGAGCTGATATTAAATATATCACACATGATAACTTACTTAGGTGTCCTTTTATTAGGTGCGCTGAAAAATGGCTTGCGGTAGTGTAGGCACGGGTTTTGGGCATACGCTGATCCAATTTTCAGTGCTCCTGTAAAAAAGGCCTATTTAAAATTTTTGCCAAAAATGGACATAAGGCAAAATCAAAATTGGCGCGTGTCCATTTTGGGACCGAGACCTTACCACCAGCTATTGACCTAGCAGTAAAGTCTTACGTGGTAACCGGGCGGTAATGACCTACGCGTGTCAAATATTATTTTTCAGACGCGTGTATCAGATGCGTGCCAAAAATGAAACTACTGCAAGAGCCATTCGGTAGATGGACGGTAACTCCATTTTGGCGTACGTTGGGCACGACATTTACGCAGCTTAGTAAAATGGCCCCTTAACATCCCTATCTAATATCAAATCTTTCCAACTAATTGGGTTCAAAGAAGACATATTTAACATCTAATAAAGTAATTAAACATTTAGAGGGGAATTTTAAGAAACAAAAGTAGCACCTGGCTTCAACTGAAGAAATTGCTTATGACTAAACAGAGTAATCCGAGAAACATCCAGAAAAATTTGTATTTTCCCCCCACAAAAAAAGTTCTTCCCAAAGTGTCTCTTAAAAACACTAACTTTATCTAACCCAAGAGAAGGAAAGCAGGAAAGTGGATCTATTTGATATATTGTCCTGAGAAGTTTCTAAAAAGGCAGTCAAATTTTCCATCTCATTAGCTCTAACTGCTAAAACATCTGAAGCCAACTCATCTTCACCTTCCTTCAGAATTTTCTTAGTAAATAATAATACTTAGTAACAACCATTGTATCTGCATTAGACAAAACCAATACTTCCTTGAAATACTTCAACAATATCGCTGCAGACAAAAAAGAACATAATAGAAAATGTATCAGTCTCCAAACTGATAGGGAGTGGCCTAGTGGTTAGGGTGGTGGACTTTGGTCCTGAGGAACTGAGTTCAATTCACACTTCAGGCACAGGCAGCTCCTTGTGACTCTGGGCAAGTCACTTAACCCTCCATTGCCCCATGTAAGCCACATTGAGCCTGCCATGAGTGGGAAAGCACAAGGTATAAATACAAATTTTCCATTCTCTCTGTCTATTCAAATAGAGGCTATCTTAAATTCCAGATGTTCCTACTTGATGCATTACTCCAATTTGAGATTCAAATGTCTTACAAGCAATATCAATTTGCTGAACTTTAAAGTCCAAATCATCCACTTTTGAGATCACTTGTAGAGAAAATTCACAGAATTGTTGAACTGGACCTCTTAACATTGCTTCGGTCTTTTTAATCACTTTCCACACATCAAACAAAGAGATCTGTGAAGCCTGAACTTGTTCAACTGGAGCTTCAACAGGAAAGTAACTGCTTTCAAGGAAAAACATGAGGACTGTGGCATCGACTGCTGCAAAGTCGTCCCTTCCTTCAGGAGAAAAATGTTCTTGGGATAAAACCTGAATAGGATGTAGATGAAAAGGAATGGGTGACTGAGGCGATACTCTGTCTGCAGAACTCAATGAAACACCCAACTCATAACCAACAATAGGAGAAGAGGCATTGTTTTTACTTAGTGGTAGTAAATGTCTCTCTATTGGACCTGGAGTAGAAGTCACACCCACTCCTAAGTTCTTGGGCTTAGCCTTGGACTTCCTGATGTCAAAGAAATAAACCTTCACAAACCTCAGTTAGAAGGAAGAACAGGAGTATCCTCCCACAGAGCATCTGGATCCTCCACGGCTCCACTGGGGTTCACAAAGGGCCGGGAGTGCTGCAGGCTTTTCACTCTGATGCCGATCTCGCACTGATGATGTCAATAGGACCGGGAACTGACCTCAGGAACTTATGGGGCACAATTAAGTCAGATGTTCTGCTCCACTCCTCTCTTCCTCCCCAAAATAGGTTTTTATGCAGTATGCAGTCTCATTCCCGAGATGCATATAAAGGTTTGTGTGCACAGCCTGCATACGTGTAATTTTACCCAAATGAGTGGAGGCCTTCCTGCGGGCAGGGTTGCAAAGGGGTTTGCATTCATACACTGACTTCTGGAAATTCAGTCGCATGCAAAATATTTGTGCAAACAAAAAAACAGGTGTAGTTGTGCACACATAAGCTCCAGGGGGTAATTTCCAAAGTGAATGTGAATGGAAATTCTCCAGAGCCCACACAGGGAAAAATATGAACACATGCGTACACCTTTAAAATGACCCCTTGTGGAGGTAATTTTATAAATCATTTTCTTGTGTAAAATGCTGATTTAAATATGCAAATAGGCTCATAAAATTAGATCAAGCCTAAAAGTAGTGTGGTGCAGGTCAGTACAGTAGTCCTACTCAGACGCAGAGTATGGGGGTAATGTGGGTTGACTCATGATTTATGTATGTATTTCATAAAATACTTGGGATTGCATGTGCGGACATTTGCATCCGCTCTCAAGAAGGCTTAGGACTATTATTATTATTATTAGCATTTGTATAGCGCTACCAGACGCATGCAGTAAATAGTACTAAAAAAAATGGCCCCAAAAGAATTTCACACAGAGCTCTATTCGGGCGTCACTTATAGAATAGTGCTTAGAGGCAATTTCCAGCACAAGAATGTACACCAGCTGAAACCTGGTATAAATCCTGGGATATAATTTAGGCCCGGATCTCCAGTATTCACTAATACTGCATGAACACCTTTGACCTGCTAATGACCTTCCTATAGCCACACCCCCTTTGAGTTACGTGCTATAAAATTTGCACATAGATCTTTATAGAATAGAGCTTAGCAAGATGCATACGCAAATCCAAATTATTGCCAATTAATGCCAATAATTGATTCTGAGCACCCAATTATTGGCACTTATTGGCTCATTAGCAAATTTAGTTGTGCACTCATCTCAGGATAATGTGCAATTTTGCACATGTAAATTTGTGTGCTATTTATAGAATCCAGGAGTTAATGTCCACACCTTCAATCTAAGCACAGTGTTTGCAAGATTTGTGTTGTTATTTTATAAAGACACATAAGGGCCCTTTTATAGGCTGCAGTAAAAAGGGTCTTTCCCACACACTTAGGTCATTTTTACCGCAGCCTTAAAAATGTTTTTTTTTTATTTGTTGCATTAATGGCTATGTTGCCATTAGCGCACAGCCAATTTGAAAAATTACCCTGTGTACACTAAGGGGGTCTTTTACTAAGGCGCGCTGGTGTTTTTAGCATGCGTTAAAAATAGGTACATGCTAAACGCTAAAGACACCCATAGGAATACATTGGCATCTTTAGCGTTTAGCGCGTGCCTGTTGTTAGCGCATGCTAAAAACACCAGCGTGCCTTAGTAAAAGACTCCCTTACTGCCACCCATTTTGTAGGCGGAAAAAGCTCATATGCTATATTTGTGCTAACCATTTAGCGTGTGGTAATGGAGCTGTGCTAAGTAGGAAATCCAGAAGAGGAAACCATAGTTCCATAGAAAGAGCAAAGCAGTCCACAAAGGCAGAGCACACGTCTTCAAAAGTTAAAAGGCTTTTATTTTTGCCACTTTAAAATACAACCAGACAGGGCCACATTTTGCCTCTCTAGAGGATGTGTCAGGGGTTAACAACTATTAGAGTCCCAAAGAGCACAAACACTTAATAGTAGATTAGTCCAAACCAAAAGCAGCAAAAAAAAACCCCCAGCTCAGTCTTCAAACGTCTTTAAGGTAATCTGTGACCGGCCTCCGGAGCTTTTCTTTTCCACCGTCCCACTCCCTTTGACTCGTGTTCTGCTTTTGTGGACTGTGCTGTGCTGATTAGCACAGGATTGCCCACTCTCTCCCCTTGACATACCCCCTCCAAAAAAAAATCAATGTTTTGTTTGATTATATATATATAATTATAAAATATACATGAAGGATTCTTAGAAATAACTGGGTTATTTTGTTTCTATTACTCTATAAATCCCCAAACAGGGACTAGTTCTGTCACGGTAAGCCTATTACTGGTTATATCAGACCAAAACAAAGTTGTGCAATAAAGAGCATCAGAAGTTGTAAATTTATAATAGAAGGCTATCGGACATTCTGTGGGAAAAGGCTCATCATCTAGTCCGAACCACACAGTACAGATGCAATCACTTGCCCAATTTTCATGTGCATGCCACATTTTTTTAAACAGAAAATGAAAATTGTCCATGTTTATAGCATCATATATTTTATAAATCTTCCACAATATACGGGAAATGTAATTCAGTATTTCTCTGAAACAGTGCTGCCCAGAACCTTCATGCATCCCCATACCAACAGAAATAAGACTGCAACTTTTCAGAAAATATGGGTGTTTCGTCATTCTGTGTAGGTGGAAGCCTTATCTTCAGCATGGGCTGATGGTGATATGAGAACGTTTGCCTTTGGGCCCAGAAGCAGGCAGCTCCTGCTGAACACCCATATTTTTTGAAAAGTTGCAGTCCTGTTTGTGTCTCTGTTGGCCTCATAATAGCTGAGATTGAATAGTCTATTTTCCCTAGCAGCAGTCACAGCACCACCTAGTGGTTGTCACAGCAACAACACCCACATTGAGCACTCCTTGGCAAACGCAAGGAGTCAAACACACACACACACACAGATAGACAGAAGATAATAAATTATCAGTTCTAGGTCTGTTGCCACCTAAAACCAACAGGCAATTTAATTTTACATTCTTCCTTATATACAGCTCTGGAAAACAGAATTCTTAAATGTTGTAAACTAGATTTAGGATTGCTTACAGTTCTGAAATGAATCTTCAGCAGAAACAACTACGAATCTAGGAAATGGAGGAATGCATTAAGATTTAGAGACAGATGTAAGGACTGGTCCACAGGCAGAGGGCAATTCTATATAACTGGGATGTGAACTCCAGTTTGCTTATATAGGGGCCCTTTTACAAAGGCGTGTAAAGGGCCTACGCACGTCCAGCGCGTGTCCAATCGGCATTACCACCTGGCTAGCATGTGTGTCTGTTGGTAATTCTGAGTTTGGCGTGTGCTCAAAACACGTGGTAGAAAATTATTTTCTACCGCGGGGGCGTTCCTGGCGGTAATCGGCAGTTGGTGCGTGCTGGACGGTTACCACGCGAGTAACGTGTCAGCCTTTACCGCTAAGTCGATGGGTGGTAATAAGGGTTCAGGCCATAAATAAATGAGCGCTGGTTTTAATTGTGCCGCACATCCATTTCCCGGCCCCCCACCCAAAAAAACCCTTTTTTCTGGACGCGGTGGAGAAATGGTCCAGTGTGCATCCAGTGCACGCACCCATACTACCGCAGGCCACTTTGTAATAGGGCCCCATACAGCAGGATTGTGGGATACTCATTTGTGTTGGCAAGGATGTAATCAGATAGGGGATCTGACCCATATGCTCTTTGCAGGTCCTTGAGTTAATACCTTTGGGGAAGAGGTGTGGTCAGATATTAAGGTACTTTGTAACCTCTCATTAGATCTAACTATTCAATTTGAATTTCTCTGCTCTCTTATTTTATAAAGAATTTTACATGAGGGTAATGTTAAGTTATTTAATGTAATAATGGCTTTGGCGTGGCAAATGATTCTTGCAAAGTGGAATACTGATAGCCTTAATAGAATGTTTTGTGACATACTGTATGCCTGACTTTGTTGAAAGCAGCAGCAAAGACTAATCAGCTCTTTACTATTGACCAAATTTGGAAACCGGTTCAAGCTTATTTATACTCTAAAATACCATCTCTTTGCCCAGGCATTTTCTTAAGTGCCTAATTTTTGCTAGGATTTTTAGGTGACAAGTCTTTGCTGGCAATCAGTTGTCTCCGTATTTCCTGCCCGTTCTTCATATATTCCCCTTTGCTGCTGCTTTATTTTGTTTTTATTTCCTCTGTCCTATTGAAATTGGCATTCCTTTCCTCCATTTTTATTGTGCACCGCTTTGATTGGTTGTGCAAAGCGGTATATCAAGTTCCAAATAAACATAAACGCAAACATAGAGTAACATTATTAACATCTACTGTTTTGTATGCTGTACCATCACTGGTTATAAATTTAACCTTGTCTGTTATCGAAAACAACAAAAAGTTTAAGGACTAGTGATTCTATATCTGGGTGCCTCTAATTAGATGCCTGGAGGCATAGAAGCCAACTTTTCAAAATTATTGGAGGGGGGTACTAAAGACAAAGGTTTGTTCGATATTGGAGGTGCTCAAGCACTCAAAGTACCCACAGAGCTGGCTCCCGTGAGCCCAGAGGGCTTGTGGTAGGAGCCTATTATATAAAGGAACTCAGGCACCTAGAATTCATTATAAAATGCTATTGTAACCAACTATCAATGCACCTAAAATTTAGGTACCTGCACTTAACCCCAGCCATAGAGATGGTGTAAGTATTCTGTAAGTTATGCACCTGAGTGGTAGTCCTGCCTATGTTTCACCATGCTGCACCTTTGTGTACACCCCCTTGTAAATACCCACTCTGTAAGTCAAGCGAGTATCTGCAGAATAGCACTTAGGTGCCATATTAGAATTTATTACACATGTAAATATTAGGGGGGCCTTTTTTAGATCGGCGGTAAACCCAATGCGCGCTTACCGCTCACTCTTCCAGGACTGTTGCTGGCCTAATGTGGCCGCCAGCAGTAGTCCCGCTTCAAGCGCGTCTCATTTCCAGGGGAAAAAGAAAACTAAAAAAAATGGTTTGCATGGTGGTAACCCGGCAGTAATCGGGCAACTTTAATTAGTGCCAATAATTGCTTGTTATACCAATTATTGGCACTAATTAGCTTGTTATTTGAATTGCATGTGCAAATTGGGCACATACCCAAATTTGTGAGCGCACTTTTTGCTGCCTTTTACAGAATTAGGGGGAAAGTGTATATAAGTGTGAGCACCTAAATTATAGAATTGCCCTGCCCTTCTATTGAACTGCAAAATATATAGATATAATAATACAAAAAAATGCATACAATAGTCAAAACTATAGAATAAAAATGCAAACCAGAAAATGTAGCCTTATAATGTATATGATGACAACATTCAATGTTTTGTCATACATGTTTTACTGTTTTGCCATAAACAATTTTAAAAAAGAATAAAAATTAATAAGTAATACAAGCAGAACAGAAACTCACTGAAAAATTCCAAGACAATATAATAAAATCAATGGAACTAACTGAATGCAGATGAAGAAGATATTATGTCTTAGAACATTTCCTACAATGAAAATAATCTTTTGTAAGCCTGGTTTCCCTAGGAACAGAATTCCAGAGGATATGGCCAGCTAATGAAAAGCACATTCCTTAGTATCAACCAGCCTTATCTCTTGTACCAATAGAAGAGACAACAGTAGATGCTGCACAGATCTTAAGAAAGGAGTGAGAACATATGGTTTTAACCTCTTTCCTAAATAGTTATGACCTTATTCAGAAAAAGCCTTAAAATCAAGGACAGCAATTTAATGGATATTCTGGCCGTAACTGGGAGCGCATGAAGCTTATCTAATATTAGGGAAATGTGGAGGGGCATAATTGAACGGGGTGCCCAAGTTTTCCTGAGGACGTCCTCGCAGGACTTCGCGGCGAAGGGACGGGGAAACCCGTATTATCGAAACAAGATGGGTGTCCATCTTTCGTTTCGATAATACAGTCGGGGACGCCCAAATCTCAACATTTAGGTAGACCTTAGTTATGGTCGTCCTTAGAGATGGTCGTCCCCGGTTTTCGGCGATAATGGAAACCGAGGACGCCCATCTCAGAAATGACCAAATGCAAGCCCTTCGTAGTGCACTGGTCCACCTGACATGCCAAGACACCAACCGGGCACTCTAGAGGGCACTGCAGTGGACTTCACAAATTGCTCCCAGGTGCATAGCTCCCTTACCTTGGATGCTGAGCCCCCACAACACTACCATAGCCCTTACAGGTGAAGGAGGGCACCTACATGTGGGTACAGTGGGTTTGTGGTGGGTTTTGAAGGGCTCATATTTACCACCACAAGTGTAACAGGTAGTGGGGATGGGCCTGGGTCCGCCTGCCTGAAGTGCACTGCACCCACTAAAACTGCTCCAGGGACCTGCATACTGCTGTCAGGGAGCTGGGTATGGCATTTGAGGCTGGCATAGAGGCTGGCAAAAATATTTTTAAAGTTTTTTTTTTGGAGGGTGGGAGGAGGTTAGTGACCACTGGGGAAGTAAGGGGAGGTCATTCCCGATTCCATCCGGTGGTCATCTGGTCAGTTTGGACACCTTTTTGAGGCTTGGTCACAAGAAAAAATAGACCAAGTAAAGTCAGCCAAGTGCTCGTCAGGGACACCCTTCTTTTTTCCATTATTGGCCGAGGATGCCCATGTGTTAAGCACGCCCCAGTCCCGCCTTCGCTATGCTTCCGACACGCCCCGTGAACTTTGGTCATCCCTGCGACGGAAAGCAGTTGGGGAGGCCCAAATTGGCTTTCGATTATGCCGATTTGGGTGACCCTGGGAGAAGGATGGCCATCTCCCGATTTGTGTCGAAAGATGGGCACCCTTCTTTTTCGAAAATAAGCCTATGTCACGTAACCTGAGGCCCATAAAACATTTGTCTAGGCAAAGCATGTAACAGGTAGGGGGGATATGGGCCTGGGTCCACCTGTCTGAAGTGCACTGCACCCACTAAAACTGCTCCAGGGACCTGCATGCACTGTCATGAACCTGAGTATGATATCTGAGGCTGGCATAGAGGTTGGCACGTAATATTTTTAATGACGTTTTTTGAGGGTGGGCGAGGGTTAGTGACCACTGGGGGAGTAATGGGAGGTCATCTCTGATTCCCTCCAGTGGTCATCTGGTCATTTCGGGCACTTTTTTGTGCCTTATTCGTAATAAAATAAAACAACCGAAAAGGAGGAAAAAAGGACCTCACGGAACCTTGAGTCACAAAGAAACAGGAGTAAGGACAATCCAAGGAGGTTAACAAAGAAGTCTTTTTATTGAAAATACTAAAAAATGACCTGACACAGCCATGTTTCGGCCCTAAGGCCTGCCTCAGGGGTCTTGATCAATCTCTAGTGTTGCAGTGTAATATTCTACACCGGAGAAAATAAACACACAAGTCTTGTAAATCAAATGCTTCGTTTGTCTCCTTTCTTGTTAAATTGCCGAGTAACAAATGACGTGCATCATCCTTATCAGCTCACAGCACATCATTTTTTACTCGGCAATTTAACAAGAGAGGAGACACACAAAGCATTTGATTTACAAGACTTGTGTGTTTATTTTCTCCGGTGTAGAATATTATACTGCAACACCAGAGATTGATCAAGACCCCTGAGGCAGGCCTCAGGGCCGAACCACAGCCGTGTCGGGTCATTTTTTAGTATTTTCAATAAAAAGACTTCTTTATTATCCTCCTTGGATTGTTCTCACTCCTTTTTTTTTTTTTTTGCGTTATTTGTAATAAAAACAGGTCCAGGTGAAAACGTCCAAGTTTTAGTCTTGGACGTCTTTAAGCCATAATGGAGAAAAGCAGAGACGTCCAAGTCTTAGGAACACCGAAGTCCCACTTTCACCACGCCTCTGATACGCCCCCCTCAGATTTGGATGTCCTTGCGATGGACTTCCGCTAGAGACGTCCAAAATCGGGTTTCAATTATACGATTTGGACGTCTCTGGGAGATGGACGTCCAAGTGCCAATTTATGTCGAAAGATGGACATCCATCTCTTTTGAAAATGAGCCTGATAGTAACATAGTAGATGACGGCAGATAAAGATCTGTACAGTAATTCAGTCTGCCCGAGATAAACTCATAGCATAAGGTTGATGTACTGTTGAAGGATAAAGTTTTTTTTTAAGCTAGGACTTCTTTCCTGCCTGATTTATCCTGGAACATTCTTCTTCTACCCTCTTTGTACTCTTGGACTTCTTGTGGAAGTTTGTGCGCTCTGATTTTGGATGATATGATATTACGTATGTATACCTGATCTTGATTTGTCCTTGCCATTTTCAGAGCATACACCATAGAAGTGTGCCCGACACTGGTCTTGTTCTCCGACTTCTGAAGTTGTCATTGAAGCCCCACTCCAGTCCATCCAAATCTGTCTAGCCACGATCAGGGGACAGACTGTAAAATTCTGTCTGACACTGGCCTTGCCTTGTTCTCCATTTACTGAAGTTGAATCTGTCCAGCCATGATCAGGGCCTGCCCAGCACTGGCTTTGGTTCCCAATTAATGGTGCTGCCATCTAATCACCGCTAAGCTTTTTTGGTTCCACGCAGTGGCATTTCTTGGTTGGCTGTCACCCGGGACAGATTGCTGCTGCGCACCCCCCCTGGGTACAGCATCCCCCTCCACGGGTGCAGCACGACCCCCCTGGGTGCATCACCATCCCCCCGGCACATCACCTCCAGCCCCCCCGGGTGCATTCTTCTTACCTGCTGGGGTGTTGGGAGCAGCTGCATGGCTGTTGACTTTGCTGGTTCCCTGCTCCCTCTGCCCAGGAACAGGAAGTAACAGCAGAGGGAGCAGGGAACCAGCGGAGCTGACAGTCACGCGGCTGCTCCTAGCACCCAGCAGGTAAGAAGAATGCACCCCGGGCGAACCGCCCCCACCGACACACCCTCGGTGCGCTACTGATTCCAGTCCTTCCATACAGGATTCATTTGTGTTTATCCCATGCATTTTTGAATTCTGTTACTGTTTTTACCTCCTGCAGGAGGGCATTCCAGGTATCTACCACCCTCTCCGTGAAAAAGTACTTCCCGACATTATTCCTGAGTCAGCCCCCCACAACCTCAATTCATGTCTTCTAGTTCTACCACCTTCTTACTGTTTCTGGAAAAGGTTTGTAAAAGCTGGCACCTAATTTTTGGCAACTGGGCGTGCAAATCACAGTATTCTATAACATTGCACCTAACTTCTAGGAACACCCCCTGATCTGCCCATACCCCTCCTATGTCCACGCCCCTTTTGAGTTGCACACTAGAAAACTTAAGCGTGGATGTGATAGAATAGCAACTAGGGGTAGGTCAATTAGTGGCATCTGAATTTGATCTAGCTGCCTTTTCTTGAGGTTAGTCAGGTTGTAATACAAACATAATCAGCCCTTTTAATTACCTTTACAAATGAGGAGATAAATCTTTAATAATGAAACTTTGTTTTAAAAAGAAAAATGAGAGTTTTTGTGAGGCTAAAATTATGATATTTCCAGATGTTGCCAAGGTCACTCAACTTAGATGGAAAGTTTTTTTAGTAAGTTTTGACCTTGGGTGGTACATTTTTTCTTAAATTTTCATGTAAGTGTTTGCTTACTTATGAGAATAAGGACTATATTCCTGGGACCCATCTCAGTTAGAGTTATTTGTAATGAGTCATGAGAAATAACTTTTTGAAGTTTTTGCAGTAGAGAGAATTAACACTGTTTATATATTATTAGGTTCATAGGCGCCTGGTATAAGAGGCTTGGGGAGGCTAAGCCTCCCCAGCCCGAACCATGACGACTTCTACCTTCCTCCCATTGCTAACTCTCTGACTGCCACTGCTGCCGGATTAGAAGTACGACGTCGACAAGTACTAGTAAAAGAGAGCCGCGGGATCAAACTCGCATCCTGCATTCACGCATCTGCTGACTTTGCCAGGCCAGCCTCTCCCGAACGTCATTTCCTCTCCCAGCGACTGAGAGCAGCAGAGTCAGAAGACGTGTCTGACCTGCCTGCAGCAGCCACTGAAGTTCCGGTAGAGTGAAGGGGAAGAGGAAATACAAGCAGAGAGAGAGACAGGGGAGAGACTCAAATTGCCTGCTTGGTGTGTGGAAGGAGGAGAGGGGGCAAAGGGTAAGGAAACCTATTTTGTTATGGCGTTCCTTTCCTTTATTTTGTTAATTTATTTTCTACAAAGTAAAACTTGTAGGCGAACCCTTTCACATGCAGCGCGATTCACTAAAACTGGTTTGTGAAGTACTGGGAGCAGAGAATGGAAATTCACCTCATCAGCTTTCCAGAAAGCATTTTCTTCTTGTTTGAATCTTTTTAACTGATTCCTAAATTGTGGAACAATAAAATCCTGCCAGAAAACATTTTTTAAATTTTATTTAAATGTGTATTTAAAAGAAAATGTTTTCTGGCAGGATTTTATTGTTCCACAATTTAGGAATCAGTTAAAAAGATTCAAACAAGAAGAAAATGCTTTCTGGAAAGCTGATGAGGTGAATTTCCATTCTCTGCTCCCAGTACTTCACAAACCAGTTTTAGTGAATCACGCTGCATGTGAAAGGGTTCGCCTACAAGTTTTACTGTGTAGAAAATAAATTAATCTTTGTTCAGTGGTAGCTTTTGAAATATTATAGTAACAAATTTTCAGATACTGGCAGTATACAATGTTTTGATTTATGGCTTTAAGTATTAAATTTAAATATTTATATATGCAAAGTGAGCAAGCGTCTTTAACAGTTGCGCCTTGCAAGACACAACAAGAACCTGTTACAAAACAAATTACCTTTTGTATAAGTTTATAGAGTTTTAGATAAACAAGTTCTCCTCTTATGTCATTTAGAATTATAATGAGTAGCAAGAGTGCGGTATTACTAATCAATGCCAATACATATATATAAAAACAAAGAAATTATTTATTCAAACCAAGATAAAAACAGTACCCAACGTTTGAATAAATAATTTCTTTGTTTTTATGTATGTGTATCGGTCTACTTCTTATAATAGATTTTTATATAGCAAGTAGACTGTTGCCTTTTTTGGTTTCTTTTTACTAATTAATGCCTACATTACACTACATTTTCTTCATTTTATCTAAAATATCATCCAATTCACGCTGTACACTATCGTAATAGCCTAGAGTAGTGGATGTAAAAAAAAAAAAGGTTGCGATTGTGGTTAGTATATGCTTTGAACAACCACTTTATTCTTTGACATATGATACATATCTAATATCTAAATTTAATAAAAGGTATTAACTGTAACTATTTTATTTTTACTTATTTTTTTTCTGTGTTGTCAGACAATTATGGATGTAAGCTCCACCCCTGGCTCCACCCCTAATCCCGCCCCCTTTAGCCTCCCCAAACAGTTGGGCCACCGACTGCCTATGATTAGGTTTATCCTAATTATATTTCCTTACCCATTTCTTGATTATATGTAACATCAGTTTCCTGTGATGTGGGCTAGCTGGATTTCAAATTGTATAACTTTCTTAGCATTTTCTTTGTAATTCCATTTATTGGTGCTTTCCCCTTGGATTCTATATATGGCACCTGAAAATCTGCGCAGAAATCGAAGCGTATTGTATAACAAAGCATATAACTTAATTGGTTAACTAGCTAATCAGCCCTAATTGGATGTTAACAAGAAATTAGTACTATTTGGCATTAATTGAGATTTGCACACACAACTCGTTACGTGTATTCTATAACACGGTGCGCCTAAATTCTAAGTCTCGTAGTTGAAAAGGGGCGTGGCCATGGGTGGGGCACGGGCATTTCTATGCACATTGTTATAGAATACACCTGATCTGCACCTAATTTAGGCGTCGAGATTTACACCAAGTAAAACGTGGCCTAAATGGATGCAACCAAATTTGTTCGCATGGAAAGTTGCTCAGCGTATTTTATATACCACACGGAAATTTAAGTCTATTCTATAAAATTTAGGAGTACTTTGGAGAATACGCCTAGGCGTAATTTTTTTCTGTACACATTTTCCAGGCACCATATATAGAATCTAGTCCTTTATGGATGTACAGTGGGGGAAATAAGTATTTGATCCCTTGCTGATTTTGTAAGTTTGCCCACTGACAAAGACATGAGCAGCCCATAATTGAAGGGTAGGTTATTGGTAACAGTGAGAGATAGCACATCACAAATTAAATCCGGAAAATCACATTGTGGAAAGTATATGAATTTATTTGCATTCTGCAGAGGGAAATAAGTATTTGATCCCCCACCAACCAGTAAGAGATCTGGCCCCTACAGACCAGGTAGATGCTCCAAATCAACTCGTTACCTGCATGACAGACAGCTGTCGGCAATGGTCACCTGTATGAAAGACACCTGTCCACAGACTCAGTGAATCAGTCAGACTCTAACCTCTACAAAATGGCCAAGAGCAAGGAGCTGTCTAAGGATGTCAGGGACAAGACCATACACCTGCACAAGGCTGGAATGGGCTACAAAACCATCAGTAAGACGCTGGGCGAGAAGGAGACAACTGTTGGTGCCATAGTAAGAAAATGGAAGAAGTACAAATGACTGTCAATCGACAAAGATCTGGGGCTCCACGCAAAATCTCACCTCGTGGGGTATCCTTGATCATGAGGAAGGTTAGAAATCAGCCTACAACTACAAGGGGGGAACTTGTCAATGATCTCAAGGCAGCTGGGACCACTGTCACCACGAAAACCATTGGTAACACATTACGACATAACGGATTGCAATCCTGCAGTGCCCGCAAGGTCCCCCTGCTCCAGAAGGCACATGTGACGGCCCGTCTGAAGTTTGCCAGTGAACACCTGGATGATGCCGAGAGTGATTGGGAGAAGGTGCTGTGGTCAGATGAGACAAAAATTGAGCTCTTTGGCATGAACTCAACTCGCCGTGTTTGGAGGAAGAGAAATGCTGCCTATGACCCAAAGAACACCGTCCCCACTGTCAAGCATGGAGGCGGAAATGTTATGTTTTGGGGGTGTTTCTCTGCTAAGGGCACAGGACTACTTCACCGCATCAATGGGAGAATGGATGGGGCCATGTACCGTACAATTCTGAGTGACAACCTCCTTCCCTCCGCCAGGGCCTTAAAAATGGGTCGTGGCTGGGTCTTCCAGCACGACAATGACCCAAAACATAAGCCAAGGCAACAAAGGAGTGGCTCAGGAAGAAGCACATTAGGGTCATGGAGTGGCCTAGCCAGTCACCAGACCTTAATCCCATTGAAAACTTATGGAGGGAGCTGAAGCTGCGAGTTGCCAAGCGACAGCCCAGAACTCTTAATGATTTAGAGATGATCTGCAAAGAGGAGTGGACCAAAATTCCTCCTGACATGTGTGCAAACCTCATCATCAACTACAGAAGACGTCTGACCGCTGTGCTTGCCAACAAGGGTTTTGCCACCAAGTATTAGGTCTTGTTTGCCAGAGGGATCAAATACTTATTTCCCTCTGCAGAATGCAAATAAATTCATATACTTTCCACAATGTGATTTTCCGGATTTAATTTGTGATGTGCTATCTCTCACTGTTACCAATAACCTACCCTTCAATTATGGGCTGCTCATGTCTTTGTCAGTGGGCAAACTTACAAAATCAGCAAGGGATCAAATACTTATTTCCCCCACTGTATAGCACTTAAAAGAAGAAAATTTAAGAAACATATATATCAACTAGGGCAGATGTGCACACAATGCAAATTGTTGTCAATTAACTCCAATTACTGATTGTTAACACCTTTTTAACTAATTAATTTGTGTGCACATCTACCCAACTTTTGTCAACCTATATAGAATCGAGCAAATAAGGATAGCATGGAAGACAGAGATATGAGAAGGAAAAGCAAGGAGAGGTCATAGGACATTCTAGAGAGCACATTAAATCTAACCAGTGAACTCTGACTGAATGTCTTGCTGTAGTAAACATGATTAGCCTGCTAAGCACATCTGACACAACTGTACTGTGTACTTCCTTTCGTGTAATATAGCCTTCGTAAAAGTGTAAGTTGTAGAATAAACGGATGGGAATCATTTTAGAAGTCCTGAGTTGGAAATCTGAGACTCATTCTGCTATCTCATGCTGCCATCTAGCTGCTAGCTTTACTCCATGCGGATCGGCTCCCACAGCACACAGCAAGGTACAGGTAAAAGTGAACCTTGTCCACGTGTAAGGATCCAAACCATGTAGATCCAAACACAGCATTTCTGTCTAGCCTCAGAGGAGCTGGACACAGTGTTTAATACTGAAGATAACTAAAATAATCTAGATCCCAAAGCTCAAGCTCCTCTTCATAATACCCAAAACTCATAATCAAATTGGTTTGCCTACCTATAAGAGCTGAGATTGTTATAGGGAGCATCATTTAAACCTGAAGACAAGCCTGGGTAGAGACTGACTAAATTTGGGGTTTGGTTTCAGAATCGGCACTGAAAGTGGACCAAAATCTGAGCTTGGGTTTCAGCTGAAATTCTTGTGCATTTCGGCTGAAACTGAAATTCTATTACCCCCCCCCCCCTCACCACCACCACGATCACTTTGCCCCCATCCCACCTGACCACTCGTAGGCCCTCCCCAGGCCTATTTTAGGAAGCCCTGGTGGTCCAGTGGCCTCTTCAGGGGCAGGAATGAGCTCTGTCACAATGACTGCTGAGACTGCCACAGGAAGTCCCAGAACCCACTTTGCAATTGGAACCATCATGGGCAGGAGCTATCTGGTAGCTATCATTGAATGATCATGGAAAAATGCCCAGGGCCGCTCAATGGTAGGGGCTGCCTGCCTTTCTCTGTTCTCTGACCTCACCCCTGCCTTCCTCAACCTGACTCCCCCTCCTGGGGCCCGGTATCACTCTCTTCCTCCCCCACACAGGTCTGATATCTTCTTCTGCTTTCCTGATTTTCCCTGCAGCCTGCAGAGGCAGTGCTGCAGCCCTGTCAGGGCCTTTCCTCTGCCGCATCTGCCCAGAAGAAGTGACATCACAGGAGGCGGGATGGCCGGCTGCAGGTGGCCTGTCTATAGCACTGCCTCTGCCGACTGCAGGGAACAGTAAGGTAACAGATGTCAGACTAGAGAAGATGTCAAACCTGTGCCAGGAGGGGGCAGACAGAGATGCCAAACCTGCGCTGTGGTTTTGGGTGGGGAGGGGGGAGACAGAGATGCTGGACCTATGCAGGGGGAGGAGCAGAGAGAGAAACTGGACCTATATGGGGGTGGAGAGGAGAGAGACAGGAGAGATACTCAAACCAAAGCGTTGTTGGGAAAGAGGGGAGATTGACACTGGACCAATGTGTGTGTATAGATAGATAGATAGATAGATAGATAGATAGATAGATAGATAGATAGATACAGACAGAGATGTCAGACAACAAGGAGGGGGATTAAAGGGTGCAAGAGGAAGAGATGGCCTCACAGTTGAAGAAATGCTGGTCCCTGGGTAGGGGGTGAAGGAGGAAAGGAAGAGAAAAGAGACATAGGAGAGGAGTGGGAGAGAGAAAGACACACAGAGAAGATATGCTGGGCATGGAGGGAGCATATAGATGGGGGCACAGTGGGGTGATGCTGGGTAGGATGGATAAAGGATGCAGAGGAAAGATGGATGGTGGATATAACAAAGAAATGTCAAAAGGACAGAGACCCTGAAAAGAGAGTTAAGAAAAAACAAAAAATCAGAAAAGACCCTGAAACCAAAGCAATGACAGCAAAGATAGAAAAATGAATTTTTTGTGAATTTATTAATTGCAGTATGTCAACTTTGGGAAATATACATCTCTGATAGCTTACATTTCAATTTCTATTTTATAACAGGTTTTCTATATAGGTCTGGAACGGGGTTGTTTTTTTTAAGACTGGGGTCTATTCAGTCCTAGCTATGCCAGTACTGGTAACCCTATCCCACATCCTCTTCAATATGCTTTTGCTCAAATTTTCATTTTTATCCTAGATTTCTAAACCAATTTGAAACACTGAGCAAAAACGGGTTAAAGTGGAGCATTATTATTTAAAAACACTTTGGGCCAAATATTCAAAAAAATCCGAGCTCCTAAATTTGTGCCCTATTTTCAGTCAAACTTAGGAGCCCAAGTTTTCAGCTGAAAATTAATCTTAATTTTGGAACTTAAAAGTTATTGGCTTGATATTCAAAGTAATTTAAGCAGACAGGAGAGGTTCCTGCCTGTTTAAATTAAGCTCAGCAGGCCAGTTACCAAATTCAGTGGCATTAACTGGGCAGTAGCATTGAAGATCATCAGTAACCAGTCATTATGAAAGTAGATAGGAGAGGGACATTTCAGAGGGCGAAGTTGGAGAGGAGTCAGGAATTATGCAGGTGCCAGCTCTATTCACTACCGTTGCCTGCATAGCTAACCAGGCACATAGGACCATGTAAATAGCAGTCCTAACTTTGCCTGATTAACTCTGCGGGTGCTAGTACTGAACATTGGCTGGCATCCATACAACTTCTGCACACTGGTCTGCAGATCAGAAATGACCTTCTCTCTCTTCCACTCACCAACAGGCTTCCAACAGGCTTCCAGGCATGGTCCTGGCAGCTTCCAAATGAAGGTGTCAGAATTTACTACTGGAAGTGGTGATTTCATGACTTCCACAAAGGTCCATGTATAGCTGCCACATTTTATAAACCTATATGTGTAAAATACCACAATTAAGGGGCAGAGTTATCAACATGGGCTACCATTAAGACATTATTTTACCATTAACGTGTTATTTCATCGCAGGTCTTATTTTAGCTATTAATAATCCAGTTAACAGTAAAATAACCTGTCTTAACAGTAGCCCACATTGATAATTGCCCCCAAGTAGTGAGGTCACAATTTTAACTTAGTTTCATTTTATTTATTATTATTATTAGGATTTATTTACCACCTATTTGAAGGAATTCACTCAAGGCAGTGCACAGTAAGAATAGATCAAACAGGAGCAATAGGCAATTACAACAGTAAAAATATTCAAAAACAATACAAAGTATGGCATGGTGTACTACGTACAATGTCAACACAATATGTAATAGAACATTTTAATTGATAGTGAAGGGTAAAGCAAAGATGTAACATATAGATAGGTAAGAGAGTAAGAAAAGTTAGAATAAAGGAAGCTGCACTTGAGGTCAAAGAGATAGTTAGATATAATTTCAGCTAGGTTAGGAGTGGATAAACATGTCCTGCTGCAGTATGTGCAGCCCGAGTCACTCTTTGTGTGTGTGTGAGAGTGAGACTAACAAGTTAGTTACTTCTTCCATTAGGAAGAGGAATAAACTGTGTGTGATTAAGGAGAATGACCCTCTCAGTCCCTTGCGTAAAGCCCTAGCCATAGCGAGCGCATTTTCCAAATGTATGGTTTCTCTTTGAGCTGGAGTAATTTCCGGCATGGATATTTTCACCCATATACATCATATATTCTCTTTGTAAAATGGAGAATACACATGTAGATTTTAGTTCTGCCTAAACCATGCCCGGATAGCTACAAATGTGGTGAATTGTGATTTAGTTTTAATGTTAGGAGATACAAATTTACATTTGAATGTAATTAATGATTCAAAAACTGAAGATTTTTAAAATATTTTAGATTGGTATGGTTTTGAATTATCAGAAATGACTAAATCTCATGAGGAGGGGCATTTGTTTGATTTTGTTTTAGCTTTTTTTTAATTCTCAGGATTGTAATTTTCAGTTTAATTCGTGTAGTTCACCGTTAGATGGAGGAAAGTTGGGAAAACAAGAGGTAATCTTTCTAACTGTATATGTTATACCAGGGGAAAGAAAGATCAGTAAAAGGTTTGGTTAGAATGGATGGACTGATCCTTTCAGGAGAATTAGAGAAGGATAATTTAATTCATGGATGGAGTACTTTGAGCAAAGTCTTGCTAGATAAGACTGCACCCTTGAAAACGAGAACATTTAGAAAAGGGTAATCAACTAAGTGGTTTGATGACGATCTGAGGTTGCTAAAATGGGCTGCTAGAAAACTGGAGCGAAGTTAGAGGAAAATTTAAACAGATGAGAATAAGAAGATTTGGAGACAGGCTATTCAGAAATATAAGTTTGCTATCTCTTCCAAAAGGAAGGAGTACTATTTAAAATGTATTGGTAAGGATAGAGTAGATCCTAAACAAATCTTTAGGATTGTACATGATATATTGGATGTAGATCCAGTGATTAGATTAGAGAATTCTTTTTTTACCCTCCTCCAATACTAGCTCAGGTGATTAGGGATAAGTGTTATTATTAAGATCACAACTCATTTTCTCAGACATCCCTGATCTGAATCAAGATACAGAGAATGCAGGGGATAGAATCTGGAGTACCTTCAGTTGTATAGATGTCAAAATAGCTAAACATATGTTGAAATGTTATGCTAAGTCTACTTGTCTGGGTACTTGCACGTCCAGCCTGATGAAAATTGCTTCCCCTAGAGGTTTTGTTTTGCTATCAGACTGGATAAACTATTGTTTAGCCAAATGGCAGTTTCCAGAAGCAGGGGGTGATATTCAATTGTGTTCACCCCTATATCAAAAGACCAGAAGGGAAGTTTACAGGAAATAATGAATTTTAGGTCACTAGCGTCAATTCCGTTGTTTACTAAGGTTATGGAAGGATGGGTTAAGGTGCAGTTAGAGGATTATTTGATTAAATTCAACCTATTACAGTATTTATTATTATTATTATTACATTTGTACCCCGCGCTTTCCCACATACAGCAGGCTCAATGCGGCTTACATAGTAAAAAGCATTACAAAGGTCATGAAATAAGAATATTATAAACTGTGAAAAGCACAGTGGCAACAATGCCCAAGAATATATGAATAGGGAAGGTAGACAAGGATAGGATAGAAAAGGTAAAATGGAAGGAGATTGGGAGGGATATGGTAAAAAAGGATGGAGATTTAGAACAAGGGGATTTGAAATGAGGTGAGAGGTATAATTAGTGTCAGAGTCAGTGTCATCGTCAGAGCAGGAGTATTGTAGGTGGGCTGTTGGAATTAAGTTGGTCCATTAGGGTAAGCTTGCTTGAAAAAATGGGACTTTAACATTTTCCTGAATGGTAAATAGTTGTTAATTGCTCGGATGGGTCTTGGTAGAGCATTCCAAAGTTCACTACCCAAAAAGGAGAAACTTGATGCATAGTAGGTTTTGTATTTGATACCTTTGCAGTTGGGAAGGTGTAAATTGAGATATGTTCATGATGACATTGATCTGTTTCTGTTAGGAAGGTCTATCATGTTGTTCATATAGTTAGGGGATTCTCCTGATATGATCTTATGGATCATTGTATGGACCTTGAAGTATATTCTCTCTTTGATGGGGAGCCAGTGAAGTTTCTCTCGAAGAGGTGATGCGCTTTCAAATCTTGGCTTGCCAAAGATAAGTCTGGCTGCTGTGTTCTGGGCAGTCTGAAGACTTTTCAGGACTTGGGTTTTACAACCTAGGAAAACACTGTTGCAGTAATCGACATGGGTAATGACTGTGGATTGAACCAGGTTCTGGAAGGTGTTCAAGGGAAGATAAGATTTCACTCGCTTCAGAATCCACATCATATTGAACATTTTTTTCGTGATGATCTTAGTGTGGTTATCTAAGGATAAGTGGCTATCTATCATTTACAATCAGAGTTTCATAAAACCTATAGTACTGAAACTACGTGCACGTCGCCCCCCCCCTCCAAAATCACCCCCCTCCCCTCTGCTACCCTCCCCTCCCCTCACCCTTGCGGAAACAGGAAATGAGGGTGGGACCAGAGTCAGAGCTGAGAGCAAAGAGAAGGGAAGGCAGCAGACTCGCGAGGCTCTTCACTGCTGCCGCCCGGACCCCGGTAAGAGGGGGGAGGGGGTAGCAGAGGGGGGTTGCCAATTTTGGAGGGGGGGCAATGTGCATGTAGGGGGATGGGCGGGCCCAGTGTCGGGGGAGGGGAGGGGAGGGGGGAGGCATCGCAAGGACGTGTCTGTGAGACAGAGAGGAGGGGGGACTGAAACTCGGGGGAGGGACAGAGGGAAGGAGAGAGAGGGAGGGAGAGGGAAGGAGAGAAAGGGAGAGAGAGAGAAGGAGGGAGGGCCTGGAAATCGGAAGGGAAGAAAGGGGGCCGTGGGACTTGGAGGGAACAGAGGGAGAGAGCGAGGGAGCGAGGGAGGGAGAGAAGGATAACCTTGCTAGCACCCGTTTCATTTCATACCGAAACAGGCCTTTTTTTACTAGTTATTTCATGTTTTATTATGGCTCTTAGGGGCAGTGCTTGAACAATTAAAAGTATTTTTTATATTTATATTACTATTTTATTGCCAGCTCCTATAGAATATAAGGATATTTTAAATAGAATTCAGGAATGTTTTGGTGCCATCGAACGCTGGGCAACAGCTTTTCGATTAAAACATAACCAGGAAAAAACTAAGGGCTCTGTTTACTAAGGCACACTAGCATTTTTAGCGTGCGCTAAAGCTAGAGACAGCCATATATTCCTATGGGTGTCTCTAGTGTTAACAAGTGCTAATTTTTAGCGTGTGCTAAAAACACTAGCACGCCTACAGTGCAGCTTAGTAAACAAGGCCCTAAATTTATATGGCTGGGTTCTCCTAAATATGTTTGGGGAAAGGAAAATTTTACTGTTGGAAACATGCAGTTTAAATTTGACTTCTCAACTCGAGTTTTAGGAGTAGAGGTGGATAGTCAATTGACTATGATTAATCAGGTGACTAAGGTGTTGAAGCATTCTTTTTTGTTGCTGAAAAAGTTAAAATCTGTATGACAGTTTTTTGAACCGCCTGTTTTTCGATTAATAGTGTTGCTTTCAAAGATGGATTATTGCAACATCGTGTACGTAGGCTGTACAAAATCAATAATGAAAAGGTTACAAACAGTACAAAATTTGGCAATTAGGTCTTATTTTCCTTGAGAAGGGATGAACCTGTTACACCTTATTTTCATAAGTTGCATTGGTTAAAAGTTATTGCACAATCACATTTTAAATTACGTACATTAGCCTTTCGGCCTTTGCAAGGGAATGAACCTTATTATTTGGTAGGATTTTTCCCTTTATTGGGTAGACAGCTGTTGAAAGGGCAAGTTTCTTTACAGTTTCCATCAATTATGCTGGTCTAGTATTTTAGACAGCTTTCTGCCTCGATTCCTTACCAGGCTGCTTCATTATGGAATTCTCTCTCGGTAACTGTTCACACAATATCTATTTGTTGTTTCACAAGCAACTTAGGGGTCTGTTTATGAAGCAGCGCTAGTGTCTGTCCAATGGGCCGTGTCGACAGTGACTAGCACTGCATGGACAGTCACTAGCACTGCTTAGTAAACTGGAGTGTTAAAGCGGTGTTATTTTAAAAAAAATTGTGGGTTAACTTGCAGTTTAATGTGTTATATATATTGATGTATACTTCCAGCTAAATATGCTGGGTTTTGTTTCTTTACGGATGCTGCGGAATACAAGACTAATGTAATGAAAAGATTGGACTTCTTTTTATGTGCTTCTGTCTGCCCATTTAGCTATCTGGACACTGGAACTGCATATTGCCGGTGTCCAGATAAGTGCTGGCTCCACACTGACCCTGCCCCCATAATACCTTTCTCCTTCTCAGATTTTAGATGGGCCAGTTAGTAGCAATATTGAACAGCTCTGCCTACTTAAATGCCATTGAGTAATGACATGAAATCTATAACAATGCGCATAATTTAACTAGCTGATCAGCGCCATTAATTGAATGTTAACAAACAATTATCACCATTAATTGGCATTACTTGAGACTTACATGCACAGCTTGCTAAGCATATTCTATAGCGTGGTGCACCTAAATTCTAAGGGCCAGATGCACTAAACTTAACAAGCCAGCAACGTGGTTTTTAAACCAGTTCTAGCCAGGTGCTGTTCCTGGCTGGTTAAATGGTTTTGAATATCAGGGGATACAGCTACTTCTAACACAGACCCAGGTCCACATGTTCTCCCAACAGTGCATATTTTTTGACACAGCTTATTTACATGTTATTTGTTTACTGTGTCGGGAATAAAATGTACGTGTTAGGAAACCCTGCACCGATCTCCAGTGCCCGTTTTTCTGCATCGGCTCCTCTTTCTGTTACTTTCTGTAGCTTCAGAAGGGACTGGCCCTGCAGGGTAGCAGTGTAGTAACACGCTTACAATCTGGCAGCCAGTTTTATTCTCCTCAGATGTTTATTTTGCTTCTGTTACTAATTGTTTCTCCTTTTATTGTTCCTTATCACAAAAGCTCTATAGACTGGTTATCTAAAAGCAAATACATTCCATTTCATGATCTGGCTTATTAGTCTGGCTTAAGGTTTTATCAGCACACTTGCAGGGTGCAGATACCTGTAGTGGTTTCCCTCACTGTAAAAATGATCCTGTGAGAGCAGCTGACTTCTCTATGGGGGTCTTTTACTAAAGCTTAGCACAAGTTATCTTCAGCAGGGTCCATTTCATTCCTATGGGCCCTGTTGCAGATAACTCAACCTAAGCTTTAGTAAAAAAAACAAACAAAAAAAAACCCTATATGTTTGTCCTGATAGTATCAGTCCATAGGTTTTCATATCAGCTATCATCATTTGCAGTTTAGGGCAGCAAGAAATAGATAGTGTTATCTTAATATAGGTTGGAAATAGGGGGAGGTAATTATAATAGTTTATATAGCTGTGAACATTCTAAATAAACTAGCTCTTTCCGATGTGAGCTCCATAAATATCTGACCAGCAATGGAGAAAAGGCTCATCTCGGTCTTAAAGAACTATCTTTCTGCCCCAAGGTCAGGGCTTTACAACTTGCCCAAAGACCTCATCCTATAAATATTACCTTCATTATCTGCCACCACAGACAACAGCCTCATTAATTTCACAAACTACCAGGTTCGTCTACTAAAGCACTGGGTTAAAAGGCCTGGAGAAGCACTGAAGAAGAAGAAACAATCAGGTCAAAATTTAAACACCATGGTCAGCATGTTGGCTGGTATTTAAATAAAATTATGGACATTCATTAGCACTCGGTAGGTTGTGGGCAGCGCTGTTACATGGATACAGCATTCTGAGCTGCTGTCATCCAGGTAGCAGTGATATACAAACTACTATCCGGATACACTTAAGGGAAATTTTTACTAAAATATAAGGGGTCCTTTTACTAAAGTGCGTTGAAAATGGCCTGTGCTGGTGTACACATGTATTGTCTGCGCACAGGTCCATTTTTCAATACACCTGCAAAAAAGGCCTATTTTTTTGGCCGAAAATGGACGTGTGGCAAAAGAAAAATTGCCGCACGTCCATTTGGGGCCTGAGACGTTACCGCCACCAATTGACTTAGCAGTAAGGTCTGACACGTTAACCGGGTGGTAATTGTCAGTGCGTACACTGCCGATTGCCATCTGGTTAGTGTTGTGCACCGAAAAATCTCTGGCGCGTGTACTGGATGCGCGTATGAAATGAAATTACCACCCAGGTCACGCGGTAGCCGGGCAGTGGTTCCAAACTGGCATGCGTAGGCACCTATGTGGCTCAGTAAAAGGGCCCCTGAATATTGCCACTAATTGAATAACTGTCAGGACCACCCCTGCACTACCCCTGCACTATCAAGATAGTGTTAGGATGCTCAGTAATGATTTTCAGTGATGCTAATCAAGACATTGTAGTTATTCTCAGTAGTGCAAGCCAGATAGCACTAGGATGTTCAATAGTGATTTTCAGTGGTGTTTTCTGGATAGTTCTAGATTATTCAGTAGTGATTTTTAGTGGTGCTGTCTAGAGCAATGGTTCTCAACCTTTTGTCGGGACACACATGATGGACAATGGGAGTCCATTCCATAGTTGTGCACTTATGTAGGAGAAGCTAGATGCATAAGTTGTTTTGTATTTTAGCCCTTTACAGTTTGGGTAATGTAGGTTTAGGTATGATCGTGCTGATCCAAGTCTGCTTCTAGTTGGTAGATCTATGAGGTCTGTCATGTATCCTGGTACTACGCCGTAGATGATTTTGTGGACCAAAGTGCAGATTTTGAAGATGATCCGTTCTTTGACTGGGAGCCAGTGCAGCTTTTCTTGAAGGGGTTTTAGCACTTTCGAATCATGTTTTAACATATATCAGTCTGGCTGCTGTGTTTTGGGCGGTCTGGAGTTTTTTTGTGAGTTGTTCTTTACATCCTGCATAGATTCCGTTGCAGTAATCTGTATGGCTTAGGACCATTGATTGTATTAGTTTATGAAAGGTATCCCTTGGTAAGAAAGGTTTTATTCGTTTGAGTTTCCACATTGAGTAGAACATTTTCTTTATTACAGTTTTTACTTGGCTCTCGAGAGTGAGGTTGCGATCGATTGTGACTCCGAGTATTTTTACGCTGTTTGAAATAGGGAGTGTGTGTCCTGGTGTGTTTATGGTTGCGGGTTTGTAGTTGTTATGTTGAGAGGATAAGGCAGCGTGTTTTTTCAGTGTTCAGTTTCAGTTGGAATGAGCTTGCCCAAGAGTCCATGATGTTCATGCCATCATTGATTTCATTGGTTATTTCAGTCAAGGCATGTCTGAAGGGAATGTAGATTGTAACATCATCTACATAGATGAATGGGTTAAGGCCTCAACTGGATAAGGATTTTGCCAGTGGGATCATCATGATGTTGAAGAGCATTGGTGATAATGGTGATCCTTGAGGTACTCCACAGGCTTCTTTCCACAGTGGTGATATGTTTGAATTTGATTTTATTTGGTATGTTCAGGTGGTGAGAAAGTCCTTGATCCAATTGAGTATGTTACCAACAATCCCGAAGTGGCCAAGGAGTCTTAGTAGTATATTATGGTTTACCATGTTGAATGCGCTCGACATGCCGAATTGAAGGAGAAGTATGCTTTTACCTATGGCTATTTCCTGTTTGAATTTGGCCAGGAGAGTGACTAGGACAGTTTCGGTACTATGGTGGGAGCGGAATCCTGATTGTGAGTCGTGTAGTATTGAGTACTTGTCCAGGTATTCCGTAAGCAGTTTGGTCACCAAGCTCTCCATCAATTTTACTACTAGAGGGATGGACGCAACTGGGCGGTAGTTGGTGAGGTCGTTTGTTTTTTTCTTAATGTCTTTTGGTATTGGGGTAAGTAGGATGTTACCATATTCCTCGGGGAAGAAACCTTGTTGTAGCGTGAAATTTAGGTGGGATGTGAGGTCTTCTATGAATCAGCTGGAGGCGGATTTAAGTAGATGACTGGGACATAAGTCCAGTTTGCAGTGGGTATTGGCGAATCTATGAGTCGCTTGTGTAACTGATTCAGTGGTGAGTAGATTGAATGTAGACCAGATACGGTCAGCTGGGTATCCGCCCGGGATAAGGTCTAGGTCGTCAAAGAACTTTTCGATGTCGGTGTTGTGATGAGGAAGAGTGCTGCATAATTTTGTTATTTTGTCCTTGAAGTAGGTAGCCAGTTTGTCTGCGGATGGGATGTCTGTGTTGGATGTAATGACAGGGGTGGTGTCTAGTAACTTATTTACGAGTTGAAATAGTTTCTTAAGATCTTTATTATCCGGTCCTAGTTTAGTCTTGTAGAAGGACCTTTTTATTAGGTAGGTAGTAGGACTTATTTATTACTGTCTGCCTATAGAAAAATTGGGAACACAATAAGGCTATTAGTGGGAAAATATTGCCCCTCTGGGAGGGCATGGTAATCAGTAGAGGACTGTATTTCCTAAAACGGATATGCACGTATATCTCATGCAAATACAGCTGCACATTTGGCCTGGTATTGATTGTCATGTTTGGAATACCTCAGCCATATTATAACATCTTGCATTTGCAGCTGGGCCTTGCTTAACATTCTGGATTGTATCAATTACATAACAAACCAAAGTTTGAGAAGGGGAACAAGAGAAGGGACTCAAGAGTTATAGCGTAGATCTCAGATTTAGAAACCCATCAGAGGAGATCTGTGGTGCTTTGCCTCCCTTGATGGAGTGGAACAACACTAATGAGGAAAATCAAGGTGTGGGATGAAAATTAATAGGACAGACAGACTTCTATGGTCTGGGTCCTGTAAACAGAAAAAACAGATCAGGATTGAGGCAGGAGTAAGCTTTGATAGTAACTCCAGTAGTCGGGACGCAGGACAAATGCCGATCAGACTTATACAGTCGGTGCCCCAAAATTGGCAGATAGAGATGGAGATAAAGTATGCCAGTATTTAAACATGAAGAACTGGAACCTGTGCAGAGTGCCAGATTCAACTCTGGCCACCTTGATGGGTAGACTGGATGAACATGAAACAGAAACTTGAACATCCAAAGGATCATCCTAGCCAATGGCATTTCAAATGACTCCCATATAGCTCCTCCTACCTTTACAACAGGAATAACCTAAATCCCTTCATGCTCACCTCTGCCTAATAATTTATTAACCTGAGCCTTTCATGAGCTTTCCATGATGGTTAAAATATAGCACTGTTTTTTTCTAGTACTCCTCAGTATGAGATCCTGTTCCTATGACACTCAAGTTCCAGCAAATCAAATCTAAGAAAGCTATATTCAAATATTCTTGTGGCGGGGGGGGGGGGGGGGTGGCAGGCTGGAGCTATTCCGATCTCAGTGAAGTACTCACAGGGAATTTAAGCCTCCCCCCCCCCCCCCCCACCATCTTCTTCCCGGTGGAAAGTTTGCAGCAGCAAATTCTCTGTGTATTTATGAATCCATGATCTTCACTGCGTAAGAAAGTTTCAAAGGAAAACTCCACAGGGAACTTATTTCTGAAAATAAATCCTTGCGTTCTAAGGTAGCAGAAGGACTGCAAGCTCCGTAAGGGGATTGAAAAATCATCCTCCACTGCGTATAACATCTATTTATTTATTTATTAACTTTTATATACCATTTTCTTGATAAAATATCGTTCAGCACAGTTCAAACAATATAAAAGACAATAAAAAGATTAACAGTAAAAGAACAATATGAAATCATTCAAATCAACAGTAGACCATCTTATACAGTACTGGAAGATGAAGGAAAAACAAATGGAGCCAAGAATAATGCAAACCATATGAGGAAAAGCAGAGAGTCTAGACTTACCTTAGACCCAATGAGTGTGTACAGCCATTGTATGGTTTCATTATGATTGATGACGCCATTCATCCCATCCACATACAGCATTATCTGTCCCAAAGCTAGGGAAGACATAAAGCAAATCTTAACAATCAGATGGAAATAGGCAACATCGTAAATTCAAGATGTCTTCAATAAAATATTCCCAATAGGTTATAAAAGCAAACTACAATTCCTTAGACTATTTGTATGCAGATTACTGTTAATTGAACCCCAGTCTATGTCCCATGTTTAATATAATAAATGTATTTGGTTTGATTTTTATTTCTTCTGAGTATTTACATAAGTTTATGTTTATTCACAGTTGATATACCGCCTTTGCTAACTTGCAGATCAGAGCGATTTACAAACTAAAAATTTACACAAAGACATAAAAAGGAAAGGAACTACAAAACTGGACAGGAACGAGGAACCCATTCAAGCCTCATAAAGTGGTAAAGCAAGAGATGGGAGGTATAGCAATGAGAAAGAGAAAAGTAAAGGAAAAGAAGGGGAACAAAGAGAAGAGAGGAGTACAAACCCAGTGGTAAGAGATTGCAATCAACTTAGATGGGGTCATCTATTTCCACTACATGCCATGGTTATACATTGACCCTGTACATGTTTTCTTTTCCTTCAACTTTTGTGTGAAATTTAAAATTGGCAGTGTGGCCAGTTTATTCACACTGGTACAAGTTTAGCAGTGTTTACATATTGCTACATTGACTACTTATAAGAAATCTGCTTTACTATGAACTGTGGTACTTAATTAGTATCATAGGTTAGCTACAAATCTAGCCATAACCTTGTTATTTACTGTCACCTAGGATTTAAAATGGCTTGCACTGTAAATCATATTAAGTTCTGAGAAAATCAAGGGAAAAGCACTGAATCGCCTGATATAATTTGGTGTAACGTGGAGGTGTATTTTCAAAGCACTTAGACTTACAAAGTTACATAGAGGAAACTTTTCATGAAAATGAGCCCCATTGTCATTTTCCTCTCTCCTCCACCCAGGTCCATTTTTTGATATATTATTACATCAATCAACAATTGCAATACAATAAATTCCTTCTGTTAATAAACACCCATATTTAAGATTTAAGATTGTGACTGTAGACTGCAATTTCCTGACCTGTTTCCAATGAATACTAACTATATCTAACAGGGCCAGCATTCAAAGGCAGACTTCCCATTGCACACATTTGCTGGTTGCCAACCTCAAATCCATTCTCTGCTGTGCTCTGCTCTCAATAGATTATAAGTTGGAACTGAAATGAACAGTTTACAAAATACTATCACATACTAAGAAGGATTACAAGTAATTAAAAATGTGTGATACGCTAAAAAAAAAAAATCTGTGACCCTAAGATCACTTACAAAGAAACACATTAGTTGAAAACAACCAGGGAAGACCTACGACAATACACACAGGAAAATCATAGAACCAGTACACCTAACAGTAACCAGGGCCAGCCCAAGAAGGGTACCTACCCTCCTCCCACCCTGCAAGTGGTCAGCATCTCTCTGTTCCATCTCTAATTAATACCCCCCCCCCCCCCCCCACACACACAGTTGGCCAGCTTCTTATCTCCTGTTCCCTACACCACACCAAGCATCAAATATTTCCCCCTTTCCCTTTTCGCTGCTGGGCCTGTCATAGCCACCCCCTACCTCCTCACAGGCCAGTCAGAAGATCAAAGAAGTATCAACACTGCATGGATCCTGTACACACAGACCCACATGGAAGCACTGTTGTCCCCCCCCCCCCTCCCAACCCCTGCTATATCTTTTAAAGATATGATGACCAGAATTGCACACAATACTCAAGGTATGGTCACACCATGGAGCAATACAGAGGCATTGTAATATTCTTTGTCTTATTTTCTATCCCTTTCCTAATAATTCCTGGCATTGTTTGCTTTTTTGGCCACTGCCACACACTGAGCAGAAGATTTCAGCATATAGTCCATGACACCTACATCTTTTTCTTGGGTGCTGACTCCTAGGGTGAAATCTAGCATCAAATAACTATGATTTGGATCATTCTGCCCAATGTACATCACTTTGCTCTTGTCCATATTAAATCTCATCTGCCATTTGGATGCCCAATCTTCTAACTTCCTAAGGTCTTTCTGCAATATTTCATAACCCACATGCGTTTTAACAACTTTGAATAGTTTTGTGTCGTCTGCAAACTCAATCACCTCACTCAAGGGTCCTTTTACTAAGGTGCACAAATGGTGTGCGGTAGTGTAGGCACGTGTTGGGGATGAACGCATATCCATTTTTCAGTGCACCTGTAAAAAAGTCCTTTTTAAAAATTTTGCCTAAAATGGATATGCGGCAAAATTTAAATGGGCACGCGTCCATTTTGGGTCTGAGACCTTACTGCCAGCCATTGACTGAGCGGTAAGGTCTCTCACATTAACCATGCGGTAATCGCCTACACGTGTCAAGTTGAGTTACATAAAATATATTTACTGGCACGTGTAGTGGACGCACATCAAAAATGAAATTACCACATGGGCTACGCGGTAGCCAAGCAGTAACTCCAAATTGATGTGTGTTGGGCGCACGTGGAGGGGCATAATCGAACGGGGGTGCACATCTCTAAGGGCGGCAATCTCCGGGGACGGCCCCAGGAAGGGGCAGAGCCAACCGTATTATCGAACAAGATGGGCAGCCATCTTTCATTTCGATAATACGGTCGGGGCCGGCCAAATCTCAACATTTAGGTCAACCTTAGAGATGGTCGACCTAAATGTTGAGATCGCCAGACTTCATCCAAGTGTTCGTCATGGATGTCCCTGCTTTTTTCGATTATGGGTCAACGATGTCCAAGTGTTAGGCACGCCCGTCTTCACTATGCCTCCGACACGCCCCCTTGAAATTTGGACGTCCTTGCGACGGACATCAGTTAGAGACGTTCAAAATCGGGTTTCAATTATACCGATTTGGACGTCTCTGGGAGTTGGACGTCCATGTTTCGATTTATGTTTAAAGATGGACGTCCATCTCTTTTGAAAATGAGCCTGACAGTGTAAGTGGCAGCGTCTACATGTTGGCATGTAAATACTGACTTATGCTTCTATTCTTTAACGCATAATTGCTGATATAGATTTTGCATTTAGTGTGCAGAATCGCAGCATCTCACTTTAGACACCTATACTGCATTACTCCCTCTAAGAATCAGTTTGAACCCCAGAAGCTAGCAAAGCAGGAGCAGAGGGGTACCAATCTCGCTCTTCAATACTAGATTACCAAGCAAATCCCTGGGTGAGGCCCAGAGGAGGCCGAGGGGGGAGGTAGAAAGAGGGTCGAAGTATGGTAGTGGGGGGCCTTTGCTCATGGGGGGGGGGAGGCTTGCCTTGGTGCAGGCTAATCCTAGGGTGTGGTGATATTGGGAAAGGGACTAGATTGTGATGGCAGTTGCTGCCTAGGTGCTGATTGGGGGGGGGGGAGTGGCCAGAAGGATCAGAGATAAGATAAGTGCAAAATCTTACTGCATGTTAGTAAACTTGCTCCTAAGGGCCTCCTAGATTTGTAAAAGAGAAGGAAGTACAAATTAAAGAAAAGAAAAAAAGGCAATGTGAAGTGAAACAGGAAAAGACAGAAAAAAAGGGAAACAACAAATTATTTTCAACAACTGCTTTATGCCTTCCCCCCTACCCACTAACTAACTTACAAGTAAGGAACACAATTTGCACAACTGGATTTAATATAAACTTTCTTAATGTAGATATACACACTAGTTATCTAGAAAGCCAGACTTATTTAGAACTCAATGACTGGGTGATAATTTGGCAATAATACAGCTCCACTACTTTCAATATAGCACTGTAGATAAGGGCAGATTACAGCACATTAACAGGCCAGACAAAATAAACTACAAGTCTAAGGAGATGCACAGAAAATGCCTATCCTGGCTTTCCTTGCACGATGTTTTCTCTTCCCACGTTTCTGTTCTCATAAGCATAAATGTTGCATGATGTCCTTGTGGAATGTCAGTGTGTAAGGTCATGCATTTGACATACAGTATTTCTGTGGTACAAACAAAGTGGATTGCATATTATATAGAGATGCCTCCTCTGTCCCTAGTGGGCTACAATCTAAGTTTTGTAATTGGGGCAATAGAGAGTTAGGTGACTTGGCCAGGGTCACAGGAAACCACTAGTTCTCAGCCCACTGCACTAACTACTCCTCTCTTGTGGAATGTCATAGAGACACAGAAGGGTAGTGCCCAAAAGCACACTCATCAGTCAAGTGGCTTCTACACAACACACAACAAAAGGTTTTATAACAAAAAATGTACACTGGGGGGGGGGGGGGGGTGAAGGGCTGGGAGCTTATTTAAAAAGAAAGTGGAGCCACCCTGTTCACATAGGTCTCCAGTTCACAATGATGGTATCTGTCAATTGTCAGATTATCAGTGGCTGCAGGTCACTGGGTCAGAACTCAATGGTTTTCTTAGGCACGATTCAAGCTTTCCTGCCTCTGCATCTCTCAGAGACAATGGCCAAGTGAGAAAAGAATTTATTTTCATTCTCCCCAAGAGCCAAGTATGCTTCCAATTAACACAGAAAAGAGGAAAGAGTTCCACTATTTTATTTATTATTATCATCGTTTATCTCGTGCCAATTTTGGTACTATGAGCTATTCATATGACTACACTGCCTGTACAAGTATACTTATATTCCATGTTGAATGTGTAAGGTAAAAGGGAAAATGACTGTTCCATATTAAAATGTGATTTGGCAGCGCCGTGTCACCCAAAACTGGATAATTTAGACATGGTTTTGTTCCACTGTAAACAAGCAGATGTACTGTTGATTGCTGAAATACAGAACTACACTGTGCAAAGGTCCATTTTACATAACGCATCGAGATCGCAAATGAGACCTGTAGGTCAAGATGTGCTCAGTTCCCCCTCTATTTAACAAAAAGCTCTGTCAAATTAGAGCCTTTTCTAAAGTACTTATAAGGACATGCAGGGCTACCTGTGGATGTGCCAGCATGTGCCAGGGGAACAGCCATTTTGCAAGTCTACACATGCACAAAAAGTGTCATCAACTTGGCAGCTTCCGCATAGAACTAACATCACCATCATCAACTTTATTTGATATATTGCAAAGTTAAAAAATATCTAAGTGGTTTACAAAATCATAAAGTAAGGAAGTAATACAAAAACAAAACAACAACAACAAAGGAAAACAAGAGGGGAAAGTTACAAGGCAATTCACTGCTGCATTACCTTATTTTAAGAAAAAGGGAGGACAGAGCTGGGATGAGGTAAGAATCACAAGGACTCAGCAACATAGTGAGAGGGTATTTAAAGGCAGAAGGCATCCACACATATATGTAAAAAATGGCAATTTTGCAATTTCTATGTCTAAATACCGGCAATTCTAAAATGTACAGGGACAATTATACAAAACTTTAAATATAAGTACTGTCCATTTAAGACACATTTATTAAAATTTGATACATTGCTCAGCTTTGGAGGAAAAAATAAAAATTGGAGTATTGCAAAGAATCACTCCCTTAGTTCCTCCTATAAAGCCCTGGCTGAAATAAACAATTTTTAAAAATCTGTGGGTGCCACTAACCTGGTGCAAACCCCAGCGGTAAACCTTGTTTTAATAGATGTATAATCCCATTGTAAAATGGAGGAATACATGTATACAGACTATATGGTACCATTAATAAACTTACCTCAAAGAAACATTAAATATTAGGCAAGAAACTATCTCAGACCATATCTCCCAAATTGCAAAAAGTGATCTACAAAACTGTCCACGCTGCAGACTTCACTTACCTAGGAACCAAATGGTGGAACTCCTTACCACCCAAAATAAGAAATATACAGGAATATACTAGATTCCGCAAAATCCTCAAACCTATTCAAACAAATCCTTACAAAGAAGAACAATATCTCAAACAACTAATTATTGCTTGAATTGGTTATTACTCTATTTACCATTAACTTTCTCTTTGCTTCACGTACAATTTCTCGTTCATAATAGATTCTCTAAATGTTAAACATCCATAGCTATCCCAGTATAAGATACTGTATTGTAAAATTGGATTCTTACAACAAATTACTTTATTATTCCTTTTTATGTATCCTATACTGTTTATTGTAAGCCACATTGAACTCAGACTTGTTTGGGATAATGTGGGATGTCACAAATAAATAAATAAATACATTATTGGCCCGTCCAAACCATGCCCATACCACTTGCTTGAAATCTTGAAGGGCAATTCCATAAATATGTGCCTGCATTTACATTCCATTTGCACAATAAATGCAGGGGAAAGTGCTATTTATGCATGCAAAGCCCCCTAAGCGTTATTCTATAAGACTGTGCGGAACAGGCTTACCACATAACTGCAAGGAGCATACATGTGGGCGGAGCATGGGTGGGCATGAGCATGCCTGTAACTTATGCACACCACTGACAGAATAATATAAGTTGTGCACGTTGCTTGCTGCATGCCTGCCATAGACCTGGTGTAAATGGATTCGCCTACATGTAGGTACAACAACAACGCAGGTTGATGCTAGTATTCTATAAAAGAATCTGAGTGCCCTGAAGGCATTATTGAATAAGTGCTTCCCACATTTCATTGGGGGAGCCTACATCTACGCACCTATTTATAGAATTGCCACGTTTGTGTACCAGGGATCTACACTTGTAAATGCCACTTTTTTCCACAACTAATGCTTCTAAAACAGGCGTTCTCAAGTCAGTTCTTGGGACACTCCTAGCCAGTCAGGTTTTCAGGATACCCACAATGAATATGCAAGAGGTTGATTTGCATACCAAGGAGGCAGTGCATGCAAATTTATCTTATGAATATTCATTGCAAGTATCCTGAAAACCTGACTGGCTTGAGTATCCCAAGGACTTGGTTGAGAACCTATGTTCTAAAATGTCCTCCATAGCCATAGCCAGATATGCAAAGGATAACACCCAGCTGACGTGTGGACTGCTAGGGTTTAGTCCAGTGGTTTCAAACCTTGTCCTGGAGACACCCCAACCAGTCAGGATTTCAGGATACCCACAATGAATATTCATGAGAGATTTGTATGCAGTGGAGGCAGTGTATGCAAATCTCTCTCATGAATATTCATCGTGGGTATCCTGAAAACCTGACTGTCTGGAGTGCTTCCAGGACCAGGTTTGGGAACCACAATCCAGAGCTGAACCAGGAGCTGATTTCAGTCTCTGACCTGCAACACAAAAAGTACATTGGCTCATCTCTTCAAAGTAATCTTTTCTAATTGCTGAAATTGTCAAATACATAGCATTTTCAGGTTGCAAGGATCTGCTTGGTCTGTAAATACTAAAGATGGAAATCTAATAACATGGGGGCGATTTGACTCTTCTTCACTCTTCATAAGTAAGGGTTTAGTTTATCAGTACTTTCTGTATCACCTTTCAAACAGCAACAAGGTGATGAACAATATAAGGGGGAAAGGGGATGGGATTTAATATACCACCTTTTTGTGATTACAATCAAAGCAGTTTACATATTATATTCAGGTACTTATTTTGTACCTGGGGCAATGGAAGGTTAAGTGACTTATCCAGAGTCATCAGGAGCTGCAGTGCAAATTCAACCCAGTTCCCCAGGATCTCAGGCCACTGCACTAACCACTAAGCTACTCCTCCACTCTAAAGGCCAAAGCCTATGTTACAAAATAGATAGGAAGGGGGAAGAACTAGAAAATAGACAAAATAAGGAAGTCATGTGAGAGGTAATTCTATAAAATATCCACAAACATTTATACGTTCATTGCTCTCATAAATCGTTAGAATAATGCATATACACACACCTATGTGCATGTATGCACATCAATACCAAACTTCTGCCTGTGTGCTATTCTTTAAATAAATGGATATCTTATATAGTACATATTTTACAGGTAGGCATAAATATAGGCAGAGTCTGGGTGGAACTTACATTTATACATGTAACTTATAAAATACTATAGCACATGCCATATGTCTGAAATGGGGTGCCTGCATGAGTGGGAAAATGTGGGATATAAGCGAACAATAAATAAATAAATAAATAAATTTAGACATGAGCACTTCTACCAGCTCTATGGCTGGCATAAACAGTTATACCCATATCGCAGTTGCGTATTTTTGCTATTTAGCTACTATTCTATAAAGAAACATAGGTGCCTAGGTTCCTTTATAGAACAGGGTCCTATCAGGCACCCTCTGGGCACCTACTTATTAGCACATAGTTATTGAATTACTTCCACAGTGCAGAGGTAAGGGACAAACAAGAGGGAAGAGGTAACAGTTAGAACCAATCCAGAGCTAACCCAGCAAGGAGAAAGCTTGCTCAAAAAAAAAAGTTAGTTGAGTCCAATTTTCAATTCCCAGGAAACGGTTTTCGTCTAAGATAACATGGAAGAGGATTTCACGAGGAAAAGCTAGATAGGAGAAAGCAAAGTGACATGCCTCTTCATGATGGATGGTGTAGATAGAGGACAAGACCAAAACACAGTCTGACTGGGAGCAAGGATTCCTACTGGGTCAATAAAGAACCAGTAAATAAAGAGGAATCATTAAGAGCACCTTGAGTTAAGACCAAAAGTTGAAATCTAAGCTTGTAAAAGAATGGGAAGCCATTGTTGGACTATAAAAGAGAAAGAGACATGGTCATAGCTTGTGGGTGTTATGAAGGATTCTAATGTCAACATTTTGTATCTGTTGCAGACATTTAATGGCAGATAGTTTGGAGGTCTATGGGACACCCCCCCCCCCTGCAATTCAAGGTCCTGGTGGCCTAGTGCCCCCCGCACCCCAACCCCAAGCCAATGATATGGGGTTGGAGGTCCAGTGGACCTCCAGTCCCTCCGACCCCCCCCCCCAACCTCCCCATGTTGCTGGCTTGGAGTAGGGGTGGGGTTCCTGTTGAGGGGTCTTGGGGCTCCTGTGGGGGGGGGGTCCACTGGGGGGATGGTGGGCCTGCTAGTATGCAAATGAATGCTGGATAGGGCTCATCATTCCTCCCCAATATTCTGCAAACTTTAATACCACCTCTGAGCTGCCATAGGGTTTGCTGTTGGCAGCATGCCAATATTTGGCGCGCTGTCTGCTGATCATTGTGGAGGAATAATAAAATACCTGTTTAACATGCATTTGCATGTTACTTGTGGTCAGAACCCACTAGATCATTGTTTCACATGATTGGGGGCTCTGATCATGGGGTGCTAGCAAATGCGAGCACTAGTATGGCACCCGTGTTTCCTTCTGATCGTCGGCTTGTGAGGTTTATTTTTTTGTTGTTGCTATTTAATGACATTGTTTTCACAAGGACAAATCTAGCAAACTAAACAGAAGGCTAACCATTTTATATTCTCTGGCACACTGATTTCTCATTGTGTTAAATAAAATGTCCATGAACTAAATGTTGCATACTCATGCTTCCATACAATGTAGTGAATATCTTGTCAATATACTATAATCTGCCATTAAAAGAAAAAAGAAAAACTATGTACCAGGCAAGGCCATAAGCTTATAAACATCATTACAATAAAGGAACAAATGTGCCTGGCTGTCTTGAAACAGTTTTGACATTTTATCTCTGAAGAAATGTTATATTTCTAGTTTTAGGCCTCTTTAAATAAAGCCCATGAAAGCTGCATTCTATATACTGTGTTATACAAGGACATAGATCAGCCATAGATTCTGTCATCTATTAAAAACACACACACACACACACACACACACACACACACACACACACACACACACACACCACACACACACACACACACACACACGAAATTCTGAAAGGAAATTTATATGCCTGATATTCCTGGCACAAGATAGACTGGGATTTCAGGTTCATGTTCATTATTCTATTCTGCTTAATCATGTCTTAACAATAACCTCCATTTCAAGAATTCCCCAAGGACTACTATCAAAGATGTGGTCTTTTTCTGCTAATTATATTGCCTGAAAATGAAAGCTACTAAGCTGCCAATTCTAGACAGTGAATGGAAGCTACAATTAATCAGCAAAGGTTAAACTATGGTGTTGTGCTTTCAGTTAGCATTTTATATTATTTTCTACGTCAAAGTCAAACTCATTGTACATCAAACCACATTGCCTTTGGCCTAGGAGAATACATGCTCCAAGAACAAAAATGGTTTTTACAATTATCTTGTTCAAATCATAAAGAGCAACAGGACATCTGCCCTTTCGCTGGTAGAAGAAATGCTTAACCGGACAGTGCCATGGAATATCCCCTCTCAACAGCCTTTCCATAACTGGAGAGGTTATAAACACTCAAGGGCGGAGCTAAGGTGGAGCGGTGACCCAGTCGGTTAGTAGTGATATTCAGTCTGCTAACTGACTAGTTTTACAGCAAAAAAAGGCTGTCCTAACTTTAAATGATGAGGTTAACCAGGATTCCATTTGAATATTGGCCCATTCCGATCCTCCCTCTAACCCATCCCCAGAAAAAAGTGGTCTAGGTGTCTATTTCAGGATCAGAATCCAATGTCCAGGGCTTGTTCTGACTTGGGCTTGTGTACTCTGGGGTGAGTAGGGGGTGGTCTGGGAATGCTCAGGGGTGAGAGGAAGGTTCAGCACAGCTGGAGGAGACCTGCCATCAGAGAGAAAATTCAAGAGAAAAGATGGACTGGATGGGGAGGTGGTCCTGGGGGGCTGTTCAATGGTGTGGACTTGGTTTTGGATTGGATTGGGGGTTCTGATCATGGAGATAAGCTGATGCTGGAGGAGGGCGAAATTGATCATGGGAGGGTGGTAGTGGTGGGGAGATGATGCCAGTGGGTTCTGATGGGGAGGGGTTGATGCTGGGGGCTTCTGATGGGGGCAGCTGGGCCACAAACATGTCCCAAGGTGCTCACTTGGGCAAGAAGTAAATGCAACTATCTCCTGTCCAAAGGATCACCTTCCTACAACATATTCATGAGAGAGAGAGAGTAGGTGTAAATCACAATGTTGAGGTATCAGGCCATACACCCGCATTCCCCTTCTGCTATAGAGAATGCACATCTAAATTTCAGTCCCTCCCTCACCCCATCCATAGACTGCCAATCCATACCCCTTTTCAAGATAAAGATAGATAGGACATACAAGTGTGAATATCTGGCTTTCCAAAATTGGCTTTTATACATGTATACTTCATGCAGTTTTAAGTGCTAGAATTTATACATATATAAGTTTCTAAAATGAGGGTCCTATTGTAGTTGTATCACATAATTCAAGCTAGCATCAACTTTCTGGTAATCTCTGTTTTTCAAAGGTTACCCCTAACATGTGACTCATTTCCACCAGTCACTGAGAAACCTGTTAGTCTTGCTTCATCCCCCCAACCACATGCTCTGTCCCTATGGGAAATTTATTCAGCTCCCTAGTCTTATGGGTATTCTATGCACCTCTCTCTCTACAGAGGCAGAATTCTCAATTTTGGGCTCAAGAGCAAGTTGTTCTCAGCTCTCTGTCCCTCTCCTCCTCCTTTTTTCAACACAAAGAGGCCAATATCCTCTTCACAGATACCCAACATCCTTCCAGCATTTAGCCCTGCATCTATCCAGTCAGCAGTCAGACATCCCTTTTCCTTTACAGTTTAACTTCCACCTTTGCAATAATGCAGAATCCATCTCTCCTGTCACTTCACATCCACTCCTTCAGTCTGTCAGCCAGTTGATCACTCAAGACTCATCTTTTTCAACTAGCTTTTGATGAGTAATATATCTGACTGGTTCCTGAAATTGGGCGTAAAGCGCTTTTTACTTTTTGTCATGTGTATGGTTCACTCATTCCTATCAAGATTAGGAGTTCTTTCCCTTTTAATGTTTTAATTAGACTTTATAACCCGCTTTGATTTGCTTGCAATATGTAGCAGTATAAGTGTGATAAGGTATACAAAACACTACCCCTCACCGTTAAGAAGGATTCCTCGGGTATTGTGAGCCACCTTAAAACCTTTAGCCCCACCTATGGAGGAAGTGAGATGGGAGGGGTGGAGTTAACATCAGGAACTATAAAAGGCAGGACCAGAGTGGGGTTAAGGAGGCCCAGGGAAGGAAGAAGTGGATCCCCAACATATGCTTTCACTTCTTATGTATAGCTGATAGGACCTGGCTGAGGTAAGCCAGACTTTCATTTGGATAATTTCTGAAATCTTGCTGTTGAGGTCTGGCTGGAGCCAGACCAGGGTTGACTTTTTCATTTGAACCTAAGAGACTTTCACCTTTTTTTTCCTGACCCTATGAAGTAACAGACCTCAGTTTTGGATTAATAAAGTGCTTACCTTAAATTTTGCAACCTTGTCCAGCTGTGTCTTTTGAAGGCCCACCCTCAACCCTTTCTCACAGTATCACAATATGCAACAAACTATAAACGATAAAAGATCCACCTTCAAAGACTCATTCTGCCTGGGCAGAACTCTTATTTTCAAACATCTGCAGGTAGTTATCTGTTTCATTTGTTTGCAATAAACAGTTGGAAATTAAGAAAAAAAGTCTTCTTTTGAAATGTTGGCTTGGTTTAACTGGTTGTTTAATGATAAATGGAAATGTGTTATGAGAACAGCACATACAAAAATGAATGCACATCCCTAGTACGAACTTATTTAACACTGAAACTGGACTTTCTCAAAACTAGAGAATACAAGATAATACTAATTAAGATAAAAGTATTTGCTCAATTTGATGCCTGTCTTAATTTTGCCCTTATATCAGTTAAGAACAAATTCTTTTATAAATTTGTCCCAACAAGCACGCTGCCTGAAGTTGCAGCAGAAAAATATAAACCCTTTGATTTGGAATGTGGAGTGGGGCACTCCAAACTGTATGGTAATAAAAAGCCTTTTTATATGTTTATCTTTTATCTCAGGTTTAACTCAAGTTCTTTTGCCAGACCGTAATTACAAGAAAGAAGGAAGTCATAATCCAAGGGGAAAATAGCTATAATTAAATTTCTGTGCACTGAACAGCAAATTCGAGTATATCAATTACAGTTTCTTTCCTGAATCTCAGATCAATCATTGAGATAGTAGAACTGAGGATAACCAACCAGTATATTATCTTGAATTTTTTTTCTCCTCATGTTTCCTTTTGCAACTCCCATTAAAAACATGGGGCCTGATATTGAAAATGATTTAACCAGGCAGGAAAGGCTCCTGACTGGTTAAATTATGCTGCCTGGCCCAAATCCAGATATTCAGCAACACTTACCCGGATAATACTGCAATTTTTCTGGGCAGACCTCTACAGCACAATCTGGATAGTGTCAGGGCAGTCCGGGGGCAGAGTTGGGATGGTCCCTGCAATTATATGGGTACTGGTGTGCAGATAACCATCCAGGTAAGTGGAACCCCATAAATAGCAGTCCTAAGCAGTAGTACAGTCAGAAACCTTTTACAAGGGGTCCATCTCCCCCCCCCCCCCGCCCACCTGTGCCTCCCCAGTGCTACCTCTGCACCATCCCCACCCTCACCTTCAACTTCACCTTAAAATCCTCTCAGCTTAGTCTTCGCCTGGGCAGCAGCGCTCATAGGCTGCCTGCGGTCTACTCCGGGATGATTCAGAGAGGAAGTCCCAGAGAAGGCCACAGGCAGCCTATGAATGCCACTGCTCCTGCTGCTCAAGTGAAGGGGAGGGGGGGTCTGGTCTGATATGGGATGCGTATGCCAAAACTCACCTACCCTAAAATATGCCACTGGTCTTAAGTTGCCTAGATAACTATCCGGGTATTGACACTGAATATCATTGGTACCCAGATAATATTCAGCAGGCAGTGATTCCCACATACTCAGTGCCTGTTCCTGGAGAGGGACTGGCACTGAATATCTGGGCATAGATCAGTGCGTGGTGGTCAGCATTTATAAAATTACGTGTAAACTTCATACTACCAGCTGCTGACTGACTGGTCACTTTGCCTTGCACTTAAAGCTCAGCTG
The DNA here is from genome assembly GCF_901765095.1 of Microcaecilia unicolor. Classification (NCBI taxonomy): domain Eukaryota; kingdom Metazoa; phylum Chordata; class Amphibia; order Gymnophiona; family Siphonopidae; genus Microcaecilia; species Microcaecilia unicolor. The sequence continues at coordinate 226,991,781 of NC_044031.1, read as the reverse complement.
ACAGTTAAGTTTCCTGACTGTGTAGTACAGTCTACATTTTGGTCTGTTGTATACAGTCAGATGCACCACTAATATTACATTTGTTCCCATTAGGTGCTGAGGAGCATGCAAATAAAACGGAGGATCAAGAGCATGGGCAGTGTTTCCCTTCTGGATGATTTTATGGCTAATATTCAGGGGTGGACTAATCATTAGGACAACAGGGCAGTGCCCAAGGGCCCATAACAGTAGGGGGCTCACTCTCCCCTAGTTTCCATCTAGTTTAATCAATGTTGATAGGTGGTTAGTGGCCCATGACCCTTATTGCCCGAGAGCCCAATGGGATAGAAATGTTATAATAATAATAATTGTCAATCCATTTCTGTTAGTATTCTTATCAAAAATATGTTTTCTGAAAATTATACCTGTGTTTATTTTATAAAGAGTATATATTAAAAAATAGAAATATATACCTTTTTGTGCCTCTTAATACTTATTGGCTGACTTGTAGGCCACACAGAATTAGAGTTGTGCAGTTCACAGAATCGGAACTGTTTCATTGTACTGCAAAGAATATATAAACTGGATGAAATATAATCATTTTATGGTAAAACCATACTGTGGAATTTCTTTTTCTGTACTAAGTTTTACGTTTTCATCATTAGGGACTTGATTGGTATTTATTACAATACGGAACAGATTTTGATGGTGAATTTCGTTTTCTATAATGTCTCCCAATGCAAGTCTCCTCAAACGGCCCAGCATATCCACAGGCCTCTTATTCACCAAGGATTTTCAGTTCAAGCGGCCTGCACTGATTATCCAGGCAGAATTCAGACTGAGGCGGTCAGCGTTTATAGAACAGCAGACCGCCAGAGGCTGAATATTGGGCTGGCAATTGTCTAGTCACTGAAGGCTGCTGCTTAGCAAAGCTGTTCTCCTGGTTTATGTGAGGGGATTTTGTCTTAGATGCATGCAAGTGCATATGTATGTGAAAGGGGTGTTACATGTGCAGGGTTGTGTGAGTGAAAATGTATATGTGGATGTGGTGGATGGATATGTGGGTGCATGTGAAGATGTGTGCATGTAGAGACATTCTTTTAAACATAACCTGCCCTTCTGCACTGATAATTCAGTCAGTAATCTGGTCCCTTGGCTTCATCAGGCTGCCACAATGATAAGGCTCCTCCTTCAACTTCGAAACATTACACATGCCCACACTCTGTTTTCAAAATATCCCCCCACCCATCTATAGTTCTCTGTACTAAAGATATGATGGCTATTTTGTTTTACTTATTTGATTGCTATAGCCTACAAGCCTCTTCCTGGTATGTTGGATTTCAGACCATTTGAATCCTTCCCACTCTTCCTTGCCATAATGTTGAAGGAATTCCAAGCCATTCATAGCTCTCTGGGATACTTTCCATTCCAGACCAGCCACTGTGGAAGAAATCCTCTGGCTCAGACCATAGATCTTTCTGCAGCCCAGAACAATTATGTTCCTACGTCAACCAGTAGGTTTCATGGCTGTGCTCACTGGATCTCCCTCCTTCAACAGTGACTGGGAATGCTTGCTCTGCAACAGCTTTAGTCGAAGGAACAGGAATTGAACAGGATATTATGCTTTGCTGCATGGTTATCAGACTAGACCCTATGACAGAACACCTTTCACAAAACCCTGTAGAATCTTTGTCTGCCAGTGTTTTCAAGCGTGTACCTTTAAACAAAGCATTGAATATTCCAAAATAACTTTATGCAAAGAAAATAATACCACATCTCTAGCAATGCAGGGAAAAGAATGGTTATCGTAGGGACAGATCCCTATGATAACCATTTTGAGATATGGTGATATACATGTTATATAAAGGTGTTTATTTCAGAAGCCCTAATTGGGTTTCAGATATATGAACCAGCTTTTGGGGATGGGAATTATCAATGTGGACTACCATTAATATGGGTTATTTTACCTCTAACTTCTGCTATTTTAGCAGAGGTTCCATTTTATATAATGAGACCTAGTTACTAATAATCTAGTTTAACAGTAAAATATCCTTAACGGAAGCCCATGTTGATATTCCCCTAGACAATTATACTGCATAAATATCTAAATCCTGATTATATATTGCCAGGATAAACATACATATGACAAGGTGGCGTGGTCTGGGCATGTCTTGGATGAGAAAGGCTAGCCTAAAATGGAAATAAGTATTCCCCATTTCAGAAGGGGAATGCACATCTATATCTATAAAGATCACCGTTGGGATTTAAACCTGCCATCCAGAACATCTAGGTTTCAAAATAGTGCTCCTATTGAGCAGTGCTCCACTGGAGGTATTAGGAGACATTGTCCTCTTAATTATTCCCTCCCACCCAACCTTCAAAAAAAAACAAACTGTCCATACCAGGCTCTGTGACAACTTCAGGAAAAATAAACATTTATAGGCCAGATTATACAAAGCGATTTAAGTGTTCAAGAGAAGCTCCTGACCACATAAACTGCACTCAAGCTGAATATCATCACTAACCAGCCACATCAAGTCTGAACAAGAAAGGACTGTTCCAGATGCAGAGTCAGGGAGGAGCAGGGGGTTATGCGGATGCCGCTAATAGTCAGTGCTGGTATTTGCATACCTAACCAAATAAATAGCAGTCCTGACTTAGCCCAGTCAGTTATGTAGGTGCTGGCACTGAATATTGGCCCCATCCACATAACTTCTGGGTATTGGCCTGAAGTGCTGTGATTATCCCTTCCAGCCAATCAGAGCACTGCCATCCCTTCCCACCACCATGGAAGAGGTTCTGAGCTTTCCTACATCCCCTCATAACAGCACCTGACACCCCCAAGGTTCCATTATCCCCTGTAGGCAACTCTCTGTGCCTACCTTTCCAATCCTTGGTGGTCTAGCCAGTAGCATACCAATGGCGGAGCGTTGGGGGCAGTCCACCCCGGATTCAGGCAGCAAGGGAGTGAACAGAGCAGGCGTGTGGCTGTCAGCTCTGCCAGTCCTCTGCCCTCTATATAGTTATTTCCTGTTCTGGAGCAGGGGACCAGCAGAGGTAACAGCTGTGTGTCTGCTCCACACACCCCCTTGCTGGGAAGGAAGGTCAGGTGATGTGCTTCGGGGGGGGGGGGGGGTGACATGCCAGGGGGGCTCAGTGGTGACCCACCAAAGTTGGTGAAGAAGCTAGGAAAGTCACTGGATCTAGTGGAGAAAGGGCAGGAGTGGTGCCCATTGCTCCTGCCCATAACAGTCTCCCTTCAAAATGGCTGTCATACCACTAAAGTGCTGCTAGAAGACATGGCAACCATTTTTAAGGAGGGCAATGATCAGCAGGTGCAAGTACACAACGTGAAAGATAAGCCTGAGGAAGCAGGGTCTACATGGGTACATCCTTGTGACTCTGGGCAAGTCACTTAACCCTCCATTGCCCCAGGTACAAATAAGTACCTATATACAATATGTAAGCCGCATTGAGCCTGCCATGAGTGGGAAAGCGCGGGGTACAAATGTAACAAAAAACAAAAATACATGGGGTAGGGGAACCTTGGGGAGCCAGATGCTGTTCCAAAAGATAGCAGGGAAGGGGGTCAGTTGCTGTTTCAGTGGGGTGGGAGCAGGGGGGTGGAAGGAAGGGGTCAAATTCTGTTCCAGGGGAGGTAGAAGGGAGAGGAATCAGAATCTGGGGTCAGGACCTGGTTAGATATCCATATGTGGGTCCTGTCCAATATTCAGCCAGGCACTTGCATAAGACACTTTATTTTTTTTTTTTTACCCCATGCTTTCCCACTCATGGCAGCCTCAATGCGGCAGGCGATGGAGGGTTAAGTGACTTGCCCAGGGTCACAAGGAGCTGCCTGTGCCGGGAATTGAACTCCGTTCCTCAGGACCAAAGTCCACCACCCTAACCACTAGGCCACTCCTCCACTCCCAGCTAAATATCAATCTCTCGTATGTCCTGGCAGCTGCTTCCTGTCTGGTCAGGCCCAAATATTCAATGCCTGTGCCTGCTACTGAATATGCGAGTCAAACTTAGCCAAGCACAGTAAACATTTTTAAAAATGCTCACCCTCACCAGCAGAATATTGAACAATTATGTTTCTAAAATGGCTGCCATCAATATATATGTTCTGGCACATAAACATTTAAGTTGGTATTTCATAACAGAAATGTTTATGTGCCTATTTTGGTCCTGTTGCTAATTTAGACTTAACCGATGCAAAAATGTCCATTTCAGTTTAGTTTAATGAGATTTGTAGTTTAATGAGATTTTATATACCACCCTTCCAAACACATCAGAGCGGTGAACAATTACAAAAATGTAAACGAGAAAGGAACTACAAAATCATAAAGTAAAGCGGAGCGAGAAAAGAGAAAAAGATACACCAAAATTGGAGACTGCGTCTCCAGAATCAAGAATCATGTATTTTAAAACAAGTTCCATGTTGGCAGATCCTGTTTCTAATCCCGGCCTGGACATCTCAGTTTCAATATCTACATCCTTTCTAAAATGCCGCTTAAAATGTTCAAATAGCTAAATAAGCCAGTTGTGCCATCACAATCCAAATACCCAGTATACCTGAATGCAACTCACCTTGAGCTGTTACTTACCATGTTACTGAAAAAGGTGTGATCTATCTATCGATTGATAAATATATATATATATATAGAGAGAGAGAGAGAGAGAGAGAAAAGAATCATGTGGAATAAAATGGATGTTGATTCCCTTTAAAAGTCCTTGGCTAATGTACAGTGTCAGAATAAAACCTCAGGAATAAAGATGTTGAAAGTTCAATCATCTACTGTTTTTCATTCAAAGCATTCATTATCTAGACAATTGAAAGGGAAGAGAAAAGGGGCCATGGCTGAGCTAAAATCTCCATTCAAAAACAATTCCAAGTGCTTGGCAATGTTCTGATAGTCTTTTTCAATCAACCTGTGCCAAACTTCCATCTCTCCTAATGGGATGACTGGGAACTGTTGTCTACAGAGTTCTTTCCAACTGCTCTGAGAGCAGACAGAAAATACACCATTTCTGTACAGTTTGTTCCAAATCTAAAGATACTTAGTCCTGCTCAGCAATTTGGCGTGGATTAGTAAGACATAAAATGTCTCAAACTACAACTGACTTAACAGGTAACCCCTTAACTCACACCATTAATCTCCTCATCAGAAGTGAATTTTCCCCTCAAGACTGGAAAATTGCCATTAAATTGGGTTATGTAAATTATCGCTTGTGGCCTAGAGGGTTATTCTCTAAAACATCTAAAAGAAACTGATCCATCAAACTCATAAATACTTGGACGGCAATAAACACACAGTGCAGTGGTAACAATATATGTTTTGAAAGTGTAGATAATGTATCTCGAGAAAACATTTCCCAAACATTTCTTTAGGCCATTAATATGCTTCAGAGCGGGTATGCGGCTCTGCCTCTGCTTAACATATCCAAGGCTTGTGCACAAAGAAATATAAAACAGATTTAAGGCAAAGAAATAATCAAAACTGATTTACGAAGCAGCTAGAACAAAAAAATGAGTCCCTTTCCGAATTAATTTGGCACAAATATTTAATTTATTCATATCTTGTTAACCCCCTGTATTATCAACAGACCAATTTAACTTAGAAACTCTCCATAAGATGATGCTGATGAGAAATAGTTCTTAGAACTACAAAATAGCAGCTCAGACCACTTAAACTATCCTGTACAACTCCAGCCACCTTACTGGGCAAACTGGATGAACCATACTAGTTTTTGCCTGCCACCATTTTCTGTGTTATGTGACAATATTCCAAGGTGAAATGTTGATATTCTAAAAATGTATTGGTTATTTGGCAATGGGTGACAGAAGAGAGAGACAGAGGTAGAAGTGAGGGTAGGATAAAAGGAACAGAGGGGCCCTTTTACTAAGCCGCATAAGCGCCTACACGTGCCCAACGCATGCCAATTCTGAGTTACTGCCCAGCTATACCGCATGGCCCTTGCAGTAATATCATTTTTGGCGTCGTCCACTACGCGCATCTGAAAAATATTTTTTTATTTTCTGGTGCGCATCAGCTACGTGTGTCAAGTGGCATTTGATGTGCATAGTTCATTACAGCCCATTTACCGTGTGAGACATTACTGCTAGGTCAATGGCTGGCGGTAAGGTCTCAGACCCAAAATGGCCGCGCGCGGTAATTTTTATTTTGCTGCACGTCCATTTTCGACAAAAAAAATTAAAAAGGCATTTTTTACAGGTGCGCTACACTACCGCAGGCCTTTTTTCTGCACACTTTAGTAAAAGGACCCCAGAGAGAGGGAATGGAGCAAAGGAGAAAGAGGAATGAGGAAGTAGGAGGACAGACAGTGGTTTGGAGGCATGGAGAGAGAGATGGGCAGCAGGGCTAAATAGGGGCCTCTTCTATCAAGCTGCGCTAGCAGGTCCTGCATGTCAATACTGACGAAGCCCATTCGAAGTGAACTGTCTTTGTCGGCATTAACGCACCGGGGACCACCAGTGTGGTTTGATAAGAAAGGCCCTAAAGGAGGTAGTGTGCAAGAGAAGAAAGAAAAAGACTTTGGGGAAATGGGAAAGAAATGGAGACTGTGGAACAGGTGAAAAAGTGATGAGGGAAGGGGGAGAGGGAGAGAAGGCTTCCTCTCTTCAAAAACTTAAAAATGTGATTAAATAATAGAATGTAAATGAATTACATATACAAATGTGCCTCAGGTCACTAAATGCTCTAGTGTAACTCACTTTTGACTTTACCCCTGATGATATCGTGTTTTATGCTGCAGGGGTACCAGTGGCCCTGGTAGCTGCATACTATACATTGGGGGTATCAAACTGCAGTTCTGACAAGATGCAAGCCAGTCTGGTTTTGATGACACCCCTAATGAATATGCATGAAATCCCCAGGATTCCAGTTTGACACCCCTACTGTACAGTATGGGAGTAGATAGGTAGATATCTTACACATTGGGAAATGATATGAGATATGAGTGAAATCAGTTTAGAGCAATATTAATGATGCTAATATCCCCACGTCTACAGAGTAAAAGTAAATGATCGATGTGATCAAGAGCCAAACTGACGTATAACAAAACAAGAGGAGCATGTTTTCCTTCATCCATCATTACACAAATCTGATTCGTATCACTCAAGATGTCTCAATACTGTGGCCCTTAAGAAAACTGAATTTTGGGGGCACAAGGAGTTTGTTTTTTTACAGAAAGTTCGAAATCAGATCCAACCCTACCCATTCTGAGACATTTGAAATGAAGGGAAGTTCAAGACAGGATGCCTCTTTCAAGATTGAATAGTTGCCTGAAAAGCTAGAAAAAGCATCCACCTGCCTACCTCTTCACTGTTGTTATGGCCAGGAACAGGCACACTCACAGGAGCATGTCCAGACTTAGGGGCTGAACATCAAGGTAGCAGCTGAAGATCACAGTGCTCCCTCTTTTGTTTGAACCAGTGTCTACATCAGGTCTTTCAAGAACCAAATGATTTAGGGGTATCATATTTGAATATTCAGACAACAAGTCTAAAGCAAACGTTAACAGCACAGTAAGCTTTGTGTATCGGGCCCTAAGTCACAAAAAGGTGCCTCAAATGACCACTGGAGGGATTAGGGCATGACCCCCCCTTACTCTCCCAGTGGTCACTGGCTCTATCCCACCCTCAGTGGCGTACCAAGGGGGGGCGGTGGTCCGCCCCGGGTGCACGCTGCTGGGGGGGTGCCTCGGCGAGTGCCTGTTGCCCTGTCTCAGTCCGAGTTCGCAATTCGCATGTGTTCACTGCTCCCTCTGAGTCTGCCCCAGAACAGGTTACTTCCTGTTCCGGGGCAGACTCAGAGGGAGCAGTGAACACATGCGAATTGCGAACTCGGAGACAGGGCAACAGGCGCGCACCGCGGCACCCCCCCCAGCGGCATGCACCCCGGGGGGTGTCATTTCGCCGAGGGGGGGAAGAGGTGTCATTTCGCCGGGGGGGGGAGGGGTTGCGCTGCACCCGGGGGGGGGTGCATCGGCGATCCGCCCCGGGTGTCAGCTAGGGTCGGAACGCCCCCTGCCCACCCCCCCAAGGATGTAAAAGAAACATTGCATACCAGGCTCTGTGACAGCTTCAGATGTTATGGTCAGTCCTATTAATAGACTAGTGATTGGTGCAGTGTACTATAGAGAAGGGGACCCAAGCCCATAACCCGCTTTAACTGTTACACTTGTGGTTGAAAGTGTGACCCCTCCAAAACCCACCAAAAACCTACTGTACACACATATAAGTGACACGTGTAGGCATAAGGGCTATTGAAGTGGTGTACAGTTGAGTACAGTAGGTTTTTGGCAGGTTTTGGAGGGCTCACCATACAATATAAGGGGGTAATGGTGAGATGCGTACCTGGGACCTTTTAAGTGAAGTCCATTAAAGAGCCCCAAAGAGAATGGGCTGTGTTGACATTAGCTCACAGTAGCCGCTAGCGCGGTGTAGTAAACAGGGAGGTAAATTTTTGTCCGTGAAAGCATGTAGTTGGGAGTGCGAGAGATGCTACTGGCCTTTCTGCTCTTCTTCAATCCCAGCCTAGCAGCTGCTGCTGAAGCACCAAAGCACACAGAGAAGGGATCCACAATAGAAAAACAAAAAAGGCAGAGCTGTGGAGATTCCATGTGTTATGGAGGATCAGAATTTTAAAGAATATCTTCATTGATAGAAGGCTATTGGTACAGGGAAGATAGTAAACCATCTTTCAAACAGTGCCATGCGATGTCATTTGCAAAAACAGCACCTTTCAGTGCTGATTTCAGGCATAGGAGCCACCTTTGTGGGTGCTGTGGCTAGTCCTCCATCCTCCAATCAAAGCAGCAACAGCAAGAAAGCTAAATTTAAATCATGTTTAAACCCCAAAGCAGAAAAGTTGGACATCAAGTTTCTTAGGACAAGACTTAACAATAGTTAGAAGGTGACAGTATGGTTTCAGAATGACAGAGGGCTATGGGGTCGGGGTTTGAGAGATGTAGCTGAGAGTTTGGGGATTTAGGTTTGGCCTTTGTGTGTGGGTGGGATAGGGGGTTAAGTATGAGACCTAATTGTATGAGGGTTTTATTTTCATACACTGGTTTTATTGTACTGGCCGATTTTGTTCCCTGCATTGGACAGTTTTGTTTATTGATAATGCAGTACATAAGAAATAAATGAAATGTGTCCTTTTCGTTAAGATATTGTTTAATTTCTGTTTTAACAACCCTGACAGTGCCTACCTTTTAGCTCTCATCTCTCATTCTGGTCTTAAAGCTTTCTATTAACAAAAAATGCATGTATTATTACAAATATCAGAATATTTAATGGTCACACCAATAAAACCAGGCTTGGAAAGCATCCCTAATGGTTTACAGTTCATTGACCTCTCAAGTTTAGCCCTGATTGTTTTGGTATCGTATTTGGAAACCATGTTTAAGATGTGGCCATGTTAAACAATAACAACAGAGTCCAGCATTTCTTACAAACTCAGAAGTTTAACCATTTGGCTAAATCCACATGGGTGGAAAACATGTTTTCTCCTTTTCAGACTCTTGGCACAGTAATAAAGCCGATCTAACCTAAATCTTTTCTACTCCAAGATAACGCTTAACTTTATTTTTTTCATGGACAGCCTAATTTCAAATATAGCTGTTTATCATGATACAGGAAAGGCCTCTAATTTATGTTCTTTAAAACAGTCACACTCGTGCCAACATTAAATGAAAGTCATACTGCTTTCTATCTAGCTATTAACACGGCTGGCATGGCTGAAACATTATTCAAATCCTTCACTTGATGTGATAAAGCAAGATTTTTCTCTCTCGAGACAAAGAATGAATCTGGAAGCCATCCAGCTTCCCACAGAAAGACTTTAGGCAGAGTAAACATTTTCTCTATCAATATTTGAAAGCATTCAAATTTACTTGTAACCCTCTGTGCTCTCAGGCTACTGTGTAGAGGAACACATGGGTAATGTAGGGTACTGGCTAGGCCCACAGGGTCAAAATAGAGCTACCACACCAATCCACCATCCACCTCAGCTTGTTATTCCAAACTTAAAAGATGTAACCAAGATAACATGGTGCATAATTCTCAATTGACAATAAACAGTTCAGTTCCTATGAGTTAGATCCATAATATAAATCCATACAGTCACAAATACAGTTCAACAATCCCAACGCGTGCCAAATTGGAGTTACCACCCAGTTACCACGTGGCCCTTGTGGTAATTTCAGTTCTGACGCATGGCTGCTACATGCGTCAAGTGGAATTTGACATCTATAGATCATTACCGCCTGGTTAACGCATGAGACCTTACCGCAAGGTCAATGGCTTGCGGTAAGGTCTCAGACCCAAAATGGATGTCCGGCAATTTTCATTTTACCGCACATCCATTTTCGGCAAAAAATAGGCATTTCTTGTAGGTGCACTAAAAAATAATGCTGCGCACGCCCAAAACACGTGCTTACACTACTGCAGGTCATTTTTCGGTGCGCCTTAGTAAAAGGACCCCTTAGTGCACACATGACAGAGATCCATGCAACTCTGCCACTTGCGTGAATATGTGTTGCTCATATATGAAAATAGAGGCGCTTTGTAAATACAGTTGACAAAGCTGAAAAGACATCCTTGGTTCAATAAAAGAAAGAAAACAGAGCAAAGAAATCTGAAGGTCTCTGAAGTAACTAGATATTTTCCCTGGTTATGCTTTGCAGAGAATGAAAAGAAAAAGAACTGGGGACCTCCTGACTGAGGAGCATACTGGGCGACTAAGATGCCACCGGATGCATTCCCTTGGCATTCCCATGGCTACACTTGCTTGGTTGCTCAAGCATGTTGCTAGGAGGACACTGCAATCAAGAACAGATGAAAAATTTCCCCTAAAATGAAGGAATATGCCTTTCCTTCCGGCCTCATGTTACAAAAAGAATTACAAATATGTGAAGACAGCTTGGAAATACGTTATTAAATTGGGTCAGTGTGGAATGCCAAGGGTGCATTACAGGCAATGAGAACTGTATGGGCTGGGCTGCCAACTCAGCCATATCACATCCTCTTTCTCTCTCCTTTGTATGTCCTTCTATACACAATTGTTAGATTTGTTTCTTAGCTACAGGAAGTGTAATTGAATCATTTGGTTCTACGTAGTCAACATTCATTTGGTGCCCTTGATCTATAGACCCATCCACTGTTTTGAACAGCTTTAGCACAGAATGAGGAAAGTTCTTTTGAAACTAATGAGCAGGCCTCAGTGTTAATTGTTAAAAACAATTCCAAGCTATTTTGCAAAGAGAAAGCTTTGACCCAAAGAAAATGAATGCTGCTGCTGCTGTTGAATAAGCCTACGAACACTTTAAGAAAGGGATTTCAGCTTGGATGGCATAAGAATTAGCTAGCCTGAAGTACTTGTTCCCTCCTTTCCCAAAGCAACTGCACAGAAATATAGCCTCTTGTATCTCTTGAAGAAAGCAGTCTTTTAATAAAACAGTTATTTTTGACAAGTGTTGGATCTTTAGGATTTCAAGGGAATTAGTACATACTCCTTGGCAGAGTTCCCTCATTCAATTGAGATAAAGCTATGTGGTAGCTCTTGGAGAAGATAGTTATTTCTTTATCTGGTAGGTCTCCACGTAATCATATTTTTTATTTTATATTTCCCATCTGCAAAAGGAGTAACATTAAAAAAATTATTCACTTCCATGTTTTCATATTGAGCTACAATCTGTTGGAATTCTCTTCCTTTTGAGGTAAGATCAGAAGCCCATTACAGTTTTGAAGGAAACTGAAGACATTTTTATTTCAAAAATTTCTTAACTAGCTTCACAGTTAACTGATGATTTTGGTATTAGAAACTATAGAAAGTGAATTATTTTTATGGTTATCAATTTTTATTTGAATAACTCTTAGAAATGGCTAGTCTTCTTACTTTTGGAAAGTAGTGGAATATAAGAACTTTTATTGTAAGGCATTGTATTGTTTTATATTGATGTTTTATTCCACAATTGATATACTACCTTTCTATTGATATAGTCAAAGCAATTTGCATGTACTGTTTTTTGCAGGTATTTGTCTGTCCCTAAGAGGCCCACTATCTAAGGTTATTTGTACCTGGGGCAATGGAGGGTTAAGTGATTTGTCCAGGATCACAAGGAGCTGCAGTGAGAATCAAACCCAGTTCTCCATGATCTCAACTCACTGCACTAACCATGGCAAGGAGTGAATCAGGAAGAGAAAAGAAGGCGATATGAGTGAAAACATTCGATTCCCAGGCCACAGAGAAAGAAACAAATGATGAGTTTTTGTATGTAGTAGTTATTATTTATATAGTTATAGGATTTTAATATATTGTCTTCCTAGACGAACGCCTTGCCCAAAGCAGGCTACAGCATCAATAAATCAAAATAAAAGATATTATCAAACCATTATTATCTATATCAATGGCTCCCAACTTGGGATTTATCAGCCCCTTAAGGGTCCCTGAAACTACACAGAGAATCCTCTAAGGGAGACAGCTGAAATGCAGCTACTAAGAAAAAGAATAAGCTGACCTTACTTCTGATGAGCTCTTCTACATAATCCCATGCTACCCACACCAGACAAGGAAGACTGCAGTTCAAAGAGCTCAAATATGTGAAATAAAGAGGAGAAAGTAGCTTATTACTGTCACAGGGAATTTGAGGCCTTTGACAGGAGACAAGGAACAGTACAGTTGATGGGTGCCACGAGGAGTTCAAATCGTCATGGAGGGGAGGTTGGGATGATCACTATTACTATGAGCCTGAATAGGATGAAGAAAAACTGGGAAAAGCATGGCTGACTATGGTCACCAAGAGCACGAAGTCACATAAAGAAGAGGAGGAGAACTGTGCTGTTGCATGATATGACTGGAAGGGGCAAATGTGGTGTTTACCCCAATAAGCATTTCTGGGACTACTGTATGTGCTCTAGCTGCTCTTCAGACTTGGAAGTCAAAGTTGCACTGAGTACTACAGCTGTAGTGATGGAGGGGAGAAAGGCAGGAGGTGCAGCAATGTATATAGAGAAAAGTAGGGCAGGATGGAATACACTTGGTACGAGCCCTTCAGGGGGATACGGACAGGGAAGAAGGAACTTGGGAAGGGACTATGAGGTGAGGATGGATGTAGAGTTGAGTAAGGATCCACTGCAAGAAAAGGACATGACATCTTCCTGACTGCATGGGTGAGGGGAAGCAGAGCAGAGGAGATGGCATTCAAAACAGGACTATGGGGGTCACCAGTCAGGAAAGAGCCACAGGGAAATGCAGAAGGTAGGGAGTGCAGAAAGCGCCAGGAGAGGGAGCAGGGCAAGACGGAAGGCATCTGCAATTAACCCATAGGGGGGGCCGCAGAAGGAAGAAGCCTTGGGGGAAGAGTAGAATATAAAAGATCAGGGAAGGGGCTAGCACGTCTTTGTAAAAGGGCCCCTTAGGGCACTAACCCACCTTATTTGCCTGTTAACATGTGTTAAAGGGCTCTAACACTGGCTGTTGTACCCTAATGCACCAATAATTAAGTCACCCTCGTTACACAGTAATGGAATGAAAAACATTCAAATAAATGTAAAGCAGCTCATTACGATGTAGATACTATACCGAGCTTCTGGTGTTCATAATCCACATTATAGCTGGTAAAATAGCCCAACAGTAACTATCTCTCATCCTCAGTTCATCTATCAGCAAACTTTCATGGGTCTGGGTTTGATTGATATAGGTTCCTGAAATAATGCTTTGTATTTCCCACTGCTAAACTAATTCTTTTTTAAAAATTCTTCCTTTGTTGCACATAATCAGCAGTTTCCTTTCCTGCGTATACTATTGGATTCTCACTTATTCCATCTACATGTTGGAATGCTTGTGTAAGTTTAATGATGGAGATAGATTCTGGACACTTACTTTTATACTTCAGTGCTCTTTGTATATTTGGATCTACTGAAGCTATTAAGTAGACCTGGAGGCATGTGATAGTAGTTTTATGTGCATATCTCTATGAGGCGCATTTCTCCTTTGGCTCAAGGAACATACAGTCTTGGCATACAAGGAGCGGCATTTTAGAAGGGACGTACAAGCATGCTTATAGATGTCCAAGCCAGGATGTCTACTCTTAAGCAAGTATTTTAGAAAAGGGTCTGCTGGGACATCCATGCAGGCATGTATTATATAGAAGGGGATCTATCCCGGTGTGGAGTGGTCCCGGTGGACTGGAGAAGGGCGGATGTGGTTCCTTTGCACAAGAGTGGAAGTAAGGAGAAGGTAGGGAATTACAGACCTGTCAGTCTGACCTCGGTGGTGAGTAAGCTAATGAAAACGCTTCTAAACAGGTGGATTGTGATATTTCTTGAACTACATGAAATGCGGGACCCCAGACAGCATGGCTTCACTAGTAGCAGGTCGTGTCAGACGAATCTGACTGTCTTCTTCGACTGGGTGATCAAACAGTTGGATGTGGGAGTGGCGCTTGATGTGGTATACTTGGATTTCAGCAAAGCCTTTGACAAGGTATAAGCCCCTAATGCAATCCATTGGTTTTCTTATATTTTGTTATTGTGATGACTTATACTGTGCCAAAACTGAAAACTCTTATCTCTTCTATCTGTTCAATAATAAATGGAGCCTATTGTGAACACTATCCACCCTAAAAGGCTGTTTTCTGGCTGTACATGAGGAATTGTGATATTGAATAAATAAGTGTATGTTTGTGTCCCTAGTCATGCATCCAAAGGTTATATAATCCTTTCAAGATAGCCAGTTAATCATTTAACTTATTAGTGGAACATAACCACAGAGGCATGGTATGGTCGCATTTTCAATACGGTAATACTAGGGTCCAGCTAAGGAACAGGTTATTTTGAGTTAGTCTTCATTGGACCAAACTTCTTTCATTGTGCCATCACCATCCAGCTGGATAGGCAGTGTCTTAAAAGGTGGAGGATAAAGGATTTTTTACATTTTGCCTCACATTATCCCAAGCAAATTTGGGTTCAATGTGGCTTACATTTGAAAATACAGAGAGACAGAATAATAGAATTCAGTTATATCATGGGAGCAAGTACATGGATATGTCTGAAACATTTAACAAAGATAAGATTACCATATATACCCAGCTGGGCATTTAAAAGTCTGTCCTTTAATGATGCCACATGTTCAGAAATCATAGCCATAAGTATACACTGTTATTCAAATATTATCAAATGTATACACCAGAACAGGCATCCATGCACATATTGCAAAAGTAAACAACAACTTCTACAGAGTACATCCAAAATTAATTTTTATTTTCTGATTTCCATCTTCCAAAGTTCCAGACAGCAGATGTACAGATCAGCAGAACCCAAAGCATTCCAAAACATGTAAAGTAAAAACAAACAAATAAACAAACATGGTTTATACCTAATTGTTCAACCACCCTTAGGATTCACCTTTGGGTTTAAAAAGCAAAACTATGTGCATGCAAGAACTGGATAAACGAATTAAAACAAAGTTTACAGCAAATGCCCTTACTTAATAAGTAATACTTGGTAGCAATAATGAAACAGTGATGGAATATTCACATAGCAAGCAGCATGAGCCAACAGATTTATTTTCCATTGAACATAATTAACTTTGTATGAATTTGGCTGCTAATACTGTGCTGAAATGGACAATGTTGGCACATTTAGACTGCCTCTGGACAGAACTTCTGCATGAAGGAAGCCCCTACCTCATTATTCAATGCATAACTGTGAAATAGTGGTAATTAAAAAAAAAGTCAAGTACATTTTTATAATATACCATTGCATTCCATAAAACAAAAAGGAGCAAGTTCCCACATTCCATCTTTTTCTTTTGATATAGGCACAGGAAAAAAAAGATATTAAATACTCCCAGTTTCAACCTAATTGATGTTTTTTTAAATTGTACTTATAAATAGTAAGCATGATTGTTAAGTGCCTGATTCTCATAACATGATGTCTGTTTTTGTGTCCCTTTACTAGGTGAAAGCATCTCTGCATGAATACAGAGAGTCCCTATAACCAGTCCATCCAAATGACACAATGATTTAAAATGTAGAACAAATTAGTAGAGGAGTGGTTAGGGTGGTGGACTTTGGTCCTGGGGAACTGAATTCGATTCCCACTTCAGGCACAGGCAGCTCCTTGTGATTCTGGGCAAGTCACTTAACCCTCCATTGCCCCATGTAAGCTGCATTGAGCCTGCCATGAGTGGGAAAGCGCGGGGTACAAATGTAACAAAAAAAAAAAACCATTGAAACCAATACTTCCTCTGTGTACATCCATATGCTGCACAAGGCAGCATGTTTGAAAATATAATTGAGATTAAATAAAAATGCTACCAACAATAAAGAATGACAATGAGAATGCATCTGTTAAAAGGTGTGCTTGCTTTCTTTTGTGTGTACTAGGTGATGACTGCACAAGGGGAATGAGAAACAGTGACTAACCAAATTGGCTTCAACTTTTTGATGTCATCACATCTCCTGCTTTCTTCAACCTCCTTGGGCTTCACTACCTGGATGCACTTCTACTCCTTTTTCCACTTCCTTGGTTCTTCAGCTAGTTTATTAAATTATCGAGCTATCAAATTTCTGATCTTTGTTCCGTAAACCTAATTGATATCTTCTGTCTCACAGAAACCTAGCTTAAGGACGGTGAGGAGACTTACCTATTTCAATGTATTCCTCCTAGTTTTACAGCTTTTTACTTTGCCTGCTGATCAAAATGGGGTGGTGTCTTGGCCATCTGCCTCCCTGCTCTTGATTCGGTCACTGAAATTTCCTCTGATGAGTTTACATACCCAGAAATTCTGGGTCTCTGTGTTACAGCACCCTTTTACTATCCTACTTACTATCCTAAGCTGTTACTTTCCCCCTTCACATTCTCAACAAGCTTGGAATGCTTTGCTTCGAACTTTGGCAGATGCTTCTGCACGTTATAATGATCTCGTAATCGTAGGTGATTTCAACACCCATGTTGACTCCCTGGCTCACCCATAGTCAATGGGCTTTCTTTCTTTTTTGGGAGATGCTAATCTTGTCCTACTGGTGGATTTCCCTACGCATCAAGCGGAACATATTTTAGGTCTGATTCTCATACAAGAACTCTCTTTTCTTGCTATTTCTCATTTGTCCACTACAGCTTTTTCTTGAACCGACCATGTTCTTCTCAGTGCACAGTTAACATGTAAGGTATCTCAGGTCTCTAAAATCTCTGCTCCTAATGCTGAATCCCAGCACCCCCCCTCCCCCCATTTTTGTTTTCGAGATCAGTCTACTTTTTCATCTCTTTTATGTTTTTACCTGATATGGTATGGCCGCTGGAACTCAGTGCTCTCTACACTTTTTATGATTTCCTCTCAGTCTATATCACATATTTGACAACGCCCACATAATCTCTGTTATCGCAACCAATTGTCTCTTTTATAATGTCAAACCTGTAGGACTGAATGTAACTGGCACAAACTGCATTTTCCTGATTATTTGAGAATTTATAGAGCAGCTTCCCACTTTTATTTGGCCCAGGTTAAGCTGGCTAAAAACTCTTATGTTTCCAAATTACTTATGAATTCAATAAACCCCTAGAACTCTCTATTTTCAGTTTTTTTTCTAGTCTCATTAATAATGGATCCCAAGTTACCTCTTCTCTTTCTGTCGCTAACTTACTAGCCTCTTTTTTTCTCTGATAAGGTTGCATCACTTCAGGCCTCTTTTTCTCTTTCTCATCTTTCAGTAGGGACCCCAGTTTCTACTGTGAACTCATTGACTGATGTTAATCCAGTTTTATGTACCTTATGGTCATCTTTACTATCCCCTCAATGACTCAATTTTCTATCATCATCTCTTCTATGCACAAGACTACTTCTCTTTCAGATCTTTTCCCATCTTCTTGGATTAAAATTTCCAGACACGGTCTTCTCCCTTTAATATTATAGCTTGTCAACCTAAGTCTATCTACTGGATCTGTGCCCTCTCCTTGGAAGAGAGCAGTGGATAAACCCATCTTGAAAAATTCTACAGCTGATCCCTCGGTTCCAAATCATTACCGCCCCATTTTTAACGTTCCCATTCTATCCAAGATCATTGAGAAAGTATTTTTTGAACAGTTGCTTGAATTCTCAGATTATCACTATGTTTTGCATCCACACCAAACCTGGTTTTGAGCAATTCATAGTACCGAAACCATGCTTACAGCACTAAACAGCAAGCTCCATTCCTCTCATGATGTCAGTCACATTGTTCTTTCTACTGCCTTTGTCCTAGTGGACCACTTATTATTCCTGGCACGTCTCCAGTCTTTGGGAATTTTGGGTAAACTTCTTCAATGGTTTTCTTCATTTCTTTCGGAAAGAACCTTCACTATATCTACCCCTTCTACTTCATCCACTATCTTATGGTGTTACCCAAGGGTATATCCTCTCTCTCTTATTATTTAACATTTTATTGAGTCACCTGGCACTTCTCATCCAAAAACATAAAAACATAATATCAAATTCTTCATATATGCAGATGACATTCTCTTAATTTCCCCAGTATCTCCTTTGGCTCCAGATCTCACCCTCTTCAAGGTTGTCTTCATGCTCTCACAGATTGGTTACTGCAGCATAAAAGGGTTTTAAATCCTTCCAAAACAACAGCCTTTTGGATTTCTGATTTACTATCTCCCCTGTCCATCCCACTCAATCTGTTCAATATTAATATTTCTCCAATGTCTTCCTTCCGGTACTTGGGTGTTATCTTTTCCTCTAGGCTTGCTTTTGATCAACAGGTTTCACAAGTGGTCAAAAAGAGTTTCTACTGGATTTTCCTGCAATTCATTTTTCTTTGTCAAACTTGCTAGATATCTTTTGGCCATAAATTGTTCTGAGTCTCGATCTAAGTTGAACAAAGTCCATTATGCAGATCTGGTTGTAATCAGTTTCTAAAATTCCTCTGTGCCTGCCCTGCCCTTTCAAGTTACAGAGGAGTTTGAGTTTGCATTTATTCCCAGGATGTTTTGAATTGTACAGCTATTGTTTCAAGCCTTGGTCAGCTGTTCTCCAGTTCCAAGAACATCTACAGCTGCTTTGCGGACAGATAAAAAAAAGGGGCTATTTTAAGTGAACATGAAATATGCATCATATCAGCACAGAGTTTTAGGTTAAGACAGAAAACCAGCTAGTTTATGCATATTTACTCTAGTCATAAAGATTAATAGATTAACATAGGTGTTTAAAAATTAAAATAAATATGTGTGTGTGTGTGTGTGTGAGAGAGAGAGAGAGAGAGAGAGAGAGGGAGAGAGAGAGGGAGAGATTTTATTTGTAACTCAATCCGCAAGCGGGTGTTTAACCTGTGGAATGGTTTAAGAAGAAATCACAGCTTGACAAGAGAAGAGGAAGTCAATAGACCCTACCTACTATTGAAATAGCTGAACTGCACTGGTGCCATTAGCTTGAAAGAGATCAAAAGGACATTCAAGAGAAGAAAGATTGATTGAGATAGCTCAAAAACTTGAACTGAAAATGAATGCTGGCAAGCAAAGTTGACTAAAATGGATCAGCGCTGCGTATGTCTAGTAGTGCTACAGAAATGATAAGTAGTAGTAGTAGGATCAGAAGAGAAAGAACAACTCTGTCATGCAAAGAGTAAATCCATAGAAGAAGTGAGTTCCCTTTCAATGGTAGCATGGTTGCAACTGATGGAAACAATAACAGAGGTCAAATCTAGAACCAGTAAGACCAACCTGCTCCTTTTCATGCTGCAGAATATCTTGGCATACAAGCAAGTAGGAACAAAGAGTAAACAGGATTTCTAAGAGCAACACCTTTAATGTGCTATTGTATGTCTCAAGGCAAATTTTTTTTAACAAGAATAACTTGAAAGAGCTGCTTGAAGGTCCTTAGAAATTTTAGGGAAGAAAAATCTCTGGCCAAGATCCTCATTAAAGTAGTGATTTTCCATCTCTTTATTTTTTTTTTCTTCGGAACCAGTAAATCAATCACTGACCCCTCCAAATAATGCATCTTCTGACTATAATAAAGATCAAGATAAATAATTAACAGCTATAATCACTTCAAGTAATAACTATAAGTAAACAAATATTCATGGTACTTGTAAATTCTGGGCTCTGTGACAGCGTTGGGAGAAATAGATGAATATGTTTCCAGCACGAACATTTATGTTGCCATTTCATACCATAGATGTTCATGTACTGACACAGAGATGTTTATACTCACAGGATATTTCAGACCCCCCCCCCCCCCCTATTTTTTAAGGGATGTTCACTCTGCACGTCACTGGCACATGAATGCTACTTCACCATGTATTCTAGAACAGAATTGGCAGATCCTGTTCTAAGATACAAGCAGACTTTCAGATGTCCCAATTTGGATGTCTAAATTCCAGTTTGGATGCCCTATCTAAAATGTCATGCCATGTGTCTTTATAAAATTGGTATCCAGCCCCAGCCCCAATATTGTGCAAATCCACATACAGAATTTGACACCCACTCTGAAAAAGGTGTAAATTTGTGCATATGTATCTGCGTATTTAATAAAATATGTGCATACACTGTAACTGTAACTCCATCTCCACACCACCCAGGAATGCCTACATGCATTTTATGTAAAAGTACATGTGATATTTTAACATGTATAATTTATGCAATATGAAGTTACATAAATTTATAGAAGGCCTTTTTTCCAAGTAAAATAAGACTGAGAACCAGGGAGCTCTGATGACTTGTGATCTTGGACAAGTCACTTAGGGCTAGATTCTATATATGGCACCTGAAAAAAATCTGCGTGGAAAAGAATTACGCCTAGATGTATTTTCTAAAGTATGTCTTTAGACTAGACTTAACTTTCCGCATGGTGTATACAATATGTGGAGTGGCTCGCCATGCGACTAAATTTGGTAGCGTCCATTTAGGCCATGTTTTACTTGGAGTAAATCCTGAGGCCTAAATTACGTGCAAATCGGTTGTATTCTATAATAATGTGCATAGATTTTTAAAATACCCAAGCCCCGCCAATGGACATGTGACTTTAAATTTAGGCGCACCACGTTATATAATACATTTATCGAGTTGTGCGTGTAAATCTCAATCAATGCCAATTAGTGCTGATAATTGCTTGTTAACATCCAAATAACAATGCTGATTAGCTAGTTAACTAAGTTATGCGCATTGTTATAGAACATGCTTCGGTTTCTGTACGTGCGCCATTTATACAATCTGGGGGTTAATGCTCCACTACTTCAAGTACGAACTTAGGGGTCAATATTCAGTTGCAGTGGTCAATGGCTTTTAAAATGCTGCTGTCATGGTCACTCACCAGAGTGCAGGCCTCCTCACCTCACACCAGACCACAAGCCTCCATGCCTCACATCAGGACACAGGTTTCCATGCCTCACGCTGGGGCGTGGGCTTCCAAACCTCAGGGGACTGTGGCGCATCTTTCCGCATCCTACAAATTTTACTTCTGGGCTCCGAGACAGCTGGGGGTAGTGGGCAGCAAAGGCGGAGCCGGAACCGGCAGAAGAATGCTTAGGAATCCAGGAATGTCAGCTGGGTGGAGCACTGACATCAGATGCCAGTGCTCCTTTTTCTGTGAGGCTTTCTGGTTTCTCAGGGCTTCAGCTACATTTCTCCTTCCTCGTGAGAGCTGCGACGGTCTTGCTTTCTCCCTGGCCTGTTTACCTGACATTGACCTGGATTGGATCCTGAATATTCTCTGCCTGTTGCCTACCAAGACTCGGACAGGAGCTCTGAACGTTCTCTCCTGCTGCCTGCCAAGTCCTGGACCGAACTTTGACCATCTGCTTTCTGCCGCCTGTTCTTCCAGGTCAGTTGCCCCTTTTTCCTTTGGCTGCTCACCCCTCTGAGCCTGACCGTCTCCTGGTTGTCCTTCTCATTTTATCCGAACCCAGGAGCTCAACCCTTGGGGAACTGTGACTGGTATAAGTGAAGCTTCCTGAAAGCTGGACCACCTCTGTTCCCGTAGTAGGATGGCATAGGGGCCCACCACCTTACGCATTAACAAGACCATGACAGCTGCTCACTGTGGGCTGCTTTAGACCTGAATATTCAGTGCCAGGTCACATCCGGCTACTGGCACTGGCCATACAGGTTTATACAGGTTCTGGATGACTGCTAGAAGTTATTTGTGTACCGCAGATACTCTGTGGTAATACTTGCTCAGATCTGGATACCGGTGTTGAATATTGGCTGTGGCAATCAGACGTAATATCAGATTAAATGCTGCTGAATATTATGCTGGGACTGATCAGCAGGAGTTAACCAGATAGGAGACACTCTTGCCCGGTTAACACTCACGGAATTTCAATACCTTAGATTAAAAGCCTTCTGGGAACATGTATCTGAATGTAACTCACCTTGAACTACTGGGGAAGGTATTTCCTACTTCCAAAATCCCCTCATCCCTGTGCATTTTATGTATATGTGCTAACATTTTTAAAGCACCCAAATGAACTGAATATCTAATAAAGGGAGAAATGAAGAGGAAAAACAGGAGACAAAAGATACAACATGCAGAAGAGTGTACAGTAAATATTACTATTGCAGTTTGCAGATGGGGTAGAATGTTCAGAATATAAGAATAGTCATACTGGATGAGACTGATGGTCCATCTAGCCCAGTATCCTGCTTCCAACAGTGGTCAATACAGATCACTTACAAGTACCTGGAAGAATCCCAAATAGTAGCAACATTCCATGCTGCTAATCTCAGGGATAAGTAGTGGCTTCCTTTATATCTATCTCAATAACAGACTATGGACTTTTCCTCCAGGAACTTGTCCAAAACATTTTTAAACCCAGATACACTAGCTGGTGATGAGTTCCAGAGCTTAACTATTCGTTGAGTGAAAAAATATTTTCTTCTATTCATTTTTAAAATATTACCATGTAACTTCATGGTGTGTCCCCTAGTCTTTGTATTTTTTGAAAGAGTAATTTATGTTTACCTGTTCCGCTCCACTCAGGATTTTCTAGACCTCTATCATATCCTTTCTTAGCCGCCTCTTTTCCAAGCCGAAGAGTCCTACCCTCTTAAGTCTTTCCTCACATGAAAGCAGTTCTATCCCCTTAATTCTTTGGTCACCCTTCTTTGAACCTTATATATATAATACAAATTTACTATCTCTTCTGATGTATTGACATCTTTCAGAAAAAAATGATTTACTGCTATTTCTTAAAAGTGAATATTCTGTTGTGACATGAGAGATATAAACATGTTTCACTGTTATAATCCTGTATGCTGATTTTAAAACTTGAAGTAAAAAAAAGTCAAATAGAGCGCTCAGAAAAATGGGATGACAGTTCATTCCTGGCACAGTAGGAAAAACCCTTGAGATGACCTACCTCTCAGAATGTAGTTCTGGTAGTTTTGGTCGGCCTCAGCTCCCACTTTAATCAGGCAAGTCAAGCCCTCAGCAACAACAAACTCGTGGACCAAATCCTTGTCATCCTGCCAAACAGAGATAGGGAGTTCAAAAAAAGAGAGAGAATAATCATTCTCAAAGGCAAGGAAACCAGATATATTACAACATAAATCAAAAGCTACAGTAGCAGTACAAATCAACACCACCAAAAAGAATGACCTGGAAAGTGATATTGCCCTCATGAATTTCTATCTCCTGCCCGATATTTGACATGTCAACCTACAATGGCGCAGAGGAGTAGCCTAATGGTTAGAGCAGTGGGCTGAGAACCAGAGAAAACAGGTTGAAATCTGACTAACACCCTTTGTAGATCTTGGGCAAGTCACTTTAACAGTTCCATAACTTAATGCCATGCACTGAGTGCCAATTAGCTTGTTAAGATAATTAAAATGTGCACACAATTTATACATTGCTGTTATTTGTCATGTAAAAAGATGTTTATCAAGCCTGAACAAACATATATTTTTCTATAAATAAACTATAAAACACAGGAAACCAAGCACCTGAACCTGATGAATTAATCTTCCCTGACATGAGAACAAATCACCCTCTACCTCACCTCACAACAAATACCCACCCCCTCTCCCTTACCAATCTCTCTCTTCATCCACTACTCCCCCATCTACAATCTGTCTCTTCTTCCTCTACTCCCCCAGCTAGTCTCTTAATTTGTATTTCTCTACCTCCACGATCTAACATTGTAAGCCACATTGAACCAAACAATGCTACTATGAATAAATAAATAAATATAGAATCCGGGGGGGGGGGGGGGGGGGGGGGAAGGGCTTGCCTAAATATACCATGCAATGTTTGGGGCCCAAGGTTAGGTGCTGGGATGATCCACACTAAGGAGGCGCTAAATGCTAGAGACGCCCATAGGAATATATGGGAGTCTCTAGTGTTTAGTACACGCTTATTTTTAGCATATGCTGAAACGCTAGCATGCCTTGTAAAAGGGGCCCTAAGTGCGAGTTCTATATTGGCAATTGCACATGTTTATTTATTTAAAACATTAAATAAACTGCATGATCCAAAATTACTCAGCGGTGTACAATAGAACAATCATAATACAACATCATAACATACAAGACAAACCAGTTAAACATAATAATGAACCAGCTTAATTATGAAAGATCTGTCAAAATAAAAATGTTTTTAATTCTTTCTTGAACTGATTGACATTCTGCAATGTAGGTAAGTTCAGTGGCAGCTCATTCCACAACTTGGGACCTATCACTTTAAAAATAGAGGCAGGATACTCAAGCCTGACCACCTTAAAAGAAGGAACTTCCAAAAAGGCAGGTATTAGAGGGTCTCAAGGCTCTTAAAGCTGATAAATCCTCTAATCACTGTTGTAGAATTCTCACCAAACACAAAAGTACAAAGGGCCGCCAAGATAAGGGTGTCAAATCAGAAGTTTATTGCTAAGACCTGACATGGTCTGTGTTTCGGCCAACCCACCTGCTTCAGGGGTCTTCTAAATGTGAACAAGTTCAATTATAGCAACCCTTCAAAGGAGAATGCCAAATCTCAGGTGATTGAAACATCAACAAAAAGTACGAGAAAAATTGTCTCACGATTCACACTCTGCTTTAGAAAAGCTGAGAAACAATATACTTTTTTGTTGTAGAAGTCTAGTATAAATCCTCAGTTATGCACCTAACTTTATGCACAACCACTTGCCGGCTCAATGGCTGGCATAAATGCTCATGACTAACAGTATATAAGTAACTGTCATAGCGCTGCCGTAACTCCTACCTGATGCACCTTTTTCCCTCCTGGAGGGTCCCGCAGTGTTCGGGGGCCGTAACTGGTGGTCAGGCTTGTCGGTCCACCTGTGCATCTGCCTCCAGAGTCCAGTGGCATTCGTCAGACGTGATGCAGCGCCTGGGTGGCTGGTTTCTAGGGCACAGCGAAGATCTGCCCTTATAGGGGCAGCGCACTGAAGTTCCGGGACACCCGCTAAGCCCCACTTCCGACCTTGGGGGTATTTAGGACAGTTCCTAAATTCCATCAGGGCCTTCACAACAAGGTTGCCTACTTTGATGTGCCTTCCCTTGTGTTAGAACATAAGAACATAAGAATAGCCATACTGGGTCAGACCAATGGTCCTCTAGCCCAGTATCCTGTTTCCAGCAGTGGCCAAACCAGGTCACAAGTACCTGGCAGAAACCCAAATAGTAACAACATTTCATGCTATCAATCCCAGGGCAAGTGGTAGCTTTCCCATGTCTGTCTCAATAGCAGATTATGGACTTTTCCTCAAGGAATTTATCCAAACCTTTTTTAAATCCAGATACACTAACCACTGTTACCACATCCTCTGGCAAAGAGTACCAGAGCTTAACTATTTGTTGAGTGTCCCCTAGTCTTTGTACTTTTGGAATGAGTAAAAAATCGATAGTGCACAATACTCAGCTGCTATCAATATAAGTATGCCAATAAATTTAGGATAGCAAGAAGGCTGAATATCATCGCTACCCATAGAGTGAGTGATGGTCATTGCTGTCCATGTACATACAGCGCCACTCACTATTCAAATAATGGTGCTGAATATATGAACCATATTTAAATGCTGTGACAGGCACTAAAAAAAAAAAAACCTGCGGTCAATATTCAGATGCTACCATCAGAGTTTTTTTTTCCAATTCAAGGATTTGTAAATGGTACAAAAATAGCACAACTCTAGTGGTAGAGGCAAATTCTGCTAAACCTTCACATTCCCTTCTGTTTGCAAGTGCTACTTAGTAACTCTACTGCAAAAACTGGATGGAAGGTATACTTTCCCTGCCTGGTTTCACATCTAATTTCCAAAGCTTTCAGAAGGGAATATACCTCGTATATGCATCTGGTGTTAAAAATGTTTTAAGCAGGCTAAGACTTTCATCTGCTTCAGCGGGACTCTATTAGCAATTATTTTCCAGTTTATCCAAATGGCTCAAAATTTCCTGCCTCATAAATTTCCCTCTTGTTAATAAAACAGACCGCAGCTGAGCTGGTTTCTCTTCCAAAAATGGCTACGACGAAAACGCACTGCTTCCTCCGACGGACTGCTGATACTTGTATATGTCAAATGTGTTGCTGATTTGGGACACAGAGTATTGGCTGAAGAAAAAGTTCAGTCTTCCAAAGGAACTGAAAAAATCTTTCTTGCAATGGTGGTGGTATTGCCCAAGTGGGCTTGATTGCATATGCTGTAGTGATTACTTACAAGCCTTTGGAAAAAAAAAATCTACAATTAGGCTTTCTTAAAATAAGTAAAATGTAAGGCTTCGATTTTTCTGTATCTTTCGTTTCCATTCTGGGGATAATTTTATGAGAGTGCCAATGTTGTGGTTAAAAGATTTCAAAAATTGTATTTTATAATTCACAAGCAACTTTT
The DNA here is from genome assembly GCF_901765095.1 of Microcaecilia unicolor. Classification (NCBI taxonomy): domain Eukaryota; kingdom Metazoa; phylum Chordata; class Amphibia; order Gymnophiona; family Siphonopidae; genus Microcaecilia; species Microcaecilia unicolor. The sequence continues at coordinate 226,964,967 of NC_044031.1, read as the reverse complement.
GTTAAAATTCAGAAATTTTTCTTTCCAACAAGATTGTTCCATACCACTAAACCAAGTTTACATGATCTACTGATTGCTGATGGTACGGACACAGACATTTCACTAATAAAAGTAGGCATTAGGAAACAAATTATGCCTAGTTTTATGTGATATTCATGTAGGCATTCCCAGGGCTAGAGAATGAACATAGAGGGGGTGGGGCTGACACTTAAGCATGAATGTTACAAAATGCATGCGTAAGAACTGATTTTTAGCAGCACATACACACACACTCTTGCAAAGGGCTTGTGCCCCCTTGGGATCTCAATTTGGTTCTGCAGTCACTTTCCAAACTGCCTTTTCAACCTTTGAAGCATTACTTTGCTGGAGGATTTACATTGAAAACGGTCTTTTTAGTAGGCATCTGTTTGACCTGGAGGGTATCCAAATTGCTGGCTCTTTCCTGCATTGATTCTTACTTGTCATTTTCAGCTGATCTTGTCTCCATCAAGTCACTGCCTTCCTTTCTCCTAAAGGGAGTCCCTGCCCTCAGGAACATTCCAAGTCAGAGTAGAGAGGAGTTGAATACCATCTAGTTACAGCTTCCGCCTCCCGGGATGGCTGCAATGGCACTCCCACCCCTGCATAAGTCAAAACCCTTAATGTATGATGTGGTTGGTGTTGTGAAACTGTAAATCAGGACAGTGGCAGCAGAATAGGGTGGCCAAAAGGGCCATGGTCTCACCAATAATTTGCCCAATCCAGTATCAGCAGCTGGAGAGCTTGGGTGCAGGGCTAGAGATTAACTTGTTTGGCCCCCTCCAACATTCCACTGCCTCTAAATCAGGAAATGTATCAGTATGACTTGGGTGTCACTTGCAGCCCTTACAGATAAAGGTGTCCTACTGATATATTTCCTGATTTAGAGGCAGTGGAATGTCCAGACCTCCAGTACGTAGTCCCAATCAACCAGATGTCATGGCAACAGTAAAAGCAGGGCTTCTCCAGGAAAGGAGATATTCTGCCTTCCAAAAAGCAGAGTGAGTTCTAAACAGGCAAGAGAGCTACAGATCCTGGTAGGGTGGTACCCTTTAGAATCAGAGAGGTAAAGGGATAAAGAAAGCAAGGACTACCCCGAACAATGACCAGAGTGGAAGAACTCCTACATGAAGGGGGAATCATTGGAGTTAGCTTGGACCAAGGAGCCAGGGGAACTGGAGAAACTGGAGGCTTTTCCTAGGAAGAAAGAATCCCAGCATGGGACTGGAGCCAGTTTAAAGGGTGGAACCAATATAGAGCTAATGAAGCTGTGGGCTGGGAAGAGGGGTGTTCTCCAAGTTACTGAATAGGAGTGTCCTATGAAGAAACTAAAGAGAAGGTGTGTTCAGAGTGAATGGGAAATGGGGCTACAGTGGTGAAATGGGGATGTGTATTTACACTACCACTGAAGAAACTACAAATAGGTCTCATGGAGGGGCATAATCGAAAGGGGCGTCCATGTTTTCCTGAGGACGTCCTCGCAGGACGTCCCGGCGAAGGGGCGGGGAAACCCGTATTATCGAAACAAAATGGGCGTCCATCTTTCCTTTCGATAATACGGTCGGGGATGCCCAAATCGTGAAATTTAGGTCGACCTTAGAGATGGTCGTCCTTAGAGATGTTCGTCCCCGATTTTCGGCCATAATGGAAACCGAGGACGCCCATCTCAGAAACGACCAAATCCAAGCCATATGGTCGTGGGAGGAGCCAGCATTTATAGTGCACTGGTCCCCCTGAGATGCCAGGACACCAACTGGGCACTCTAGGGGGCACTGCAGTGGACTTCACAAATTGCTCCCAGGTGCACAGCTCCCTTACCTTTGGTGCTGAGCCCCCCCCCCCCCAAAAAAACCAAACCCACTACCTATAACTGCACAACACTACCATAGCCCTAATGGATGAAGGGAGGCACCTACATGTGGGTACAGTGGGTTTGTGGTAGGTTTTGAAGGGCTCACTTTTACCACCACAAGTGTAACAGGTGGGGGGAATGGGCCTGGGTCCGCCTGCCTGAAGTGCACTGCACCCACTAAAACTGCTCCAGGGACCTGCATACTGCTGTCATGGAGCTGGGTATGATATTTGAGGCTGGCATAGTGGCTAGCAAAAAATATTTAAAAAGTTTCTTTTTAGGGTGGGAGAGGGTTGGTGACCACTGGAGGAGTAAGGGAAGATCATCCCCGATTCCTTCCAGTGGTCATCTGGTCAGTTCAGGCACCTTTTTGAGGCTTGGTCGTAACAAAAAATGGACCAAGTAAAGTCGCCCAAGTGCTCGTTAGGGACACCCTTCTTTTTTCCATTATCGGTCGAGGATGCCCATGTGTTAGGCACGCCCCAGTCCCGCCTTCGCTACACTTCTGACACGCCCCCGTGAACTTTGGTCATCCCTACGACGGAAAGCAGTTGAGGACACCCAAAATCAGCTTTTGATTATGCCGATTTGGGCGACCCTGTGAGAAGGATGCCCATCTTGCGATTTGTGTCGAAAGATGGGCGCCCTTCTCTTTCGAAAATAAGCCTGCTAGTGTCTTCCAAAAAGGTACTGTACTAAGTTAATCAATTAAGTTGTAGTTATACATCACTGCATGTTGTGGACTCATTTCTTAACCACCCCCCTCACCAAGGAATGGACAGCTTGAGAAAATTGCACACTAAGTGAATAGTGGTGTACGGCCTTCGAAAGGAGACTCCCCCCACCTCCAACACCCTTGGGACCCAAAAAATACAATGTGTTCTGTAACCCTAGAGTCTATTGTAGCCAACAGAGGGTTCACTGGGTTCTACCATACAAAAATAGTGCAAAGAGGGACTTGACTAGTTGTAAACTGGCTTTGCATGCCTATTCGGGTCTGACAGTTTACACCAGGAATGAAGATCAAAATGGGCCTGCTCACCTTCATTCCTAGTGTAACTGGGAGACCCAAATAGACATGCAAATTATGAGGTTGGTTTTAGTGAGTTTTTTTATGAATAATGTGTGGTTTACAAGTTTTTCAAAAAGTAACAAAAACTGTCTCATAAACTTCAGGTTGAGCCTCATGATTGAGGATATAACATCTATTTGTCTTCCTTCCTCAATCATCCATAAGCTCAGAGACTGTTTCAATATTATCTTCCCCTTTCCTGTACTGACCAGTTAACATCCATTCTCTCTTTTTCTAGCTAAAAAAATATCATTCTCTTTCTGCCTCCCACCTCCACAAGAACATTTGTATCTGCAGATATCACAGCACCAATTTTCCCAAGAAAATTACACTTCCATTTTCCCTTTGAAAATTAGCTTGAGGGTGCACAAGCACAAAAGTAACCATGGACTTTAGGCTTAGCCAGGCAACTGAAAATTACCTCCTCCCTGAGCTAAACAGAAAAATAAATAGAAAATTAAAATTTATGAAGCCTTAAGGTCTGAACACATTCAAAATAAAGGTAAAAGCTGCATGGCAATACAATTTCCATGCTTCATATCTTAAGGGAAGATATGGAAATCTGATAATACATCTAATTACATTTGGTTTATTCATTACCAAGATTGATACAGTGATGCATAAAGCAAATGAGGGAGCTATGGAGCTTGAACCTTTTGACGTAGACTCATTCCTTCAAACTTTGATAAAGATCTTCCGTTCTGTACCAGAACACAAGTTTGTGTGTCAAGTAGATCATTAATTTGGCAGATGCATGGCAGTGGCGTAGCCAGACTGCCAATTTTGGGTGGGCCTGAACCCAAAGTGGGTGGGCACAAAATTTTCTCTCTACCCCCCCCCCCCCCCCCCCCAGCAAAATTTAGTCACACTCAGATGCATTTGTCACACAGGATAAAGTGCTGCTTTTCAGTGCATCAGATTTCAGACAATTTATTTAATAGCCTAATCCTTTTCAGTGAGTTTTCAGAGGCCAAAACCTCCTGCCTCAGGTCAGTATAATGCTGTTACGGTATCCTCTCCTGACCTAAGGAAGGAAGTATTGGTCTCTGAAACTTTATTAACACCATATTACTTTATCCTAAATTAAAAATAAAATTATTTTCTGTACCTTTGTTGTCTAGCCATTTACTTTTTCTAATTGTGTTGGTCCCAGTCAAGATTCTGCATTCCTTTGTTTTCTCTTAACTCTCTTGCCAGGGTTTCCTGTTCATTTGTAATTTTTCTCTCCTTTTTCTTTGTTTTCTTCAATTTATTTTTCTGTCTCACTCTCTGTCCAGATTTAATGAATTCTTACTATCCATTCTTTAATTTCCCTCTTTTTATTTCATCTACCTATCCCTTTTCATCTTTTCCTCACTTTTGTTCTCCCCATGCCCCTTCCTCTTATTCTCCAGTCTTTCATTAACTCTATCCTCTCCCCCCTTTCTCTCCCTAGCCTTTCAGTGTCTCTCCCTCTCTCTGAATCCAGCGTCTCCTCTTTCTCTCCCTAACCTTCCATCCAGCACCTTCCCTCTTTCTCTCCTACCCTTCCATCCAGTGTCATCCCTCTTTCTCTCCATCCTTCCACCTATTACCAATCCATCCATCCATCGTCTCCCTCTATCTCCCCTTCCTTCTAGACAGTTATCTCTCTACCCTTTTCCATTCAGCATGTCCTCTCTCTCCCCCCCATCCTACCAGTGGCTTTCCTCTTTCTCTTCCTACCCTTCCATCCAGCGTCTTCCCTCTTTCTGCTCCCTTCTTCCAGCATTTTCCCTCTTTCTCCCTCCTTTCATCCAGCATTTCTCCATTTGACCAGCTAAGGTCTCCCCCAGTTTCTCTCCAGCAGCTTCTCTCTCTTTCTCCTGCCATTTTCCATGTCCCCTCCTTCTCTTCCCCATCTTTCTACTCATCTCTCTCTCTGTGTACCCCTCTTCCATCTAGCATATTCACTCTTTCTGCCCCTCCTTCTAGCATTTTTCCTCTTTCACCCTCCTTTCATCCAGCATTTCTCCTCTTTGTCTCTCCATCTGACCAGTCAGGGTATCCCCCTTGTTCCCCTTCCTTCTCCCCAGCAGCCTGTCTCTCCCCTGCTCTTTTCCATGTCCCCTCTTTCTCTCCCCATCTCTCTCTGGCTCTCCCCTGCTCTTTTCCATGTCCCCTTTTTCTCTGGCTCTCCCCTGCTCTTTTCCATGTCCCTTCTCTCCCCATCTCCCACATGGCTCTGCCCTCTTTCTCTCCCCTGCTCTTTTCCATGTTCTCTCCCCATTTCTCTCTCTCTGGCTCTCCCCTGCTGTTTTCCATGTCCCCTCTCTCCCAATCTCTCACTATCTCTCTCTGTACTCTCCAGCGTCCTCTTCTTTTTTTCTCTCCCCTCTGCTCTCTCAGACACCCTTCCCCTACCAGCCACGTTTCCTCTCTCACTCTGGCCCTCTGAAGCAGGAGCAGCATCGTCAACACAAGAAGAAAATCAAGCGCGGGGCCGCCGCAGCAGCCTTCACTCATGCGCTTTCGGCTCTCCCATCCTCTGCCCCCGCTGACGTCAATTTCCCGTTCCGGGAGCAGAGGACAGGCAGAGCCGACAGCGCATGACTGAAGGCTGCTGTGGGCGGCCCCGCGCTTGTTTTTCTTCTTATGCCGGCTGAATTGAAGTGGTGGGTCGGCGAAGCGCCTGTTTTTGTTCCTGCTGCTGCTCAGGAGAGAAGCGGCGGCAGCAGTTGCAGCAGTGGAGTTCAGCGGGAGACCGGGAGATGACCCGCCAAAGCGGGATGCGGGAGACTTGGCACGAAGGTGGAGAAGATGTAGGATCATGGATGGGCGGGCCTGGAGAGAAAGTGGGTGGGCCTGGGCCCACCCAGGCCCACCCGTGGCTACGCCCCTGATGCATGGTAATACCTTCTGGTTGGCCCAAAATGATCCCAGATCTAACATATGGTACCCTATTTTTAAACACGGAACAGAAATGCTTTTTTAAGTAGTGAAAGAAGAGGATAAATGTCTTCTGTAGATTCAACGCACATCTACTACGCAGATGTCTGTGTGGTCCTTGAAAATGCTTGTAGCCACTGTAGGAGTTTGCTCACTTCTTTCAACACGGATTGACTTTGCTCTTTAATTTCTACTTCCTTTCTCTAAATCTGCCGTCGGAGGGGAAGTCATTGTTAATAAATAAACCATTTTGGTCACCAGAAGGATTAGCTGAGATTTCTTCTCTTGAACAAATCATGTTTTCCAGCTGTCTCTGTCCCTTCAACTATTCCCATATGGAAGCAAGTTCATCGTTTGGGATAGATTAGCCTTTTCTAAACAGAGACTTTTGGGTTTCTTTTCTGATTTATCACATTAGCTAGTGAGACATTAAAACTGTGAACATTACAGAAAAGTGGGAAATGGCTATGACTTTATCATTTTGTCAGGGATGATGGGAAATCTAGCATGAAGGAACATCTCCATGATACCTGATGGGAGGGGTATGCAATCTCTTTGAAGCTGCTTGTGGAAAGTAGAAAAAAATTCTATAACAAAAACATTCTCTGCTTGTCTTGCATGAAGGGCCAGATTCAGTAAAATGGCACTCAAACATTGTCACTCAGTGCCTTCCTATAAAAGACTGCCCAAATATCATGCAACACCGATTCTTGGGTCCAACTTTGGGCCTCAGGACGTATGCCTGCTGAAACCAGTAGTAAATCCTAGGTGCAATTTGGTTGCACATCCCCAGTATTCTATAACACTGTGCCCAAATTTTCAGAGTGCCCCTGATTTGCCCATGTCCCTCCCATGGCCACACCCACTTTTGGGTTGTGTATGACGGGATTTGGGCACCCAATGTTATAGAATAGTGATCAAGTAGCGTGCACAACTCCTAGTTGGTGCCAATTAATGTCAATAATTGGTTGTTAGCGTCCAATTATTGCTTGCTATAACATGAGAACATAAGAACCTTTTGGATGGTAGTGTTGAATGAATGTTGATTTCTGTCTTATATTTTGATGGAGTTCCCTTCTGCTTTTATTTGTTATCGTTTGTATTGTTTATCGCCTTCATTTGTGTTGCAACTTGTGGGAAAATGTGGGATAGAAATGCACTAAAATAAATAAATAATTAAAATCTCAATAAACATCTCAACCCAGTCCATGGGACACACCCAGCTAGTCAGGTTTTCAGGACATCTACGATGAACATGTATGAGAGAGATCTTCATCCATTTCCTCCAATGTATGCAAATCAATCTCATGCATATTCATTGTGGATATCCGGAAAACCTGACTGGCTGGGTGTGTGCAAGGACTTGGTTGAGACCCCCCTGCTCTATACAGAGGGGCCAACATTCAGGTGCCAAGAACACGTATAAATGACCAGAATACTGGCATATATGAATGCAGATGCCAATATTCTGGATATGCACTCTTCTGTCACATGGCACTTAAATGTGACGGCACAGTGTGATGGTCAGCGTACACCTGGGCGGGGCACACAGCTGCATGCATACATTATAGACTGCTATAATTTGCATATGTGTTTTTTGAGCTAACTAGGAGCAAGCATTTATATCAGTTCTGTGGCTGCTGTGAGTGTTCATTCCTAAATTATACACGTTTATTAGCGCTACTACATTAGTTTTCTTTAAAGGGAAGTAGGCCCCTCTTTCCTTCATAGAATAGGTTTCAAATAGACGCCTCCTTGGCACCTAAATACAGGTGTCCATTTATAGAATTGCCCTCCATGTGACAGTACCAGTGACTGCACCATCCAGATTTTCAGTGCCCCTGCCTGTATGGATAGTGGCACTGAATGTAGGGGTTAAGTTATCCATGATATTTACTGTGATAATTAAAGGAAAAGTATAAGTATACTCCTTCAATATAGTTCACTGGTCCTCAACCTTTTTCTTTTGTGACACACTTGATAGACAATATTCATGTGGGTGACAAACTGAACACTAATATTCATAGTTTAACAACAAAAAAACCCACCTAAATCAGTGGCGTAGCCAAGGGTGGGCCCGGGTGGGCCCAGGCCCACCCACTTTGGGCTTAGGCCCACCCAGTAGCAGCACACCTATGATGTGGCTGGCAGGGATCCCTAAGCCCCACCAGCCGAAAACTCCCAACTGTCCCTCCTGCATACCTTGTAAATAGCAGATCTTCGCCTGCAGCAAGCAGCAACTGATACATACTGCTCACACCGGCCCCACAGCCTTCCCTCTGTTGTATTCCCACCTATGCGGAAACAGGAAGTTGCATCAGAGGGAAGGCTGTGGGGCCAGCATGAGCAGTGTGTATTAATTGCTGCTCGCTACCGGTGAAAGTCTGTTATTTAAAAGGTTAGGGGGAAGTCTGAGAGACCATATGGTATAAAGGCGAGAGAGGGAGAGACCAAAGCACTTGTGGGATAGGGCAGAGTTCTTCTGCCCACCCATCTTGGGCCCAGGCCCACCCAAAATTGGGTGTCTGGCTACGCCCCTGAGTCCTAAATATTTAATTGTTGACAGTAAGTTTACTGTGAATTTGCCTACCATTCAATCCCATATCAAACAACTGTATACAACACATCAGTCCCAGATTTCTTGCTTTTCACACAAAACAAATATATAATCAAATTCTGGTGTCAACCCAGTGACAGTATCACAAAATCAGTTAAATACTGTGAAGCAACACAAAGCCCTGCCAATATATGACTCAGAAATTATGAAGCAAACAGAATCTATGAACAGCAGACCTGCAACATTTCCAGTGGTGCTGGTGGCAGCCATTATTATTGAGGATAGTCAGGAAGCAGAAATAAAGGCCCAGTTATGAGGAATTCAAGAACCTGACTCTCAGGATCTCTGCTCTCCCCAGGTTGCAGACACAGATGGTTATTAAGGAAAGCACAAGCTTGCTGTCTATACCAAATTTTTTGTGACACTTTCCATTTCTTGGGGACACACTAGGTAAGTATCACTGCTATAGCTAAAGGAAATTGATGTGCCAAGCCATGCATCTGCTTTCTTGAGTGGATACCTTTTTATGGGAATTATTTTCCTGCACTGAAAGAAACATTTAACAATAAAAACAGAAGAAACTTCTAGGTTTCAAATTTTCGCTTCATCCCCACAGTGAGTATTTCAACCTTGCAACACCCACATTTTTATATTCTCACCCTCAGTCCTAATTCCCCCTCCCTTCCCACTCCTCCTCCTCCTCCCCTCCCCCAAAGACTTCTACCCACCTTGACAATTATCATAGGAAAAAAGACAGGGGCATGAATAGCACCTCTGCACAGCCACCTTGCCAAGAACCCTTTCCACCATTCCCCCATATCCCCATCATGTTATCTTCCCCCCCCCCACCCCCATTCAGCTTCCTCCTTCTCCTCCACAAGCCCTGTGGAAATTTCAGATCATCACTAACAGCCCTTGGGGACAACCTCAAAATATAGGCAGCCCAAGAAAATAAATGGGCAAGCGGTCCGCTAGTCCCAGTAGAATGGAAGGTGCAGAAGCAGACATGATGAGATGAATGACAACCTGTTGCTGCCCCAGATTCCCCATCCCTGCCATCTTTTCCACCTGCATCAAACTATGCAAAACATTGCCCCCTACCCTATTGCTTGTCCATTGCAATAGCTCTTTCCCCCACCAAACAGACCTTCCTCATAGCTCCCTTCTCTACAATCTCCAACCCCTGAACTCTAACTGCTTTGAATAGTGCCGGGACAGAGTTTGGTCAGGTCATGGGTGGTAATGCCTAGCTATACAGATAGCAGTAATATTCAGCCATTAATCCATATGGCTATATGCTTGATTTTAGGACAGCTGAAAGGACGTAAGTACATAAGTATTACCATACTGGGATAGACCAAAGGTCCATGAAGCCCAGCATCCTGTTTCCAAAAGTGGCCAATCCAGGTCACAAATACCTGGCAAGATCCCAAAAAAGTACAAAACATTTTATGCTACTTATTTATTTATTTATTTTATTTGTTACATTTGTATCCCACCTTTCCCCACTTATTAGTAGGCTCAAAGTGGCTTACATAGGACCAGAGAGGTGGTTATAGACTCTGGTGTGAACAAATACAGTATAGGGGTACTATTACAGTGACAAGTACAGTAAAGAAGTATCGGTAAATAGGTTGGGGTGATTCAGACAAAATGTTAGGGTGTGATCATGCGTCGGGGTAGAAAACTGTCCGTTTCATGATTAAAATGCCATATTTCATTATTCGGTGTTTATGTCAGATACTGTGGGGTATGCCTTCTTGAACAGGTGAGCTTTTAGGTTTTTTTTCGGAATTCTAGATGATTATTCGTAGATTTCAGGCGTTTTGGTAGAAAATTCCAGAGTTGTGTGCATATGTAAGAGAAACGATGCATATGTTGATTTATACTTCAGGCTTTTACAACTTGGGAAGTGAAGAGTTAAGTATGTTCTGACTGATATCAATTGTGTTTCTAACTGGTAAGTTGATTAGTTCAGACATATAGCTGGGAGCTAGACCATGTATTATTCTGTGAACAAAGGTACAAATCTTGAAAGCGATATGTTCCTTGATTGGTAGCCAGTGTAGTTTTTCCAAGAGGGGTTTTGAGCTTTCAAATTTAGATTTTCCATTGATCAGCCTGGCTGCCGTATTCTGAGCAGTCTGTAATTTCCTTAGGATTTGTTCCCTGCAACCCGCATGTATTCCATTGCAGTAATCGACATGTGTTAATACCATTGTTTGAATCATGTTGCGAAACGTTTTCCTCGGGAAGAATTATTTTACCCGTTTGAGTTTCCACTTTGTGTGGAACATTTTCTTTGTAATGGTGGTGGCTTGGTTCTTTAGCGTTAGGTTGCTGTCAATAATAATGCCGAGGATTTTCAGATTATCTGAGATTGGAAGAGTGTGTTCCGGGGTATGTATAGCTGTGGGGTAGTTTGTAAAATGTTGAGATGAAAGAATAAGGCAGTGTGCTTTTTCTTTATTGAGTTTTAGTTTGAATGTCATAGCCCAGGTATCCATTAGGCTTAGGCTGTTTTTTATTATATTGGTGATTTCTGAAAGGTTCGATTTGAAAGGTATGTATATTGTGACATCGTCCACATAGAGAAAAGGGTTAAGGCCTTGATTGAAAAGAGACTTGGCTAAGGGGGTCATCATTAGGTTGAAAAGGATGGGTGAGAGAGGTGATCCCTGAGGTACTCCGCAATCGGTTTCCCAGGCTGGAGAGATGTTGGAATTTGACTTTACTTGATATGACCCTGTGGTTAGGAACCCCTTGATCCATTTGAGTATATTCCTTCCGATTCCTATCCTGTTGAGTATACTTAGTAGTATATTGTGGTCTACCATATCGAATGTGCTAGACATGTCGAACTGAAGTAGGAGAATGTTTTTACCTAATGCAATTTCTTGCTTGAATTTGGCAGGGAGAGATACCAGTACAGTTTCTGTGCTATGGAGGGGCCTGAAGCCGGATTGTGATTCATGAAGTATTGAGAATTTGTCGATATACACCGTGAGTTGTTTGGCTACGATACATACTTTCCATCAATTTGGTTGTCAGTGGGATGGATGCCACAGGACAATAGTTGGTGATATAATTTGATTTCTTCTTGGTGTCTTTTGGTAATGGTGTAAGTAAAATGTTGCTTTTGTCCTTGGGGAATAAGCCTTGTTGGAACATGTAGTTTAGATGGGATATAAGATCGGCAATGAATCGGTCAGGTGGTGATTTCATTAAATAGTTGGGACATGCGTCGAGTTGACAATGAGCAGATGAGCGTTTTCTGGTTACCTGTGCAACTATTTCGTCTGTAGTCTGGATGAAGTTTGACCCAGGGGCATAGCCACGGGCGGGCCTGGATGAGCCCAGGCCCAGCCACTTTCCCTCCAGGCCCGCCCAGCCAACATCCATGGGGTGTGCATACCCGCCTCTGCTCCAATGTTCAGTCTGCCTTTGTTCCCAGCGACTTCTGCTCTTCTGCTCACCAGCTCTATCGACGGACATCTACTTCCACCCAGTCTTAAAAAAACAAAACTAAACAATGAAGCACCTCCGCCTCGCGTCTCCTCTGCTCTGCAAAGCAAGCAAATCACCTCGTCGGCCCTTCCCTCACTGTCCCGCCCTCGTGGAAATAGGAAGTTACATCAGAGGGCTGGACACAGTGAGGGAAGGGCCGACGAGGCGATTTGCTTGCTTTGCAGAGCGGAGGAGACGCGAGGCAGAGACGCTTCACTGTTTCGTTTTGTTTTTTAAGACTAGGTGGCAGGAGATGTCCGTCGATGGAGCTGGTGTGAGCAGAAGTCGCTGGGAACAAAAGTCAGCGGGTCTGGCACAGGCAGTGAATGTATATTGCTGCTGCTGCTGTACTGAGGTATGGGGGTTGTTTCAGAGAGGGGAGAGTTGCTGCGCCAGGAAGGGGGGAGGGGCAGCAAATGCTGGTTCTTTGGGCGGAGGAGAGGGAGATAGATGCAGAGCAAAGACGGGTGGAGGAATTTTGGAAGGCCCACCCATCCAAATTCTGGGCCCATCCAAAATGACAGGTCTGGCTACGCCCCTGGTTTGACCAAGACCATTCTGCTGGATATTCTACAGAGTGTGGGTCTAGTTCTTCAAGGAAGGTATCAATTGTCAGGACTGGTCTCTGTAATTGCACAGCTCTCCCACCTTCATGCTTCTTTCTTTCCCAACAACACACCTCAGTCCCTCTGAGGTTTCCAGTTCTGCAAACCGTATCTCAGAAAACAGGAAATTCATCACAATACTCCATTGTCTTCTTAATTCATTTTATTCTCTATCAAGTTCACCCAGGCTTCTCACTCTGCTTTAAGAAATCCCGCTTTCAACACAGTTCAGTTCAATTCAATTAGGATTTTCACTGCAGTTTACTTTAGCAAAGGTCCTCACACAGTTCAGTTCAATTAGCAACCAAGGTCCAAGTCACGTTCTCAGCCTTAGACCTAATGACCCACCTCCCTCATTTGTCAGCACAAAACTTCCTAACATCCACCCACGGTCATCTCCTCAAGTCCTCGTTCACTCACTTTTTATCAATCAATAGGTTATTTTAGGAGCCCTCCGCCATCACCTCCATTTCCTCCTCTCTCTCCTCTTCTTCTACCTCCTCCAGCTCCATTCTCTCCTCCCCTTCCTCTTGATCCTGGGGCTCCTCCTCTTCCACATCTGATTCCATTTCCCAATCACCCCCCCCCCTTTCCTCCCTTTCTTGCATGCCAGCCTCTCCCTTCTCCTGATTCCTCTGCTGCTGCACTGCCTTCTGGGCTTTGTAGTTTCTTAGCTCCTGATTTCTCTGACTCTGCACTGCTTTCTGGGGTTTGTAGTTTCTTATTTCTTGATTCCTCTGCTGCTGCACTGCATTCTGGGCTTTGTAGTTTCTTTGCTCCTCACACAAGGTAGATGTTTTCATGAGACATGGTTTTGCGTATGTTGGAAATTTGTTTCTTTAAAGTATTTGGCAAGTTCTTCTGATGATGGAATGTCGGTATTTGATATGGTAACTGGTTTGGTGTCTAGTAGTTTGTCCAGTAATTTGTATAATCCCAGAAATAGTGGATTTTCCCCAAGTCCAATTTAATAATGGTCTATGAACTTTTCCTTTAGGAAGCCGTCCAAACCTTTTTAAAACTCTGCTAACCTCCTTTATCACATTCTCTGGCAACGAATTCCAGAGTTTAATTACACGTTGAGTAAAGAAAAATTTTCTCCGATTCGTTTTAAATTTACTATAGCTTCATCACATGCCCCCTAGTCCTAATATTTTTGAAAAGCGTAAACAGATGCTTCACGTCTATCTGTTCAACTCCACTCATTATTTTATAGACCTCTATCATATCTCTCCTCAGTCGCCTTTTCTCCAAGCTGAAGAGCCCTAGCCACTTTAGCTTTTCCTCATAGGGAAGTCGTCCCATCCCCTTTATCATTGTTGTCGCCCTTTTCTGCACCTTTTCTAATTCCACTATATCTTTTCTGAGATGCGGAGACCAGAATTGAACACAATATTTGAGGTGCTGTTGCACCATGGAGCGATACAAAGGACTGAACATCGCTATCCATTTAACCACCAACAGCCAGCTGTTAATCTGCTGGTTATCTGTATAACAGTGCTGAGAATATGGATAATTGAAGAAAACCACTAACCGCAGCAACTGAACATTGACCCGAATATGATTTTAAAAGTCTTTCACCAACGTGGAAGGGTAATTATATGTTTCGTAATGTTCCTGAACTCTGCATTGTCTAGCTTCTATCACCCTCTGGCCTTAACATTTTTGGAATGCATTTCTAACACCTGCATGGAAAAACTCACTGAGATGTATGCAGCACGAGTAATAATTGAAATTCCTTAGTTTAGTAAAGTCTCACTCTGAGAAAAAAATGTTCTCATATTTGTCCTTAGCCTTCCCGTTTATGACTCTTTCTCTAAATAAACTGCAGCTGATATGATTTCAGATTTATATACAATTTATATCCAAACTCTCCACTGATTTCAGAGGTAGTAGCTCATTAACTAGTCAAAGAAATGGATTCAACAATAAAAAGTTTACTCGACAAGTTGCAGTGATACCATGGGCGTAGATTGTGGGGGGGCGAGGGGGGGCATTGCCCCCCCAAACGAGTCGCACCGGTGAACTGGCGGGGCTTAATTGTGTCTTCCCCGCCGGCGCTGCCTCGGTCTCTGACTCCCTGCAGCATTTTTGTCCGTCGCCGTCAGCACTGCCATTCATTCTCACAGGCAGCCTCGTTCCCGCTCCCCTTTGCCGCGTCCTCCGGCTCTCTCTGATGCACTTCCTGTTAAACAGGAAGTGCATCAGAGAGAGCCGGTCGGAGGAGTGGAAGCGGCAAAGGGGAGCGGGAACGAGGCTGCCTGTGAGAATGAATGGCAGCGCTGACGGCGATGGACAAAAATGCTGCAGGGAGTCAGGGACTGAGGCAGCGCGGCGAGGAAGAGCGAGGCAGCATGCTGGCTGGTGGCAGGGAGAGACAGTCACAGGAGCACTGTTGAGGTGATGGGGTAATGCTAGGTAGAGGTGAGCGAGAGAGGTGGGGAATGTTGGTGGGGGGAGATGCATGGGGGAGAGAGAGGGAGAAATAATACTGGATGTGGAGGAGGAGGAAGGGACAGCAAGAGAAAAGGGGAAATGTTGGAACATGGAAGTGGGAGGGAGGGAGACAGAGAGAGATGCTGTATGGGGATGGGAGAGATGCTAAAAGGGGAAGGAAGAGAACGAAAGAGATAGATGTTGGGCCCAGGGTGCAAGGAAGGGAGATACTGAGAGTGATGTGGGCAGTGGGAGAGAAGAAGGAGGGAAGAGAGGTTGTACATGGGGATGGATGAGAGGGAGGGATAGATATACATTAGAGGGGAAAGAGAAAAAGAGGGAGATTGTGGATCCAGGGACAGAAGGGAGTGAGGGAGAAATGCTGGACAATTGGAGGGAGGGGAGAGAGAGAGGAAGAAATGCTGGACCACAGGGGGGGGGGGGCTGGAAGATACTGGGGTGTGGATGTGTGTGTGGAAGGGACAGGGAGATATTAGGCTACAAGGGGAGAAAGGGAGCAGGCGTGCTGGGCTAGAAGGTTGGAGGGAGGAAGATGCTGCAAATGGTGGAACTATTTGGGAGAGGCCAAAGGGGAGGTGGGAAGGAAACAAATGAGAGGATGATAGTGATGGGGGGGGGGGCAGAAATGTGGTAATGGAGAGTTGATTAAAGATGAAAGGAAATGGAAGGTTGGAGGAAGGACTGAGAAGAGGAATGGGGCAGCTAGTGGGTGAGAGAAGGAAATGGAATTTGATAGCTGAAAACTAAAAAGGAGAAGGATGAGGACGAGGGTGAAATTTAAGTGAACAGAGAGGCAGCAAAGAAAAAAAAAACAGAGGAAACAGCTAAAAAAGAAATAATGTGTCAAAGGTAGGTGTAGTGAAGGAATGGAATAAGACAGGAGAGAAGAGAAAAGACAAATGGACAGCAAGCAGTTGAAGGAGAATTAGCAGAAAGACAGGAAAAGAGGAAACTGGAACCAGCATGATTGAACAGTAAAATGTCCAGACAACAAAGGTACAAAAAGTATTTTATTTTGAATCTATTAAATGGAATATCAAATGGAAAGAAGACACTGCATAAAACAGAAGACACTGGGACCAAAGTGAATAGAAAAACTAAATGATCAGACAACAAAGGTAGAAAAAAGTATTTTATTCAGAATTTATTAATTGGAATATGTCAGCTTTCTGTGAAATTTTGCATGTAAGTTTCAATTTTTCTGGTATTGCTGCATGCTGAGTCTGACATCAAGTTAACTTTCCAGTTCAGTATTTTGCCTTCATATTTTTTGCTTTCTAGTTCCTTGTATCATGTCTGTTGTGTCATGTGTTTTTCACGAGGTAGTGTACTGGTGTTTTAGAGCCTGGTGTAATTACAGTTCTGCCTTTTCACGCATAAGGTTGCAGCTCGTCCTGTCCTTGGAATTAGTGCTGTTATGGTTTAGTAAGGTTATGAGTGTGTTTTTGCACAAGTTTGTGTATAGTGTGTTGCAGTGGAGAGATTGTGTGTTGGCTTTACTGAGGTGGCACCAAAACATCAGAAAGGGTGTAGAGCCTAAATCATGACACACTACCTCTTGAAGGATCTACATATAGAGCTTATGCATTTCTAAGGTCAACACTGGCATGGTATGGGAAAAGGGGTGGGGAAATACTACTGGAGTGGAAGAAGGAAAGAAGGAAGGAAGGGAGAAAGAGCTGGCTTGATATCTCATACATATTCATTATGGTTATTCCCAAAAAAAGCCAGCTTTTTTTCCCTTCCTTCCTTCCTCCATATTAGCATATTCATTTGCATATGTATATATGCAAATGAATATGCTAATATGCTCCGCCCCATCCTTTGCCCCCCCAAATGAAACAGTCAAACTACGCCTATGAGTGATATGTATTTACTATAGGGTCTATGGTCGATTTTGACTAGGATTCTTGGCTTATTACATTGTAAAGGTCTGATGAGGCTTTCTTATCTATTTAGAAATATTTTTTGGCTATCTCTGATATTTTGCCTCCCACTTTAATGTCTTCTAATCATGTAACCATCTAATAATCTAGATCAGGGGTTCTCAACCCAGTCCTGGGGACACACCTAGCCAGTCAAGTTTTCAGAATACCCTCAGTGAATATGCACGAGATAGATCATGCATATTCATTATGGATATCTTGGAAACCTGACTGGTTATGTGTGTTTCAAGGACTGGGTTGAGAACTCCTGATCTAGAGTGAGGGTCTCAAACCTCTCTTTTGCATATTCAATAGGGATACCTGAAAACCTGACTGGTTGGTGGCCCTGAAGGATTGGAGTTTGAGACCCCTGATCTAGGGTTACTACTGAAGGTAAGTAACAGTATCTTTTACTCAGCAGAGGCAGGCACCCATGGTCATGAGAAGACCTCCACTAAAAATCACAGGTGTTTCTTATTGCTTTTCCACATTCATTATTGGTTACAGTGCTTATTTCCAAAGCAGCGTTCACATTTAGACATGCAGAAACTGGCATGTAAACATTTATCTTGCAGAAATGTCTAAGTTCTGATTGTACAAACCTGAGATATACAGGCCTAAAACTGAAGAAAATGTAGGTGCCTATTTTTCTTTATGAAACAGGCTTGAAATAGACACCTTTTGGCCACCTTAAACTAGGCATCTGGTTATAAAATTATCCTCCATATGGCTGAATCGTGCTGCTAAACAAATAATTGCCAGTTCTTCTCCCAATAGCCATCCCATTATTATATGGATAATACCTGGCCATTTAGCAAGTTAACTGACCCAATATTATCTACATAGCTTTCAAAGACACATTGTTAAGTGAGTTAGGCATTCACCACATGCTGGAAAAAAACACATAACTAGTTCTGAAAATCAAGTCTGGCTTTCTCAAAAATGTTAGGGAAAAGAGACAGGATTTGATATACTGCCTTTCTATCAAAGTGGTTTATATATTACATACAAGCATTTATTTAGTACCTTTGATAATGGAGGGTTAAGTGGCTTATCCAGAGTCACAAGGAGCTGCAGTGGGAATCAAAATCAGTTATCGAGGTACTTAGGCAACTGCACTATCCATTGGGCTGTTCCTCCACTCTTGAGGGGGGGGGGGTCTGTGGTGACCTCTTCTTCAGAACATTGGCAAGCCAGCTTTATAAATATTTAACAAAGTGGTCTGTGACCAGTGACATGAGCTACGGTGTTATCGCATGCCAATGACAGGCCCTTTTTTACACAAGGGGAGCCTGCAATATATAATGTGCATTATGATAACGCTGTAGCATACATTCTTACATTGGACTGTATTTCATGGTGAAACATGGCGCCATATCAGAGATGACATGAAGCTTCCTGCTATTTAGACCTGTTCTTTCTCCTTTGTTTTTTGCCAGTTTTGCTTTGTGCTGGCCTTGGTGGGATCTGCGGAGGTTTTTCTTTTTTGTTTTGTTGATGAAACTTCCACGGACCGTTTAGAAGAAATCGGGTCATGCTCCATATCCCGGTGACTATGGTATGCATTTCCTCATCTGGATTTTACTTGCCTTAGGTTTTAGAAAGAGGCTGATAGCACCCAAAACATCAGATTTACTAATTCTGGTATGCTGCCCACCCTTTTTAAAAATTGTTAGTAACTGATTATACAAATAATGTAATGAGTGAAAGACAAAACTGTGAGTAACAGGTTAGAGACAGCTATCTCCTCAAACAGCTTGCAAGCAAAGCCATTTTTATCAAAGTGTATGGGCAGGGTTGGAATAATATTAGTAATGCTTTAGTGTATGGAGGAAGAGAAAGAAGGGGACAGAAAGAACCTATGATGGTAGCATAGAGTGAGACTCCAACTTCCATAAGCTTAGTGCCCTGTCCTAGAGGTGACCTTTGGCACTCCTCAGGAGCAAATTAATCATCATCATATAACACTTCATCACATATTCAAGCTAAATGTATTCAAATTATATGCACGGAAAACTTGCAACAAATGGTGGGATCAGGCCAGTACACATCTACACCTGTTCTTTTGCGCCTAAATATAAGCCTCACTAAGGCTTATATTTAGGTGCAGAAAAACAGTGTTTTCATCACCCAACACTTCGTCAAACTAAATGTACTCAAACTATATATGCGGAAAACTTGAACAGCAAATTGAGCAAAGATATTTACATTTAAAATAGAACATATCACATATAATGCACAATGAATTTGGGTAAAAACCTTGTGCACAAAGGCAATGAAAGGTCAAAACCCTGACAATTCATCACTGGTAGGCAACTATATAGCACATAGGATGACAACGGAGTGAGGGGAGGAAGCAAGGTAGCACCTTGGAGACCTGTGTAGATAAAACAGGAAAGAGAATCGAAGGTGTGGGGCTTCAGTATGTGTGTGTGGCTTCAATAGGTGCCAATTTGTGCTGGCACTTCAGGTTTCCTTTGGATATGTGCAGAAAGAAGATGGTTAGTGGCAAACTCCCCTCCCCCCCATTAGCTTGAATATGGGATGAATGTCTGGAAACAGCACACATTTATTTCCTGACTTTATAATATCAACTCATTACCTGATTGACCAACGTACCTGAAATATTTGTTTCAGGGAGAAGAGGGCCCGCCTCAGCTCCCGACCATTGGAGTTGTACAGTTTTTCTGAAATCAGAAAAAAAAAACTGTTACACAAGAACATCAACACTAAAATTTTATCAACCCTTACACCAACACAGTTTCTTACATACAGTATCTGAATCCATGCAACTCAACATAAATCAATATTCCCTTCCATAGTGGATAAAGTGCTTCCCCCTTCCTCTGAA
The DNA here is from genome assembly GCF_901765095.1 of Microcaecilia unicolor. Classification (NCBI taxonomy): domain Eukaryota; kingdom Metazoa; phylum Chordata; class Amphibia; order Gymnophiona; family Siphonopidae; genus Microcaecilia; species Microcaecilia unicolor. Next base: position 226,945,216 of record NC_044031.1, on the reverse strand, counting down.
AGACAAGCAACCCAAAATAAAAATGGCTGCCTGTGGCTGGACATTTGATAAATACAAGTGTTAAGATAAATCTCCACATTTCAAGTTTACCTGCAGAAAGAATCATACAGTATATAATTCAGCATCAATTAGTGGCTTCTAAATAACTTTATGAACCACTAGGGTTTTGCATTAATTTTAGACACTCTTCCTCCATGCTAAGGCCATTGTTACTGTAGCCGTAAAAATGGCCTTTCTGTATTTTTTTGTATTAATAGCCATTCATTAATATTGCCATTAATATTTACTACATGAGCATAAATACACCCATACACCCATTATGTAGACGGGAAGGGCTCACGTGCTAATTGGTTAGTGTGCATAGTACGACACAAGGTGTTCAGTAAGAGTGCCTAAAATGTGTGTTAGTCAGTAGACACCAGACTGATTAGCTGCCTCAGGAGCAGCAATCTGATTGCTCCTACATAATTGAATTTTGTACTCCCCATCTGGAAAGAGGGGAACATTAGCCTAATAGCGGGCTGAGAACCTGGGGAATTGGGTTTAATTCCCAGGGCAGCCCCCTTTGACCCTGGGCAAGTCACTTAACCTTCTGTTGTCCTAGATACATAGACATAGATTATGAACCCACTAGAGACAAAGTTCTTGCATAAAATAACACATAAACCACTTTGACTATGTTGTCCTGTCTTAGATGTTATTTATATAAGTATATCCCCTGTCACTCTCTTAAGTTTTTGCTGTAAATCCATATCTAGGTCTTTTATTAATGTTGCTCCTGTAACCTTATTCATGCTTTGGACTCTGCAAATATCATATTAATTGTAAAGAGGCAGTATATCAAATAAATGTAAAACCTGAAATCAAACACTAATGAGGTAATTTCATAAAGGATTTTTAATGTGTAAAAGGGTTTTTATAGAATTTCCCCAGAGGTTATGCATGTATAGGTATCTGAAGTGCAAAAAAAGCACATAACCTTACATGACTGTCATGTAGGCATGTTCAGGGGCGCTGTTTGGGTAAACTCACAATTTGCATGTATTGTTTATAAAATGAGTGCCCATATATGGTTTGTGAATCTTTGTAAAGACACATATATGAGGCGTATATTCAAAGCACTTGGACAAAGTTACATGGAGGGGCATTTTCGATATAGCGTCTAAGTCCAACATTGAACATTTTGCAAAAAATGTCCAAAATCTGAATAGGAAAGAAGGTCATTTTCAAAAAAAGAAAAATGTCTGTCTTTTATTTTCAAAAATACTGTTTTGAACAAGGTTTTGTGATTTAGACGTTTTGTTTTTTGGTCCATTTAAAAAAAAAAAAAATGTCCAAATGCAAAATGCACAAAATCAAGCCATTGGGATTTAGGAAGAGCCAGCATCTTTAGTAGACTGATCCCCCCAGACATCCCAGGAAAGCAATAGGGCTCCCTAGGGGGCACTGCAGTGGACTTTATAACATGTTCCCAGGTACACTTCTCACCATTGCTCCCTTATCTTGTCTGCAAAGCCCCCAAAAACCTACTACCCCCAACTGTATACCACTACCATAGCCCTTACGGGTGAAGGGGGCACCTATATGTGGGTACAATAGGTTTCTGGTGAGTTTTGGAGGGATCACAGTTTCCTCCACAAACATAACAGGTAGGGGGAGATATGAGCTTGGGTCCATCTGTCTGCAGTGCACTGCACCCACCACTAGACTACTCCAGGGACCTGAGTATAGCATCTGAGGCTGGCACAGAGACTGATAAGTAATGTTTTAAATCACATTTTGGGGGTTGGGTGGGGGGGTGGGAGGAGGTTAGTGACCACTGGGGGAGTAAAGAGAGGTCATCCCTTATTCCCTCCAGTGGTCATCTGGTCATTTAGGGCACCTTTTTGTGCCTTATTCGTTATAAAAACAGGTCTAGCTTAAAACATTTTAGTTTTAATCCTGGACGGTTTTGTTTTGTTCCATTATGGCTGAAAAACATCCAAGGGTTAGGAACGCCCAGATCCCACCCTTAACACACCCCTGACATGCCCCCTTCTGACTTGAATGCACATCTGATGGACTTCATAGAAAAACATCTAAAAATTGGTTTTGAAAATACCAATTTGGACGTTATTGTGAGAAAAACGTCCAAATGCAGATTTATGCCACTTTTTGGATGTTTTTCTCTGTTGAAAATGACCCCATAGCCACCTCTGCACATTTATAAAACAGACTCTACATGGGTGCTTACTTGGCTTTCACAAGTTATAAAATTACCTTCTAAGTGAGGGATACAAGCAAGGTGCGGGCAAAGGACATGTGAGTTTCTATAAACTCACAATACTTTATTAGATGGTCCAGTTCTGTAATGAAGAGATTATTCTTTTTTTATGGGTATACCTACTTGTGAAGTAAGTGGGGAACTCAATAAATGGCACCCAAAGTTAGGCATCGGGAAGGGAAGAAGGGCCATCTGCGCTGAGCACTAAGCACCTAGCGCGGATCTCACACCTAACTTTGGGTGCGACCCTTATGTCTGCCAAAACCTTATATAAATTCTGGTGTACAACTAATGGAAGTTGGGTATTTAAATGACCCTATTCAATGATATCACGCCTAATTTCTGGGAACTTCCATGACCCGCCCATACCCATGGCCACACCGCCTTTTGAGTTGTAGACAGGGGTGTAGCTAGGTGGGGCCACGGGAGCCTGGGCCCCTAAAAATTTCATCTGGGTCCCCGGTTTTGCTGGTGGGGATCCCCAACCCCCACCAGCCGAAGCCTTCTTCAGCACTGGTCTCGACGCAGCTGCGTTCGCTGCCCTGCTCTTTCTTCTTGCTGACGTCCTCCTGTGCACACTCCTTTACATGAAACCAGCGCTGAAGAAGGCTTCGGCTGGCGGGAGTTCAGGACCCTCACCAACAAAGATATTTGCTTTTGCGGGGGGGGGGAGCGACGAGGCGGTGAGGGGAAGCTGCTAGGAGGTGAGGAGGAGCGACAAGGAAGTGAGGGGGAACGGCAAGGCGGTGTGGGGGGGGGTGAGGCGGCAGGGACAGCAAAGAGGCAGACTAAAATGTGCCCCCCACCTCGGGCTGTGGCCCCCTCCCACCACAAGGTCTGGTTATGCCCAGGGGTGTGCTGGTAATTTTTAACAACAGGCTCTTTCTCCGGACGTAGCCAGCTCTGCAGTTGAAAGCGCCAGGGGTGGCCGAGGGGGGGGGGGAGCAACACTTGCCTCTCTCTCCTCCCTCCCTTCGTGCGGGCACGCTAGGCATACCTTTGCTGGCAGCCAATAAATGGGCTGCCACCATTCCCAACGTCTTGCTCTGAGCAGCATGCTGGAACTTCTCTCACATGCTCGAGAAGTCCCAGCCTGCTGCCCAGAGCTGGAAACAAGGAGCGGGGAACAGAAGCAGTCTATTTACTTGGCTGGCAGGGCTCAGCATCCCCACCAGCAAAGTAAAAGATAATTCAGCAGGGGGCCCAAGCCCACATTTTCGGAGCCAGTTGTTAAAGTAGCCATGGAGGGCCCTACTTTAACAACTGGCTCCCAAAATTCTTAAAAACTTAACAACCGGCTCTTGCGAGCCTGTGAGAGCCTGCTCCAGCACACCACTGGTTATGCCCCTGGTTGTAGATCTGTGCAAAAACCCAAATGATTGCCAATTACCACCAATTATTGATTGTTAATGGCTAATTAACGTATTAGTTTGCACGCAGATCTGGGATCCACACCCAAATTTGGGTGACATATAGAATCTTGAGGTTACTAGTACTTCTACTTATCATTTCTATTGCGCTACTAGACGTATGTAGCACTCTATATTTGAACATGTAAGAGACAGTCCCTGCTCGGCAGAGTTTACAATCTAATCAGGATAGACAAATGGGACAAATAAGGGATAAGAGAATTACTTAAGGTGGGAATGATTAAAACAGACATGAGCACAGAACAAGTGAATAGGAGTTAGGAGTTAAAAGAAGCCTCAAAAAGGTGGGCTTTTAGCCTAGATTTGAAGAAGGCCAGAGATGGAGCTTGACGTACTGACTCAGGAAGTCTATTCCAGGTGTTTGGTGTAGCAAGATAAAAGGAACGGACTCTGGAGTTAGAAGTGGTGGAGAAGGGTACAGATAAGAGAGATTTACCCAATGAATGGAGTTCCCGGGGAGGAGTGTAGGGAGAGAAGTAGCAAGGAGCTTCAGAGTGAGGGCACTTGTAAGTCAATAAGAGGAGTTTGAACTGTATGCAAAAACGTATAGGGAGCCAATGAAGTGACTTGAGGAGAGGGCTAATATGAGCATAGCAACACTGGTGGAATATAAGTCATGCAGCAGAATTTTGAACAGATTGAAGGGGAGAGAGATGACTTAGTGGGAGACCTGTGAGAAGCAAGTTGCAGTAGTCTAAGCAAGAGGTGATAAGAGTGTTACCAGCAAATGAGTTGGGTCTACCAAATGAGTGACTATATTAAGTTAGTTTGGTGGTCTAGTAGTAAGCACATTTCCCCAGATTCTATATATTGCGCCTAGATTTCTGTGTGGAAATCTAAGCTTATTCCATGACAATGCGCAGAACCTAATTGGTTAACAAGCCAATCAGTGCTGTTAATTGGATGTTAAGCAATTATCAGCACTAATTGGCATTAATTAGAACTTACATGCACAACTCACTAAATGCATTCTATAACGAGGCCCTTGTAAATTCTAATGCACGTTGTCAAAAAAGTGGCTTGGCCATGGACGGATCATGGGCATTCTGAATGTTTACATGCACGCTTATAGAATATACTTGCTCTGTGCCTAATTCAGCTGCTAGTATTTACACCAGGTTTTACTTGGCATAATTGCTTGCAACTAAATATAGTCACGTGGGCGGCCGATAAGCGTGTTTTATAAACATGGAAATGTTATAGAATGCACAAGCAGAAATGTTTTTCACATGGATTTTCCAGGTGCCATATATAGAATCCAGCCCATTGTGCTGCCAAGCAGAAGACTTGAATAACATGCAGTACCTACTCTAATGTGCTAACGGTGTCGTTGACATTGCAGTGGCCAACTAAGACTTAAAAGTACTTCTAAATCTTTTCAATGGTATACATAATTTTGGGCTATACAGCTGGATGCTTTAATTGCTCATGTTTGTACCATGCTTAAAATGTCTTATATGAATTACACGTTGTAGCGATAAACGATGATGAATTTATAATGAATGGAATTCACAGCAAAGCTCCAGTGGGAAAGATCTTATTCGCATTACAAACTCAATCTCCTTTAAACAACCACTTCAGCCTGTATATTCCAGTGCTTTTCCATAATAAATAAAAATGCTTGGCTGGAAAAAATGTAAGAGTAATATTAAAAATAAAGATTGTTACTAATCTCATGGTGCAGTACAAAACTCTAAAGGATGACTTAAATATCTGCATCTGCCATCTGTTATATTGCATTATTTTTTCAAAAAAACATTACACATACTACCAGTGCCAATATAAACAATTCTAAAAAAACTGGGAAGTGCAGCTTTGTTCTAGCTGAGAAAGGCACTGTCTCTTACAACCCTGGCAATTTTTAGTGAAAATATCAACATTTTAACAAAAGCCACGTGTTGGCACTTTTGTGACATGAAAACAACAAATCTTTAGCACAGTGAAGTCATATTGTATAGTACAGGACAACAAATATTGCTAACAGATGCAATTGCCATTAAATATATTAAGCACTGTGCATGAAGGATTAGCCCAATACTGTAATCTAAAATCATGTGCTCCGAAGACCCATTTTACACAGATCTGAATATTCACAATTCCTCCATTATTTTACAGAAGGCGTAACTGATCCCTTTGTAAAAAACATAGAAAGATGCTGACAAAATACATGTGAATTAGCTGACACTTAATAAAGCTAGATTCTATATATGGCGCCTAAAAAATCGGCACCAAAAATATCCATATAAATGGTATTCTATAAGCTGCTCCTAAAGTTCAGCACGGTTTATAAAATACACGTAAAAGCGGAGAGTCACGGTTAAATTTAGGCACAGCCATTTGCACCAACGAAAATGTGGTGCAAATGCCCACACCTTAATTATGAGAAGAACAAGAGAAGAAACCCACAAAAGACCTGAGGGCTGATATTCAGACCATGGGAGGCCACCCGGCTAACTCCCGAAGTCAATGCTGGGATATTTCTGGTAACTGGCATTGAATATCCAGTCTATTTATGGCTAGTTTAAACTTAACCGGCCAGGCCAGTGTTCAGCGCTGGCTGGTTAAGTTTAAACCGGCAAAGATAGGCCTGCTATTTCTGTCACCTGATTTGGCTGCCAAACTTAGCTGGCGATGCACTGATTAGTGAATAGCCAGGTTATATTGCGTGATATATAGAATCTCCCCCTTAGCCTCTAGCTGGTTATATGGCACCTAAAAAATCTGCGGGGAAAACATTTCCGACTAAGCGTATTCTATATGTAGTGACTAGATTTAGGCACGGTATATAAAATATGCTTAGTTGATATCCCAGCGTCTAAAACTATATATGACTCCATTTACACCAATGAAAACGTGGCATAAATTCAGCATGTAGATTTAGGCGCAGAGGGCCATAATTAATAACTGCATGTGTACATTTCAGAACGTCCACAAAACACCTATTTCCCTGACCATAACCATGCTCCTTTTTGCTTGGGCGCATTAGAAGTTGGGCGCACTGCATTACAGAATATGCTTAGCAAGATGTGCATGTAAATTCTAATTATTGCCAATTAGTGATCATTATTACTTGTTAATTGCTGTTATCAACACTGATTAGCTTGTTAAGCCAATTTTACATTATGTGCATTTTTATAGAATACGCCTGGGTAAATGCTGACTGGGAATATTCAGCGGAAGATAACTTGCTATCTTCTACTGAATACTCGCGGATAGCCAGTTATGTTCTATTTAATTGGCCAGGAGCACAGAATATCGGGCGGCTGGTGTTTAATACTCAAAGATCCTCAGTAACCTGGGAACAGATGGAAACTGTTGCAGCTGATTGACTACGCTGGAGAACGCTAGCTGTCCAACATGTCCAATTGCACATGTGGACCTAAGTCTAAGTCAGTAAGGAGACACAGGTCAGTCAGGATGGCCACCATCTCCAGTTAAACACCGGCTCCAGCAAATTAGTTCACTCTGCACATTCCAAGCACAAGTTACTTTTCAGAATCTGCCAGGTATTTGCGACCTGGACTGGCCTCTCTTGGAGACAGGATGTTGGGCTCAGTAGGCCTCGGTCTGGCTCAGCATGGCTTTTCTTGTATTCTTAAGTGAATGGCATTTGAAACAGAATAATAATGTGATGAAAAGCAATTAGAGAAAATATGATTTAAAAACAATAGTATGGTGGTAACTCTAACTTCCTCCACTCTGAGTGCTGAGTGACTGCAAATGATGTCTGCCCTACTTCACAAGGAAGGTCATCTGGTGCAACAGATAAAAGAGTTCTGAAATAGGGTTCCATTCTCCTATCATCCAACAACAACAGACGGGACAGGATATTCAGTCCCTAACAGAACATTTTCTCGTCTTGGATTTGTTCACATTTGAAATTGTAAAGGACACTAAACATTACTACATGTAGGGCAGTGAAAACCTAACAGAAAAGCAACACATGCATTAGGTGACTGGTTCACAAAAGCTGAGGAAGACCCATGTAAAAATACATGGGGCTGATACTCAGTGGGACATATCTGGTCAAAGTTCTCACCTGAAGTTATTCTGGGAAGACATGAAATCAAATGATGCTAAATATATAATGTTAACTGAATATTTAGACAAAGAGGAGCATAATCGAACTGGCCGCCCATCTTTAAGGGCGCCCATCTCTAAGGATGTCCCGGCGAAGGGGCGGGGCATCCCATATTATCAAAACAAGATGGGCGTCCATCTTTCGTTTCGATAATACGGTCGGGGACGCCCTAATCTCAACATTTAGGTCGACCTAAATGTTGAGATCGCCGACCTTAGAGATGGGCAACCTCAGTTTTCGCCAATAATGGAAACCGAGGACGCCCATCTCAAAAATGACCAAATCCAAGCCATTTGGTCATAGGAGGAGACAGCATTTGTAGTGCACTGGTCCCCCTCACATGCCAGGACACCAACCGGGCACTCTAGGGGGCACTGCAGTGGACTTCAAAAATTGCTCCCAGGTGCATAGCTCCCTTACCTTGGGTGCTGAGCCCCCCAAATCCCCCCAAAACCCACTCCCACAACTCTACACCACTACCATAGCCCTTAGGGATGAAGGGGGGCACCTACATGTGGGTACAGTGGGTTTTGGGGTGGGGGTTTGGAGAGCTCAACAATTACCACCCTAAGTGTAACAGGTAGGGGTGGATGGGATTGGGACTGCCTGTGAAGTGCACTGCATCCACTAAAAACTGCTCCAGGGACCTGCATACTGCTGTGATAGAGCTGGGTATGACATTTGAGGCTGGCATAGAGGCTGTAAAAAAATGTGTTGTTTTTTTTTGGGTGGGAGGGGGTTGGTGACCACTGGGGGAGTAAGGGGAGGTCATCCCTGATTCCCTCCGGTGGTCATCTAGTCAGTTCGGACACCTTTTCGCAGCTTGGTCTTGAAAAAAAAGGGACCAAGTAAAGTTGGCCAAATGCTCGTCAGGGATGCCCTTCTTTTTTCCATTATTGGCTGAGGACGCCCATCTCCTAATCACGTCCCAGTATCACCTTCGCTACCCTGCCGACATGCCCACGTGAACTTTGGTCGTCCCCGCGATGGAAAGCCGTCGAGGGTGTCAAAAAAATCGGCTTTCGATTATGCCGATTTGGGCGGCCTTGCGAGAAGGGCGCCCATCTCCAGATTTGTGTCGAAAGATGGACGCCCTTCTCATTCGAAAATAAGCATGATAGGTACCTATGTGTAAAACATATGTTACATGTGGAAAATGCTTTATAAAATTACCCTCTTGTTGTCTTCATTCTCACTGTAGCTTGGTGCCTTCACAATGTGAACGCCCTTTCACCATATCGTTTTTGGTGCTCTTTGCTGCATCTTTTGAGTGTGCACCAGTATTTTGGGTACATCTCCATGTAGTTGCTAACAAGGATAGATCTATAACTGGGTGTCCAATATAGATACTAATTACAGTGCCTATTATAAGCCTAGTCTACATGCATAAGTGGCAGTTATGCACATAGGGCCACTTATATGCATAAATGACTACAATACCATCATTTACGTGCCTTCCTAACACCTAAAACTTAAGTGGCTCCTTACTGAATTATATCCTTATTGTCCTATAGCTTGAATGGCAAGAGTGTGTGCGCATACATGGGTGGAAGGAATGTATCATGTACTAAGGTTACCAGAGGTCCTAAATTTTTGGAGATTGACCAAGATTGTTTCAATGCCAATGGTCCCCGAATGCCAAAAAAAAGGCCTATGCATGCTCTGTCCATCTGTGGCAGCATAAAGAACAATCTGGCTCTAAATCTCTCACGTTCTTAACTGTCACAGATGGAGAAGGCCTGTGGAACAGCAGCGGTAACCCATGGTGAAGATCAAGGAGTCCAGACCCTGCAGTAAAAATCTGAAAGTAGATCCCCAGTGAGGATACCTATACCTATGAGAGATCAACAATGGAGCAGCAATGTCAATATGAAAACAGCAGTGAGAGGAGGTCCACCCTTGCCTCCATCTCAGATTGGTCCTATGAGTCAGAACTGGAGAACTAGGGAACAAAGGGCAATGAAGGACAGACCTCTACAGTCTGGGTCCCACAAACAGCAAAAGACAGATGAAAATTAGGCAACTTCTTTATTGTATATCTCTTTATTATATCCTGCGAGTTAGGTGCTGTACAACTCAAGGGGGAGTGGAAAACATCTTAAATAGCAAGTTAAATACTATTAGCAATACTTTGATTATAACATATATTGTCCCAAGTATCATCATATTTAACTGGCTATATGTGGTTGGCATGATGGTAAATTGCCAACCAGTGTTTAAGAATGAATGGCTATAACCTGCACAGAGTGGCAGGTGCAGCTCTGGCCACTTTGAGCAGATCTTTAACTGCCATCATTTACTGTGTTACTGTGTAATCCTCTAATTATTTGCCATTCTAGCAGGCAACTGAAACAAGATTAACAGTCACATTTTACAAAGTATGTCTATTCCCATAAGTATATATTGAAGTGACCATGCCTAGAATTTGACTATCATTTTAGAAAGGCAGTGGGCAGCTCCTGCCCAGTTAAATCACTCAGGGCTGGCAGCAGCACTTCACTGGCCAGTACTGCTGAATACTGCCACTAATCGTACATTTTAAAACTAGGAAACACAGGGGCATTACGGGGGCAGTTGGGGAGGAGCTGGAAGTTATGTAGGTGCCAGCAATATTCAGTGCCAGTTCCGCATAGCTAGGTGAGCATATAAGACCTCACAAGAAGCAGTCCTAATTATGCCTGCTTAGCTATGCAGGTGCTGAAATTGAATATTGGCTGGCATCTGCATAACTGCCAACAGCCAATCCAGTGTCTCCTGGCCCCTTCTCCTGATCCCTCCACAGACATCAGCATTTGCCCCATTATGATTGCCCTATGGTCCCTCTTCCTGTGTCTGAATGACCCCTTCCAATCCGTAAGAATATAAGCATAGCCAAACTGGGTCAGACCAGTATCCTGTTTCCAACAGTGGCCTAGCCAGGTCACAAGTACCTGGCAGAAAACAAAATAGTAGTAACATTCCATCCTACCAATCCCTTTGTCAGCTACCCCCTTTTGACCCCCAAATGTCTCCCTCAGTAGCATAGCTATGGGGGGGCCATGGGGTACCTGCCCCCCCAAATTGGCTCTGGGGCCCAGGCCCCCGTGCATTGCCTACCCTACTCTTCTCAGTCTGCATTGCCTACCCTGCTTGTCTCAGTCACGCCATGCACACTCATTTTAGTGAAACTGAACATGTGTGACACTTCATGCATGCTCAGTTTCATTAAAACGAGCGTACATGGCATGACTGAGAACAGGACAGGCAATTCAAGACCAGTGTGGGACAAACGCTTCAGCTGGCAGAGGTTAGGGACCACCTCCAGCCAAGGTACCTTTGTTCAGTGGCAACAGGGAGGTAGCGGGGGAGCAGCGGTAGCGGGGAGCAGCGGCGGGGAGGCACCAAGGTATCTTCATGCAGTGGCAGCGGAGAGCAGAAGAGGTGGCAGGGGTGGCGGCATGAAAGCCAAAATGTGCCCCCTCCACTTTGGACTCTGGCCCCCCTCCCGTTGAGGTCTGGCTACGCCCCTGGCCCTCTCCCCGAAGATCTGACCCCCTGATCCATGCTGAAATACAGTAAGGCTCACCCACAATGCAAAAACCACCCGTCCCAACACACACACACACACACACCCCTGCCGGACCTCTCCCTCAGCCCCAGAACTTACCTGGGGAAGATCCCTGGTCCCTAGTGGAACAGGGCTGGAGTGGTTCCCTTTCCACTCCTAACCTGTTGGTTCTGGCTGTCAAAATGGCAGCATCCCTAGCAAGATTGGTGGGTCAGATCCAATGGGGGGGGGGTCAGATCTACAGGGTGGGTTTGGAGATTGTGGGAGATGGCTGAGAAGGGGATCAGGAGGGATCAGACTGGCACTAGCCATTATACAGGTCCTGGCAGAATATCAGTTGGGTCAACATAAGTCAAGGTGGCACACACTTCGCTGGTCATGCCCATACATAGCCCAGCACTGAATATTGTGGTATAATTCAGTGAAACAGTACAGAGAGGGTTCAAAGTACAAAACAAAGTCTGAAATGCAACAAAAAGCACCAAGAGCCTTCAGAAACGGGACACAGTTCCTTTAATTTGCAAAATGAAAAGTGAAAAATCCAATATAGACCCATTTTGCAGTGGCTTCCCCATATCTATCTTAATAGCAGACTATGGACTTTTCCTCCAGGAACTTGTCCAAACCTTTTTTTAAACCCAGATATGCTAACTGCCATTACCACATCCTCTGGCAATGAGTTCCAGAGCTTAACTATTCATTCAGTGAAAAATAAATATTTCCTCCTATTTGTTTTAAAAATATTTCTATGTAACTTCATTGAGTGTCCCCTAGTCTTTGTACTTTTTGAAAAAGTAAAAAATCAATTCACTTTTACCTGTTCTACACCACTCAGTATTTTGTAGACTTCAATCATATCCTCCATCAGCCATCTGTTTTCCAAACTGAAGAGCCATAACCTCTTTAGTCATTCCTCATATGGGAGAAGTTCCATCCCTTTTATCATTTTGGACCCTTCTTTTAACCTTTTCTAATTCTGCTATATCTTTTTTTACAGATACGATGACTAGAATTGCATACAATACTCAAGGTGTGGTCATACCATGGAGCGATACAGAGGCATTATAATATTCTTTGTCTTATTTTCTACCCCTTTCCTAATAATTACTAGCATTCTGCTTGCTTTCTTGGATGCTGCCACACACTGTGCAGAAAATGTCAGCGTATTGTCCACGATGACACCTCAATCTTTTTCTTGGGTGCTGACTCCTAGGGTAGAACCTAACATCAAATAACTATGATTTGGATTATTCTTCCCAATAATAGTAACATCACTTTGTACTTGTCCAAGTTAAATTTTATCTGCCATTTGGATGTCCAGTCTTCCAACTTTAGAAAAGATGAGGAGGGATTACATGATAGGTTTGTAACTTGCAAGCAAAAACAAGGAACGTAGGTCACCTGTTCCCAAATTTTCAACACTTTTGCCTCTTCCACTGGGAAAAAAAAACAGCTCTCGCACACCAAACACCCAGGATAGGAAAAGTAATAAAAAGTCAATCTTTTCCTCAGATTTAAAATCTTTGACCCCCAAGCCTAGCCTATTGGCAAGAATGGGAAGCATTTATTCAGTTGGGGCAAATCCCCACCCCCCATCTGTTGATACAGGAATGCACTGCAGGGTCCATCCATCACATGGCAAGCACTTTGGGCCTGCTGTTCATTTACTTAAAATGGGATTGGCGTGTTTTATTTAACATTCAAAAAAAGTCTGAAAAGGGTTATAAAGAGAGCAGAGGATTAAGAGGTCGCTACCTTGAACCCCAGGGGCTCATTTAGCATTTATTTGTCATGTCAGCTTGACTTGAGCCTCTGTAAATTTTTTCTCAGTATGAGTCAGACATCTTTTAGATATTCTGAGAGCCCACAGGGGCTACCGTTTAACAGAATAATACTTATCAATTGAGTCACTAAAAATCCCATTGATGTTCATGTTACTAACTCTTAAATGACAGGAACAAAAAAAGAAGAACCTGCAAGTCTGAGATCTGGCTATTTCTGAGTGTTTCTGGTATTTGTGTTTATTCAAAATTATCTTTCCAGACTAAATAGTTTACTCAGGATGAATAAAGATGTTAATCATGCATGTATTCCAGGAGACATAAATGATTCAGACATCACTGTACCTCATTGTGCTTTGCCTGTTAAACTAATCAAGCACTAGTACTGGAATTACTTCCTTCTATTAAAGAAAAGAAATAAAAATCAGGGGATCTGAGAGGAAGAAAACAATACAGCAAGTACAACAACTCCCTTGTATGGAAGCACATCTACTTGAAGTAGTAAGAAATAAGAAATTTATGGAGTAGCCTAGCGGTTAGAGTACTGGGCTGACAAGAGAATCCCAGTTCAAATTCTGCAGTTGCTCCCTGTGATCTTGGGCAAGTCATTTAAACCTCCACAGCCCTCAGGTACAAACTAAGGGGCCATTTTACTAGAGCTTAGCTTGCACTAACGGATGTGCTAAATGTTGCATATCCTATTTTTATATCCATGAGCCATGTGATACTTACAGGCTCATTTTCAAAAGAGATGGATGTCCATCTTTCGACATAAATCGGAACATGAACATCCATCTCCCAGAGACGTCCAAATCGGTATAATCGAAACCTGATTTTGGACGTCTCCAACTGCAGTCCATCGAAAAGATGTCCAAATTTCAAGGGGGTGTGCCAGAGGTGTGGTGAAGGCGGGACATGGGCGTACCTAACACTTAGACGTCTTTGAGCCATAATTGAAAAAAGCAGGGACGTCTTAAAGTAAAACTTGGACGTTTTCACCCGGACGTGTTTTTTTAATGAATAAGGCACAAAAAGGTGCCTGAAATGACCAGATGACCACCAGAGGGAATCAGGGATGACCTCCCGTTACTCCCCCAGTGGTCACTAACCCCTCCCCCCCCTCCCACTCTCAAAAAACATCTTTAAAAATATTTTCTGCCAGCCTCAGATGTCATACTCAGGTCCATGACAGCGCATGCAAGTCTCTGGAGCAGTTATAGTGGGTGCAGTGCACTTCAGACAGGCGGACCCAGGCCCATACCCCCCTACCTGTTATGTTTGTGGAGGAAACAGAGAGCCCTCCAAAACCCACCACAAACCCACTGTACCCACATCTTGGTAGAGATTATTTTAAAGAATAAAATAACAGAGCATATTCAAAAGCATGGATTAATGAGACAAAGTCCACATGGATTTAGTGAAAGGAAATCTTGCCTCACTAATCTATTAATTTTTTTGAAGGGGTGAACAAACATGAGGATAAATGTGAGCAGGTCGATATTGTGTATCTGGATTTTCAAAGGACTCCAGAGGAAATTGGAGAGTCATAGGCTAGGAAGTTGTGTTCTATTGTGGATTAAAAGCTGGTTAAAAGATAGAAAACAGAGAGTAGGGTTAAATGGTCAGTATTCTCAATGGAGAAGGGTAGATAGTGGGGTTCCCCAGGGATCTGTGTGGGAACCACTGCTTTTTAACTTATTTATAAATGATCTATAGATGGCAGTAACTAGTGAGGTAATTAAATTTGCTCACGACACAAAGTTATTCAAAGTTGTTAAATTGCAAGAGAACTGTGGAAAAATTGCAAGAGGACCTTATGAGACTGGGCATCCAAATGGCAGATGACGTTTAATGTAACTAAGTGATGCATGTGAGAAAGAGGAACCTGAACTAAGGCTACATAATGCAATGTTCCATACTAAGAGTCACCGACCAGGAAAGGGATCTAGGTGTCATTGTTGATGATATGTTGCGAGCCTCTGCTCAGTGTGTGGCTGTGGCTAAGAAAGCAAGTAGAATGTTAGGTATTATTAGGAAAGGAATGGAAAACAAAAATGAGGACGTTATAATGCCTTTGTATTGCTGCATGGTGCGACCGCACCTCGAATATTGTGTGCAATTCTGGTCACTGCATCTCAAAAAGATATAGTGGAATTAGAAAAGGAACAGAGAAGGGCGACGAAAATGATAAAGGGGATGGGACAACTTTCCTATGAGGAAAGACTAAAGTGGCTAGGGCTCTTCAGCTTGGAGAAAAGAAGGCTGAGGGGAGATATGATAGATGTCTATAAAACAGTGAGTGGAATGGAACAGGTAGACATGAATCGCTTGTTTACTCTTTCCAAAAATACTAGGACTAGGGGGCACGCAATGAAGCTACAAAGTAGTAAATTTAAAATGAATCAGATAAAATATTTCTTCACTCAATATGTAATTAAACTCTGAAATTCGTTGTCAAAGAATGTAGTACAAACAGTTAGTTAAGTGGGGTTTAAAAAAGGTTTGGATGGCTTCCTAAAAGAAAAGTCTATAAGCCATTATTAAGATGAACTTGGGGTAAATCCACTGCTTATTTCTAGGATAAGCAGAATAAAATGTACCGTTTTGGGATCCTGCCAGGCACTTGTAACTTGGATTGTCCACTGTTGGAAACAGGATACTGGGCTTGATGGACCTTCGCTCTGTCCCAGTATGGCAATACATATGTACTTATGAAACAAAAATGCATTAAAAACTACTTCCCAAGAGATGTATTCTGTACATTAGTTCAATCCATGGTCCTCACCCATGCTGACTACTGCAATGGAATCTACGCCGGATGCAAGGAACAATCACTAAAAAGACCACAAGCAGCACAAAACACAGCAGCAAGATTTATCTACGGAAAAAATCAATTTGAAAGCACCAGACCACTACTCCAAAATCTACACTGGTTACCAATCAAAGCACAGCTATCCTTCAAGATATGCTCCTTTATAGAATAATCTTTGGACTTGCACCGGTATACATGACAAACTTAATAGAACTTGCTGCACACAATGCAATCAGAGGAACAAGAATCTATCCCATCCTTCACTTTTCCAAATGTCAAGACCTGATATACAAATCTTCATACTCAATCAACTTCGCATACATTAGCCCCAAGACATGGAACGCATTACTGAAAGCTCTCAAATGTATGCACAACTACTTAACATTCTGAAAAATCCTGAACGCCCATTTCTTCAGAAAATTCTTCTCCGATGAATCAAACAGAACACCAACCACTACACTATGATACCTGAGTGCTAGCAGAACATGAATCAAGGACAGATCTAACTATAAACTGCTATATGATGTCTAACTGAAGTAACTGGTAAGCCACATTGAACCGACTACTTGAATGGAAAATGTGGTTATGTTTATTTAAATTTGATGAATCACCATTTTTAACAAACAAATCAAAGCAATTTACAAATAATATTATTATGAAAACTTGTAAGTAATTGAAATGAATGCCAATAAATATATGGTAAAGCAAGCAATCATACCATAGAGAAGTTATAATAAAAACTATAAAACTGCTACATTTCCTTCAGGCTTCCTCTGTCAACCAAAGCAGGCCCACATTAGACAAATGAAAAAAAATGCGTTTTCAATGCTACTTTAACATTTTTATAGAATACTCTGTTCTTAAGCACAGGGGAAGATTGTTCCACAAAAATGGAGCCAACATATAAAAAAAAACTTTCTCTTGTTGATTCATAAAAGGCTTCTCTTGGATTATGTAAAATACGTTTATGGTCGTTGAGCAAGCGCAGACAACGCGCCAGTATAGAGAATAGTCAGTACTGCCAAATAATCAGGAAGACCCATATGAATTGCTTTATATGCCAAAATGACAATTTGAATAATAATAATAATTAAAATTAACCAGATAACAGCTGTCATTATCGGAATAAATGCCTCTGAAATAAAGCCCCAAGAGATCAATACTGTGTATCTTAAACACATTGGTAAAAAGAGGGCAAAAAAGTAATTGTACAATAGCAGCTAATTAACCAAAGCAGAAACTTAATATAAAATGATTTTTTTGGCACTGTTTTCTCCTTTGAGTTTGCAATTTAATTTCTTTCTTCTTTTTGATGGGTATATTAAAAGACTACCACAATAAAATCAAAAGGGAGGTGCTTCCAACCTGAAATTCTCTGTATCCTTCAATCCAAATTGTCCAGAAAGATTGTACAATTGATAAAGAAAACTGCATGAGCCTAAAGGCCAACTCAAGCCAACAAGTGGCTCTGTCCATTGGATGTGAGAAGGTCCTTGATTCTGTACCTTGTCCCATTATACATCCCACACATGCCTGCTGTTATGACCTTATCATTTCTGCAAGGCTCACATGTAACATCTAATCCAATTGCTATTACAAGCATAAGCAAGGTAAATAGTAGGAAAAGAAAAATGACTCTAAAAGTAGATACATTATATGTTTCTTACAGAGGCTTCATCAGTAAGGTTGTGGAGATGAAGACCGCATCGGAACTCAAGAAACCATGGGAGAAAAAAGTGGTTTAGGGAGAGGAAGAGATAGTAGATGGTATGGATAGACTGACTGAATAAGCCATATGGCTTTTACCTGCCATCATGTTTCTATGGTCCGTGCATTGACATTAATGGTAACCAAACCTGTTATTAGACAGCAGTGAAATCACTTGTTTTCACTTATCCAACACAAATCCCAAAGCATATGAAATGTATCAACTGACTGTAGCATCATGGAACCCAAGAGTGGCTACATGAATATATGTCAAATTGTTGGATATATTGAAGACATTTTTGAAGTTAGACACTGAAGTAATTTTGATTGTAGGACATTGAAAAATTCACAAAAGAAAACAAAGATAGTAAAATTGGACCAATGAGGAAAATAGTTATGGCAGCCTATTTATGTTATGATACATAAATATACAAGGACAATCTAAGCCTACCTTCTGATGGTTATATATATATAAATTTTCTATAGTGATGTCTTGAATATATGTTTCTTTAGTTGAATATTGAATATTTAAGTACAAGTGACCACATTTCAGATTTCAATTATATATTAGAACGACATATCCAAACTAACTGCATGAGGCACACAAACATCTCATTCATGTGTGGAAGGGAGTGTTAGCTTCTGAAAGACAGTCAGGAAATATATGGTTAATCCAATAAATATATATCACTTTATTAAAAAATTTTAGTTTATTGATCTCATGCCAAGAGATCTGACCACATTTCACCACTATTTAAACGCCTTCATTGGCTTTCTCTTCCATTCTATGCCCAATTTAAAGTCCTCTGTTTGACGAACAACTGGTTCCCCATTATTGTTGCCATCCAAACTATTTCCTACATCCCTGTTAGAGCTCTTCGCTCTGTTAATTCCCACCATTTGGTCTTATCTTCCCCCAAAATAGCCAATTAACAGTCCACAAGCCATTGTGCTTTTTATTTTCTAGCTCCAAAATTATGGAATGACCTCCCTCCCTCTATCTGGGGGAAGGTGTCCTATAAGAAATTCAAACCACAACTTGAAACACACTTTTTTTATCCAAGCATTGGGGTGCAGTGACTCAGATGATTAGTTTAAATCGATAGCCTGCATAGCTGTGTTTAGTTTTCCTTGCAGGCTTTCTATTGTGTGTGTGTTTTTGTATGACTTCTTATGTCCTACTAGTACCTATTATTTTGAGATTGCTTTTTTTAGTGTAAACCACCTACACTTTTAGATTAGGCAGTATATCAAATATTTATTAAACATTAAACACAGTGATCACGTTTTAAGGCCAGAGAGTTAGCAGGTATATTTTAGATTAAAGCAGAAACACTCTAGAGATCTTTTCTTCCAATCGCTCTCAGGTTCCAATAACGTAAAGCCAGGCTCTGAAATCACTGTCTCATTGCACTGATGGGGCTGGAGTTTTTCTATTGTTGAGGTTCAAGGCTATGAGATTTGCTTGGGAGAAATGAGGCTTTATTTTCATGAGTCAGAACAGAGAGGCTGCGTCAGCGCCACCTGGGAAGCCAATAAAAAGTACACCCCATAAAAATGCACCAAGCAATGCTCTGTTTATACAAGACAATGCAGGTCCACAAAGATAAGAGAGAAATGGTAACACACACAAAAGAAACACAGTGATAGGTTTACTGTAAATGTCATTTCTTGAGAAGTTCACGTTGCTACAAAATGTCAAGCAATTCATAATTGGGCCCTACAGTCAGTCCTCATGATTCTTGACATATCAGAAAAATTAATCCACAGGCGAGTAAAACATCCAAAGAACGTGCACTATTTATAACAATTTTTAATATAAACAGCTTTGCAGATAGTTAAATCTCTCTCCCCGTGTCCTAAAAAGTAACAGGAAAACAGAATATGTTTTAACTATGTCTTGGAAAGAAAGCTGGCTTTGCTATACATACTTTTTCCTAGGAAAGGAAAGCATGCCACAGGTCAAGGTTTATTTCTCAGGTCAAGACAAACAGCTAAATATTTTAAACATTGCTAACGTAATCCCAGTTCTTAAAGCCATCTGTCCCATAACTAAATAACCTACATTGTAGCTAACTTCTGTTCCTATAAGATATCACTGAAACCACTCCCAATTTTTAAACTCATTCATTAGATTTCTAGAATACACAGAACACAAATAAGCCATGGGCAAACCAGAGCTCAGAGTCCTGCACAGTAACGCTCAGACACCAGAGAGAGAGAGGGGGGGGGGGGGGGGCTGACACCAGAGAGGGGGGGAGGTATCTTTCTCTCACACACAGTCAATGTCTTTCTCTCTCTCACTCTCTCACACTGTCTCTCACACACTGTCTCACACTGTATCACATCCACTCTCTATGTGTCACACAGTCACTCACACACTCTCTTGGTCTCATACACTCAGTCTCACAGAGAGTCTGTGTCTCACACACACTGTATCTGTGTGAAACACACTCTCTCTCTCTCACACTGTGTCTCACATACGCACTTGTACACACTTTCATTCTCACACACACTCTCTCTGTCACACAGACACACTCGCACCCAGACTCACTCTCTCTCACACACACACACACACACACTTGCACATTCACTCTCTCTCTCACACACAGTCACTCTCACATACACTCTCTTTCAAACATACACACTCCGAGGAAAACCTTGCTAGCACCCGTTTCATTTGTGTCAGAAACGGGCCTTTTTTACTAGTAGTAAATAACATGTACTAATGCATAACAATGTTAATGCCATAGTCCCCTCATTAACAGATTGCCTACAATTAAGCACCTGTTCTGCCCTCATTGCATGGGGCAGCTTGTGCTGCCTGTGTGTACATAAGGAAAACAGTGATGGTGACTCAATAAAATGATGATGCTGTATGTAATCTAGAAGATTTATTGGTCAACAACAACAATTCTATGGTCAACACAACGATGTGACACAGCCGTGTTTCGGCCCATCGGCCTGCCTCAGGAATCTTCCTGTGTTGGACAGATGAATGTGTGGATGATGCAAAGTACAAAAAGTAGCATCAGGGTTGAGTATTGCTTTAGAGAATAAGTGAGGAATATATATAACAAGCGTCATCCACACAGTCATCTATACAACACAGGAAGACTTCTGAGGCAGGCCGATGGGTCGAAACACGGCAGTGTCGAGTCGTTGTGTTGACCATAGAATCGTTGTTGTTGACTAATAAATCTTCTAGACTACATACAGCATCATCGTTTTATTGAGTCACCTTCGCTGTTCTCTTTGTGGTATTTTTATTTGTGAAGTTTTTTGCTCTTCTGTATCTTTGAGGGTGTACATAAGAACATAAGAGTAGCCATACTGGGTCAGATCAATGGTCCATCTATTCCAGTATCCTGTTTCCAACAGTAGCCAAGCCAGGTCAAAAGTACCTGACAGAAACCCTACTTTCCTATGTCTGTCTCAATAGCAGACTATGGACTTTTCCTCCAGGAACTTGTTCAAACATTTTTTTAAACCCAGATACGCTAACTGCTGTTACTACATTGACAGATTATATGTTTGCATATCTATTAAGTTATGTATATGAATCAGATCACTGTATTTCTATGGTCCACTGTGATTAACCCTTATGAACACCTGTGTTTTGCTCTCAATGTCTTTTGGAGCATTGTAGTTGCTGCTTGCCTCAGGGCATGCTGGGAGGAGCAGAATTCCCCTTTCCTCTAATTGTTGTCTTGAGAAGAATGAGGGATGGAAGCTGTGCCTAAGTTACAGATCCAGCCTGTTGAGAGACCTGAATCTCTCCATGCTGAGGCAATAAACTACTGCTTGTTTTCTCCTCTCAGGGTATCAATTCATAGTGAAATTTTACCCGTGTGGCTGCTGTTCGGTTTACCTGTACTGTGCTGTGGTACTTTTAGTGTTGTGTTTCATTATTTCAAGCACAAGTCACTAACAGTTCTCCCTTCTGAAGAGAGGCTGATCACAGGACTATGTCTGTATGTACAGAATCCAAATCCATCTCTACGTAACTATAAGTGATTTAGTTGTTTATATTGTCATCAATTGTATTAAATAAAGAATGGAATTGAGGAGAGAGTCAATTCTTGGTTACAAGCAACCCCAGGTTTAAGCCTCTGGATATACAGGCCAAAGTTAATGCCTTGTAAAGGCCAGAAGAAATACTGCCATTCAGGTGCATAAGTGACAGTAGTGTGCCCAATAACCATTTTGTATTTACATGCTCAAATAGCTTGGTGCTCCCTAACCAGTCAGGTTTTCAGAATCGTCACAATGAATATTCATGAGAGAAATTTGCATCCACTGCCTCCACTGCATGCAAATCTCTCTCATGAATATTCATTCTGCCCAATATTCAGTTGGAGGCAGGCAAAACTTGGCTACTGCTGACATTCAACCCAGATATTCAATGCTAGGCCATTTACAGTGTCCGGCATTCACATCTAACTCTCACGTTCCCTCATTCAAGAGTCTCAAAATCAAGAAACCTAAGCTAATATAATATCTCTGTAAGAGCTGTCATTACATCCAGTAGCAAAAGGAACGTATGTCTAGAGATCACTGACCTAATGTCCAAGACCTACATCAATGAATCCCCAGTCTGTACATATAAGTGGATCTGAAAAAAACTATTCTGTTAGAATCCTTATGTCCATCCTAACATGTCCTGAAAATGTGGCATGAATAGTACATGAAACAAAAAGGGGCTCATTTTCAAAACAAAAAAGCATCCAAAAAACATAATAAGGTGGTAGAAGGACGTTTTGCTCTCAAAAATGTCAAAGTTGCAAATTTCAACACCCTGATTTTAGACATTTTGATCCATAGTTTGTCCAAATTTCAAAGGGCATGTTGGAGGCACATTTTGGGTGGGACATGAGCAGGACATAGGTGGCACCAAAAGATAGAGGTTTTTCTCCAATAACGGAAAAAAATGAAAATGTCAAAATTCAGACATTTTTAGGTAGACCTATTTCAATTACGACTAAGTGACCAAAATGTACCCTAAATAACCAAATGGCCACTGGAGGGATTAAGGCATAACCCCCCCCCTTACTCCCCCAGTGGTTACTGACCTCCTCTTAGCCCCATAAGATGTGACAGTGACAGTACATACCAGGCTCTATGACAGCTTCAGATATAATGGCCATTCCTATTAGAGCAGCAAGCAGGTCCCAGGAGTAACCTAATTGTCAGTGCAGTGGACTATAGAGAAGGGGAACCAGGCCTATATCCCACTCTAACTGGTACAATTGTGGTGGAACGTGTGAGCCCTTCAAAACATATACAGGTGACACCTGCAGGCATGAGGGCTATTGTAGTGGTGTACAGTTGGGTACAGTAGGTTTTTGGTGAGTTTGGGAGGGTTCCTCATACAATATGAGGGTGGTAATGGTGAGATGTGTATCTGGGACCTTTTATGTGAATTTCATTGCAGTACCCTCTAAGGTGCCCCACTACTCTGCTAGGATATCTATATGTGGCCGGTTTACTAAGAATGCTGACCCCTCGTATATCCCAATGGCTTGCTTTTGTGTGTTTTTCCCCTTGGACTTTTTTTTTTTTTGTAGAAAATGGTCTTAAAAGATAGACGCATTGAGGGGAAGGGAAGGGGAAATGGACTTGATATACTGCCTTTCTGTGATTTTTGCAACTACATTCAAAGCAATTTACATAGTATATATAGCTACTTATTTGTACCTGGGGCAATGGAGGGTTAAGTGATTTGTCCAGAGATTGGAGCCGACGCTGTGGGTGCTTGAGCACCCCCATTATTGAGCAAATTCCTTGTATGTGTCCAGGGAGGGGTTATTTTCATTGGGCTTAGCACCCCCAATAATTTTAAAACGTTGGCTCCTATGGTCCAGAGTCATAAGGAGCTGCAGTGGGAATCAAACCCAGTTCCCCAGGATCAAAGTCTGCTGCACAAACCACTAAGCTACTCACAAAAACATCTAGCAACTGGCCATTTTCAAAACAAAAAAAGTTGGACATTAATCTGGTTTGAAAATGGCCATGTTCGCTACTGAATTTCCGGACATTTTCCCAAACATCCAAAATCCGATTTAGACATCATATCAAAAACACCCTTCAAAAGCTATTAGAGGGATAATGTGCCTTTATGTGGGTCTATCAACTTACATCAAGGCCATTTTTACCACAGCTGTAAAATGGACAATTTTCTATATTTATGGTCATGCACTAATGTCATTAACTTGCAGCCATTTTTAACAATTATCATGTGGGTGTTCCTGTGCTAATCAGTTAGTGCAATTACATTACCACTAACTGGTTAGCATATGATTACCGTGTGAGTTCTTATCATCTACAAAATGGGTGGCAGTAAGTGCTCATGTAGTAATTGCACACTAATGGCAACAATTGTACCAGGAGTGGCCTAGTGGTTAGAGCACCGGTCTTGCAATCCAGAGGTGACCGCTTCAAATCCCACTGCTGCTCCTTGTGATCTTCACAAGTCACTTAACCCTCCACCGCCTCAGGTACAAACTTAGATTGTGAGCCCTCTTGGAACAGAGAAATATCCAGTGTACCTGAATATAACTCACCTTGAGCTACTACTGAAAAAGGTGTGAGCAAAATCTAAATAAATAAATAGAAAATTGGAATTTTACAGCTGCAGTAAAAATGGCCTTAATGTGCAGGAAAATCCCCACCCCACACAAGGGCACGCTGAACGCTAAGGCCGCCCTTTAACGCAGCTTAGTAAGGGGCCCTTTTACTAAGTGACGGTAAGCCCACTGTGGGCTTGCGGTGCGCCAATCTGGATCTACCGCCTGCCCAATGTGGGGGCCAGCAGTAGTTCAACCCCTAGCATGCGGCATTTCAGGTGCTAGCAGAAATACTCAAAAAATATTTCCACAGAGGGTTACTCTGTGGTAATCAGGCAGCGCCACGTGCTACCCAGTTACCATTGGGTTAGCATGGAAGCCCTTATCGCCACCTGAATGAGTGGCGGTAAGTGCTTCCCCCCCCTCCCCCCCCCCCCCCCCCCCCCCCCCCGCATGGCCATGTGGTAAGAGCAATCACTGCAAAGCCATGTCTTTTTTTGGCCTTTTTACCTGCTGCAGTAAAAAAGGCCTCAGCGCGTGGCAAAAACAGCCACCACCACTAGTGCAGGGCCCCTTTTTACTGCTGCTTAGGAAAAAGGCCCCTAAAAGAACTAAGTAATTACAATCTCTTATCAGACTGCCAAAAATGTGAGAACAATTATTTCATTCCCAAATATTCTCTGAAGAAAAGAGGCATGCTATATCACTTCTGCCTCACTGAAATTAAGGTGATGCCATGCTGGAACAAACACGTTTTTTTTTTAAATTTTTCCAGCAGCCTATTTGCAGAAAAGCACCCCGTGGCAAGATGCCCAGAAATCTTTTGCCAACTAATCATTAGGTTTTGGGCATTATGCCATCAAGACAGAAATGGTTTGTCATTGATAACTGATGCTGCAATTAAATAATATACCAAAAGGAAAGTGAAGCTATTATAAATGTGCTTAGTCAGCATAAAGGGTTGGCTTATGAGACTCGGCATATGAACAAAATTATTCTTCTCATCTTTGTCATTTTTTTAAAAAAATTGGTGTTTATTACTTCAGCAAAAAGGAGTGCAGATGCAGGATTTCTATAATTTAAGGCTGTGTTCATGATTCTAACTGAGAAGTTTTTGGGTTACATCAGTAGTCTTGAGTCCAAAGTAAATGAAAATTTTCTTGTGTATGATTTCTGGTTTGGAGACCATACATCATCCCAGCTTGCAGGGGTTTCCTCCTCAATCCATTAGAGGGTGACAAAAAGAGCTCTGCTAGCAATTTCATTCTTGTGAGGACATTTGTCAGATTACAGGCCCGATATTAAAAAGAGCTCAGCTCCTAATTTTATGCTCCTAAATTTACATAAGAACATAAGAGTAGCCATACTGGGTCAGACCAGCTCCTGTTTTCCAAACAGTGGCCAAGTCAGGTCCTCGCATAGCCACACCCCCTTTTGTGATCTGTGCATTAGAATTTACGCGCACCTCTTTACAGATTACGCTTAGAAAGTTGTGTATGCAAATTCTAATTTGTGCCAATTAGTGCTGACAATTGCTTGTTAGTGGCCAATTATCAGTGCTGTTTGGCTGTGTGGCCAAATATGCATGCTCAACTTTGTCACCATTTATAGAATCTGGGGGGATATAGGCCTTATGCGCATTAATGTTGGTATTCTCTAACTGGGTGCCTCCTTTTAGGCCCTCTAATGTCATGTGCAAGCGCCTATTCTATAATGGTGTCTGTGCGCCAAGATGCTATTATACAATACAGGCAAAAGCCACCATTGGCTTGCCTAACATTTACATGCAGTTCCACCAACCGGAGAGCTGACGAAACTGCTGGTGCATAAATAAGTGTGGAATGGACAGGTCGTGGGTGTTCCAAAAAGTTTCACGCACAATTATAGAATATACCTGCTCGCGCTTCGTTTAGGCACCAGTGTTTACATCAGGTTTTACTTGGCATAATTCCTTGTGACTAAATATAGTCGTGTGGATGGCCATCAGAGTATTCTATAAACCGGGTGGAGATTTTTTAGAATACGCTTAGGTGGAAATGTTTTCCGCACATTTTTTCCAGGCGCTATATATATAACCTAGCCCTTAGGACACAAGTGTGCATAAGTTGTACTTTTCCCCCTGGATTCTATATATGGTGTGCACATACATTGGACAATAACCTCTGAACCCTCAACAATTGGGTGCTAACAACCAATTATTGATGTCAATTGGCACTCATTTCAAATTGGCACATGCATTTAGATGTGCGCTAAAAGGCATGACACCTAACTCCCATGACATGGCATGTATCTCAAAAGGGGGTGGGGCCATGGGCGTATCAGGGGCACTTTGTAAAGTTGTGCGTGGAATTACAGAATACTGCTTAACCACGCCTAACTCAGGTGTCGACATTTACACCAAGTTTCAGCAGGCTTAAACCAGCACCCAAAAGTTAGGCGTGGGATCTGCGCTAACACTATTCTATATAAGGCGTGTACCCTTTGCAGAATAGCAATTAGTGCTGATTTTTTTGGCCTCATTTATTGAATTCCCTTCTTTAAGCATATCTGCATGAAATGAGCGTTATAGAATTGCACCTTAAGTTTGAGCATATAGATGCCAGGCAATTTTAGAAAAGATCATTTCAGCACATGAAACTCTCATGTGCACAAATGCCTTTCAGGTTTACCCTGTGGGTGGTTATATTAGGCAAGGACTGAAAAACTGTGGCTTAATTTTGGAATTTTGACTTACTTCCTAAAACAGTGCTCTTTTTTTGTCAGGCTAATTGAAAATGAATGTGTGAATAGCAATAGGACATGGTGTTCCTGAGGTATGAAGGGGAGAAGTGACTGCTCCCTTAATCCCCCTAAGATAAAGAGAATCCATCTAGTACTCTAGACTGAGGGTGGATTACCAGACCATCCTGTACATCATAATATTTTGATATATGAAGTGAACCTGGAGCTACTTCATTACAACATTTCTGCAAGGAACAGTTTATAATTTTATCAGCTAGCAAAAGGGCAACACATAGAGATAATTTGTAATGGAAAATGCAGGAATCTCATGTAGGTAATCACACACAGACGTCCTAAGAGAAACTTCTTCATTTTTAAAGAATACGTAAAAGGGTCCTGATATGTTTTCACACCTACTAAAGCACAAAGACTACCAAGAAGACTATGTGATAATGTTTGTTTATAGTGGACTCCACTATAAACATATTCCACATATATTACTGTATAAAATCAGTCCAATATAGTAATGTGGAGGGGCATTTTTGAAAAAAAAGTACAGGTCAGAATTGGGATGTATAATTAGCTCATAACATTAAAAAAAAAAAGGCCATCTTAGAGCCATTTTTGAACAAGAAAAACATCTGGGTTACCCTTTTGAAAATGGCTCTAAGATAGACGTATTTGCACAGAAGACATCTAAAAGGAAGAGCCATTTTCCAAACTTGTACGCCCAACTTCTAAACGCAAAAAAAAAAAAAAACAGGCACAAGAATGTCTGTCTGGCATCATTTTGAGAGAAATAGCCACACAGAGGTCCCTGCAGATCAGAGGGGCAGCCTAGTGGTTAGTGCATTGGACTTTAAACAGTAGCACCTAGGTACAATTTCCACCATAACTCCTTTATTTTATATTGTGAGCTCTCCAGGAACAGAATAAAACCTACATCATTACAATCACCTTCTACCCTGCAGGTGTCTCCTATATTTAGGTACAGTAGGTAATTTGGTGGTTTTGGAGGGCTCACAATTTCCACCTGGATCCCCTTGTTCACAGTCCACTGCATATTTCACTAGGCTACTCCTGCTTGCTGCTCTGTAGTTTATGCCTATAATACTTGAAGCTGCCATAGAGCTTGGTATCCCCTTTCAGTTTCAGTTCTTAGGAAGGTGGGAGAGGGACAGCATCCACTGGGGGATTAAGGAACGGTGAAGCCTTAATCCATCTAGTGGTCAGCTGGTCATTGAGAGCATCTTTTTAAAACTTGGACGTAATTGAAACAGGTCTAGATAAAATCATACTTCTTTTTGTACTTGGACATGTCTTCCTGTTCCTTTATGACTGAAAGACATCCTAATTTTGGGCGCACCCCAGCCCCATCCATAACACACCCACAACATGTCTCCTTGCTGTCTGGATGAACTCAATGGAAAGTCCAAATTCTGCCTTTTCCAAAATCGTGATTTAAATGTTTTTGGCTATTTTGAGAAATCTAACTGCTTTGAAAATGAGCTCCCTAGCAACATAGTAAATGATGGCAGATAAAGACCTGTATGGTCCATCCAGTCTGCCTAACAAGGCAGCCAGAGTTCTACCTATTTCTCTGTGCAGGTTACACCCCTCTATGCCTTGTTTAAAGTCTGAAGGTAATTTAAGTGTTGCTTTGATTCCCTCCTCCTTCTATATAGGGATCATCTGTGTTTATCCCCTGCATTTTTAGATTCTGTCACTGTTTTGGATTCCATCATCTCCATTAGGAGAGCATTCCAGGTATCTACTACCTTCTCTGTACAAAACTATTTCTGAAGTTACTCCTAAATCTACCACCCTGCAACCTCAATTCATGTCCTCTAGTTCTACCAATTATCTTTCTGTGGAAAAGGTTTGTTTGCATATTAATACCTTTCAAGTATCATATCTCACCTGTTCCTCTTTTCTGAGAACCAGTTATGTCCAAAGCAAATCAGTGGAAGGTAGAAGGAGGTCCGAATACAAAGCAACCTCCTAGGAATGTGAGTTAAACTGGTATTTACAGAAGAATCTATGGAAAGGCAGAATTGATGTGCAAGGCCAGGGCTCTTTCATTAAAGCTTAGGGACCATAGGTCAGTGTTAGTGGGCAATAGAAAAGATGCCGGTACTCAGTACCCCTGAGAAACTCCTGAAAAAAACGCTTTTGGAGAACTGGCTACTCCTAACATCTTTTCTCTAGCACATTTCGTTTTATTAAGAAGGGAAATTGAAAATGAAGCATAAAGCAAGATAGAATTTCATAGAAAGGGTCTGCAAATTAGCTGATCATAAAATAAGAAAGAAACACAGTAAAATATTTAGGTGGAGATATTACAAATGTTATAAGACAGAAGCCCTGGGCTGCTGGTTCTGCTTTTTAGTCAGTGTGTCCTTATGGGAAAGTTCAGAATCATCCTGTAATTGAAGACCCCAGACCTCACAATATAAACATGGTTTAGTAATGTGAAAAACAAATAAAATTCCCATACTTGTTTTACTCAATAAAATGATGCAGCAGTGCTCAGTGCTGAACAACAGACACGCAATAACAAGAGCTTGTAAAGTTCAAAATTGCTCCTGATCTATGGCCCATTTTCCCCTCCAGGTTGGATTTTCCCATCCTAAATGACTGAGGGGCACCATCTGTCGTCCAGGCTATGTATCTGTTTCTGTGCAGAAAGTCGGGGTCAGCCTGAAGCATAGCACATGCTTTAAAAGCACTCTGGGTTTTTTAGGCATTCATCCTAAAGGTTGTAGACAGGGGATGTTCATTGGCACTACCAAAATGCACTTGTGTTTGCTCATGATGTTTGCGATTAAGAATCTACAGTGAAGTTTATTGCTTATGCAATTTGAAAAGATAACAAGTTAGGTAGGGCGGTACAGAAAGTTGAAATAAACAAAAACAAACCTAACAGACTCACTCTTAAGAATTTAGAGAGATAGGCATAGAATCAAACTCATGCTTTGCTATAGGCTTTGTCTCTCTTCATCCAACTCGCTCATATTTCTTAGGCTACTTTGCCAAGGGAAAAATGCTATGTGTGTTTGTGTGCGTACGCGTGCACGTTTGTATGTTCCCTCTAATAATGTCTGTGGGTGCACTTGTGTGTATATGTATGTTTTTATTTGTACATTCCAATTGGGATGTAGTGAGGTCAAAAAAAGGAGACTAGAAAGTCCAACAAATGTAAAAATGTCAACCATAAAGAAGGTACAGCTATCCAGCATAACTCACAACTGGGGAAACCAGACTCGACACAGCTGTATTTTGGTATAAATGCCTGCGCCAGGAGTCCTGGTCTCCTTTTTTGACCTCACTTTATCCCCATCAGTTCCTATTTCTTCAGTTTTACTTTAACCCAGTGGTTCCCAAAGTTTTTCGATTCATGGCACCCTTAGTGTCCAAGCAATTTTTCAGTGCACCCCCCCCCCCACCACATATGTCTCCCTTTCTCTGCAGCCCCCTCCTCTCACTCCAGCACACCTCTCCTCCCTAAACGTTCAGCACACCTCTCCATTCCCTGCAGACCCCTTCCTCCCATAAGACCAGCACACATCTCCCTTCCCTGCAGACCCCCTCCTCCCATAAGTCCAGCACACATCTCTCTTCCATGTAGATCCCCTCTTCCCGTAAGTCCAGCACACATCTCCATTCTCCAATTCCAGCATCGCTCACTACCTTCCTTCCCACAGGTCTAGGATCGCTGCCACTTCCTTTTTCCCCCGCCACTGCTGCAGTGCTTGCAGCTTACATACATTTTCAGGCTGTTCACGATTCACACCGGCACTGCGGGGAGTTCTCTCCGCTGCGTCCAGCCCTCTCTGATGCAACTTCCTATTTCGAGGGCCGGACACGGCAGAGGGAAGTCCCCGCAGTGCCTGTGTGAATCGTGGATGGCCCGAAAATGTACGCTGCAAGCACTGCAGTGGCGGTGGGGGAAAAAAGAGGAAGCGGCAGATTCCGGACCTGTGGGAGGGGAAAGTAGGGAGCGATGCTGGATTGTGGGTGGTGGGAGGGAGGTCAGGATTTGCCATGGCACCCCTAAGAGTTTGTTATGGCACACCAGGGTGCCACGGCACACAGTTTGGGAACTGCTGCTTTAACCTAATCACCAAAGGAAGGTTCCAGAGTCTTCATATATTTCCTTTAGAAAAAGATTGGACTTATTTTTTTGAAAAATATTTTTCTTAATGCAATTGTTATTGAATTGTATTAGATCTTTTTGTTATATGTTTATTTTATTATAGCTGTTGTTTCTAATATTGTAAACCGGTAAGGACCTGTTTGGATTCTGTGGTATATAAATACTTTAGATTAGACTAGATTAGATCTTGTTCTCCTCTTTCTTTTTCTGGGTTTGTTTGTATGTTTCCCCTCATAATTTTTGTTTTTGTTGTCGTGTTCTTTATTATTATTATTGTCACATCATTTATTATATACAGGAAAAATACAAGTCCACATCAATGGGGAGAAAAAAAGAGGAACAAAAAAGGAAATATAACACAAGAACATCAGAAATAAATCCAATATTACAGTACCTAATAATTCTTGACCATTAACCTCCTCAAAGGGCTTCGTTTACAAAGCCATGGTAGTGATTACCACATGCCGAATGCAACAACCACCATAGGAATTCAATGGGCTTTTGTCACATTTGGTGCACCCGCTAATCACTACCGTGGCTTTGTAAAAGGAGCCCTAAGAATCGCTTGACTTCTTTTTGCCAAAAGTAATTGCTCTAACTGAATTGGATCAAAGAAAATATATAGGTTTCTATGGAACTTTGGAAGGCTAAGTGCTTTGAAAATATGCCTCATAGCCTTACAAAACTACCTCACCAACCCACCCAGTTATTAAAATCCACCATCTATACTATCCTGCCCAACACCTTCCTTCTCTCTTCCCTTTCTTAATCTCTGTATATTACTAATTGTATCTGATATCCTGGAATGACCACGTCATAACAAAACTCTGTAAGCCACATTGAGCCTGCAAATAGGTGGGAAAATGTGGGATACAAGTGCAATAAATAAATAAATAACTTGAATCAGGAAACCTAACCACACATTTGCAGGGAAACTTGAGGATATGCAGGGGCAACAAGTGGATTCTGACCAGGGCATTGTTATGTGATCCACATGAATGTGATGATTGTGGACATACTTGAACGTGTGACTCAAAAAGTGGGCTGTTAATTCTACAGTACCACACCTGAGTAAAAGGTTAATTACAAAACATTAGAGCATTTATATTCAAAAAAGACACGGATGGCATCTTAGACGATAATTCTACAACAGGGTGCCTATTATAAGCCTATTCTATTTAAAAAAATAGGGGCCTACTCTTTATCAGATGCAAATGGCTGACAATGCAATTACATTAAGGCACGATCACTCATACCAGCATTATGACTGGTGTAAATACTTCCAGATCAGTGGTTCCCAAACCTGTCCTGGAGGAACCCCTGCTAGTCAGGTTTTCAGGATTTTCACAATGAATATTCCCGAGTTACATTTGCATGCAATAGAGGCAGTGTATGGCAATCTGACTCATGAATATTCAATGTGGATATCCTGAAAACCTGACTGGCTGAGGTCCCCCAGGACAGGTTTGGGAACCACTGATCTAGATGTTAGCATGTATGCGCATATATGATAGCTTCCTCTATGTATGCATGCGATTGTGTTCTCCGTCTACATTCTACCCAAACATTGCCTGTGCACAAGCCCGCATGCCCAGTATTCACCATCAAAACACAGTGCACACTTTTCCACTAGTTAGTTTTCTAAAAGAGGTCATTTACAAATATGAGGCCACTTATGCATGTAAATGACTCAAATACCGTTATTTACCTGCTTTTCTGCTATCTTAAAACTAGGCGACTCTAAAGAGAATTACCTCCTTAGAGTCCAAGCAGTTGACTGAGGCATGGGCTGTTGAGGACAACTGTCCACTTTTTCAGTGCAGGAAACTCAGTAGTTGACAGACAAGGCTGGTAATGTCAAGTTATCAACACAGTTACTCTCACATGGAAACAGACACTAAACAAATCCATAGAGCTGTTTTGCTTGGCTCACAGGCCACTTCTAGTTCTCCGCACATCCTTTCTGGAATGATTCTCTCCTGTGCCATTCATAGCCCCTCAACAGAAAATGGATGGGTACCCGTGCCCCTAAGTAACACTGAGAAAATCTGTGGTTTGATAGTCCTGTGATCTAACCACTCTCATTAATGACCTCTTTCCCTGAAAACACATCTGCAGGGTCAGCCACTAAGACAGGAAAACCATGAAATTGATAGCATAAATATTTACCTTCCTGCTCTCTGGGTAGCACAGTAAATCATTTCTAAACCTGGCATATCCAAGGTCAGAGGCAAAAAGAGGAGCCATACCTTTATTTATTTATTATTACATTTATGTCCCACATTTTCCCACTGATTGCAGGCTCAAAGTGGCAGAAATGAGAGTACTTTATAGAAACAATGAATTTCCTCTATCACCCTTCTGAAAGGCAAATGCTAGCTTGGGCTCACGACAGGCCAGGACACTTATGAATGCTTTCCACGGAAAGGAGTAATTTGGTAATAGTGTGCCTATATTAGGGGTTCAAAGGGTATATACACACATATGCATTTAGATACCAGCACTTAACATCAGCATAAGTGTGTGCATCAAAGTTCCAGTGATATGAGCATAACTTACTTACGTATTTATTTATTTATTTATTTATTTGTTTGTGCATTCTTGTATCCCACTGTTACCCAAAAACAAGTTTTGGTTCAAAGTGGTTTACAATTTATAATTTGGTGACATTACAATGGTGTTTTACAGTTAAGACAAGGAGAGGGTTTCGTTGTCTTTCATAGTTATTTATAACATTTTTGGAAAAGGTAGATTTTCAGTTCTCTTTTGAAGTGAAGATAGTTTGTGATGTTTCTTGTGGTTTTCAGTAATGAGTTCCACCACTTGGAGCCTAGCAGGCCCATCGTTCGACACAAATCGGGAGATAGGTATCCTTCTCTCAGGGTCGCCCAAATTGACATAATCGGCATCCCCAACTGCTTTCCGTCGCGGGGACAACCAAAGTTCCTGGTGTGTGTCGGAGGCGGGACTTGAGCGTGCCTAACACATGGGCGTCCTCGACCCATAATGGAAAAAAGAAGGGCGTACCTGACGAGCACTTGGCTTTTACTTGGTCCCTTTTTTCTTACGACCAAGCCTCAAAAAGGTGCCCGAACTGACCAGATGACCACCGGAGGGAATCGGGGATGACCAACCTCCCCTTACTCCCCCAATGGTCACTAACTCCCTCCCACCCTCAAAAAACAACTTTAAAAATATTTTGTGCCAGCCTCTATGCCAGCCTAAAATGTCATACTCAGGTCCCTCGCAGCAGTATGCAGGTCCCTGGAGCAGTTTTAGTGGGTGCAGTGCACTTCAGGCAGGCGGACCCAGGCCCATCCCCCCCTACCTGTTACACTTGTGGTGGTAAATGGGAGCCCTCCAAACCACCCCCAAAACCCACTGTACCCACATCTAAGTGCCCCCCTTCACCCATAAGGCTATGGTACTGATGTACAGTTCTGGGTAGTGGGTTTTAGGGGAGTTTGTGGGGCTCAGCACACAACGTAAGGGAGCTATGCACTTGGGAGCAATTTGTGAAGTCCACTGCAGTGCTCCCTAGGGTGCCCGGCTGATGTCCTGGCATGTTAGGGGGACCAGTGCACTACGAATGCTGACTCCTCCCATGACCAAATGGCTTGGATTTGGTCGTTTCTGAGATGGGCGTCCTCGGTTTCCATTATTGCTGAAAATCAGAAACGACCAAGTCTAAGGACAACCATATCTAAGGTCGACCTAAATTTCAGGATTTGGGCATCCCCAACCATATTATCGAAACAAAAATGGATGCCCATCTTGTTTCAATAATAGGGGTTTCCCCGCATCCTGCGAGGATGTCCCCAGGAAAACTTTGGCGTTCCTTTCACGTAACTGAATTCTGCTGTGTAGATGGTCTTGTAGTTTATGTTTCTGCAGTTGGGTAGATGAAGAAGTAAGCAGCCTCTGGGTTCTGGGCTTGCATTTCTTGGGGAAAGCTTAGTCATGTTTAGCACATATTCAGGTGCCATTCCAAATAGTATCTTGAAAATAAGGGTGCTAGCTTATACTGTGTTCTGCCTGCTCTCCACCCAGAGTCTACCTGTGTGCACAGTCACCTGTGAAATACACACAATTGCAGACATGTTTGTTTTTATACAATAATGCACAGATGCATATCCGCCACTTATATGTAGTATTCTAAATGCTGACATGTATAACTGGTGTTGACATTGTAAGTAGTATTCTATCACGCCATACTTTGTATTGTTATTTGAATATTTTTACTGCTATAATTGTCTGTTGCTTATGTTTGATTTATTCTTACTGTACACCGCCTTGAGTGAATTCCTTCAAAAGGCGGTAAATAAATCCTAATAGCTAAGGGCCCTGTTTACTAAGAAGAGTTATAAGCGTGTCAATGTTTTTAACGCGCATAAACCATGTACGCATGTTAACCATGTATGTGCCTACAATATCTCTATAGGTGCCTACATGGTTAGCACGTGCACTAAGTGTAGGCACGCTAAAAAACACTAACGCACCTTAGTAAACAGAGCCCTTACTAACTAAAATGTTAGTTCCTACTTTACAGAATTATCCTGTATATAGCCACAGTTATGGATGGTAATTAGTCTGTGTATACAGCCAGAATACTGCAAACCTCTTGCAATAAGAAAAGAGAACTGCATTTCTATTTGAAATCACAGAGGACACGTAACAGAAAATCCACCAACTGTGCAAAGATTCTGATAGAAACCAGGCTGCACTGTGACCCACAAACCAGCATTCTAAATCCCCCTTTTTTGTGTGTGGCAGCTTCAAAATTGATTGCTTGTCTCCTGGGCCTCTCACAGACCATTTTGCTTCTCTTAACACATATTCTAGCTAGGAAAGGTGGAATAACTGCATTCACTACAAATGGTTTCCACTTTAATGCCAGTCAGTAAAATCCTTTCCGTAATGCTAAACATTTGCATGTGCTTTGGTAAGAGGTCGTAATTCTGTAATCTGACCGCAGCTGTAATAGGTGGAATATGCTAGTCAGATAGGCTACTGCTTTCCTTCCATGCTAAGACAGCTAGTTCTACATACCTAATAATATGTGAAGGCCTTGGTGCCTTTGCAGTGAAATAAAGATTATAGAACCAACTCTGGAGCTGGAAATGTACTTTGAGATGGGGCTCTGGTAGTGCTGGACTATGTTTTATTTCACCAAACGAAACATGAGGAATGGGGGTCCCAAAATATCAAAAACAAAATGCATATGTTTCACTCCATCATCTAAGTGCATAAAAATCTTCCATGTTAAAGTTGATGTCACAGAGCTGCCTCAAAGGATGTGGGTCTAAGTCCCTCTGCCTCAAGGGATGTGGGTCTAAGTCCCTAAGGCAGTGTTTTTTTTGGTTACATTTGTACCCTGAGCTTTCCCACTGATGGCAGGCTCAATGTGGTTTACATGGGGCAATGGAGGGTTAAGTGACTATTGCTCAGTCAGAAGGAGCTGCCTGTGCCTGAAGTGGGAATTGAACTCAGTCCCGCACGGCCAAAGTCCACCACCCTAACCACTAGGCCACTCCTCCACTCCTACAAAATGCTGGTCAACGTCAGGAGGACCTGGCTTGAAGACAATACAAAGAGCAGACCACAACTTAAGGATTAGCAAATTTAGCTTGATAATTTTTGTATAATATTCATGAAGCTTAAAAATTTGAAAAAACTGAATGTGGAAGTGAGCACAAGAGAACTGGAACATGGTAGACCAGGGGCGTATCTGCGTGGGGCCACGGGGGCCTGGGCCCCCGCAGATTTTGCCCCGGACCCCCCTACCGCCGTTAACCCTCCCTCCCTCGCCTACCGCCGTCACCTACCCCGAGGTCTGCTTCCTCCGGCTTTTTAAAATATTGCTTTAGCTGGCGGGGGACCCCAACCCCCCGCCAGCCCAGCCGCGATCTTTAACTTTTTCATCCTCGTCGTGCAGCGCGCTGTGAAAGCTGCATGCATCTTTAGATCCAGTTGGATAGAGTCTGTCTGACGTCGCAGCACGTTGATGTTACAACGTGCTGCGACGTCAGACTCCATCCAACTGGATCTAAAGATGCATGCAGCTTTCACAGCGCGCTGCACGACGAGGATGAAAAAGTTAAAGATCGCGGCTGGGCTGGCGGGGGGTTGGGGTCCCCCGCCAGCTGAAGCAATATTTTAAAAAGCCGGAGGAAGCGGACCTTGGGGTAGGTGACGGCGGTAGGCGGGGGAGGGAGGGAGTGTTAACGGCGGTGGGGGGGGGTTGATGGCGGTGGGGGGGGGCTGACGGCGGTAGGGGGGGCTATAATGTGCCCCCTCACTCTAGCCCCTGCCCCCCCTACCGCCGAACCTCAGATACGCCCCTGTGGTAGACTGAATGGTAAGTTTCGCAAGAGGGCGTTTTATGCCGATAGTTGGAGTGGACAAGTACAATTGTAACTGTGGGTGCTTACAAGAACTCTTGGGATATATAATTCAGTTTATCTTATAGAGAGCAGGATTACGCACTTAGATGATGTATTAAAGGCTTGGAAGAAGAGCCAGGCTTTTACCTGCTTCTTGAAGTAGAGGTAGTCTTGAGTTCTACGTAGCCCCTCTGGGAGTAAATTCCAGAGCAAGGGGGCTACTCCCGAGAAGGCTCACTGGTGAGTATCAGATTGTACATTTTCCTTTGATGAAGGGTACAGATAGTGATGATCTTTGAGAGTACTCTGGCCTATTCTATCTAAGGGCCATGAAAATCAAACACAAGAGTTTTAAATTTAGTCCTGTAAGGTACTGGTAGCCAGTGTAGCTTTTGCAGGAAGGATGTGATGTGGTCACGCCAATTGCAGCCTTCTATCAGTCATGCTAGAGCATTCTGAATTAATTAGACCTGATACAAACCAGGGGCGTAGCCAGACAACAGATTTTGGATGGGCCTAGGCAAGAAGTGGGTGGGCACCAAGTGTTCTCCCTTCCCTCAAACTACCACCAAAAAAATATTCCATCTAGCAGGAAAACCTTCTTTCCACCTTGGCAGTCTACAGCAGGCATGTGCTGAAAACTGAGCATTAACAGGTGCCAGTATCGTGGAGAGTAGCGTTTTCGCTACCATTAGGGGGAAGTCTTCAGCTGGCAGAGCTTGGGATCCCCAGCAGCTACCGCTAAACATATGCTACTGTTGGGTGGGCCTGAGCCCTAAGTGGGTGGGCTCTGGCCCACCCAGGCCCACCTGTGGCTATGCCACTGATACAAACTCTTTTTGGTTTGACCAGTTTACAGGGCATATTCCAGGGACATAGCCAGAAAACCATTTTGGGAGAGGGGTCCAAAGGTGGACTGAAGGGGCTAGGTATTCTCTCCCTCCCGCCACCTCACCATCGCTGCTGCATTAAAGCATACCTTTGCTGGGAGGGATGCCAAGTGCTGCCAACCAAAGAGGTCTCCTGTGCGAATCTCTGCATGTGCTGCCATAGAAGCACTCAAATCGGTGACGTGCTTCAGGTGCAGTCGTTGAACTAAGCATGCGCAAGAGTACCAGTATCGATGACTGAAACGTGCCTGCTGACTTAAGTGCTGCTCAGACAGCACAGGTGAGACTTGGCAAGGAGACTGCTTCAACTGGCGTGATATGATATCCCTGCCAGCCATTACAACAGAGCGGGCTTGAGCCAAAGGTGAGGGGGTTCAGGCCCCCTCGTGACTACGCTATTGGCATATACAGCACAAGTACTTATGCCAACCATAGAGCTGGTGCCAGTGGCACAGATAATTGCCATAGATATGCACATAACCTACAGCATTCTATAAGTTACAAGAAGCTGCAGTGGGAATTGAACTCAATTCCCTTGACTCTCAGGTCATTGCACTAACCACTAGGCTACTCCTTCTCTCCTTGCATTTACACACTGTCACAAGCGCCCTTACAAAATGAAATTTTTATTACTAGTATTTAAAGTACAGTACACTAGTTTCCTGCTCTTTCTACTGCAATATTTGATACCTTACTCCCCAAGCAGAATGTTAAGATCTAGTCAACAACAGCTGCTTGTGATACCCATGTGTAGACAGATAAAATATAACCACATATGCAATAAGACTTTCAGCGTGGTTGCCCCTACATTTTGGAATGCTCTTCCTATTCAATTAAGATCTGAATCAAGCTTAAAAAAAATTTCAGTCTGCACTAGAAGCATTCCTAGTTAAGGGTGCATTCCAAATTTGATTGTAGAATATTTGATAGTTATTTTGTGGGCCTTAGACCTAGGGTTGGCCTAGGAAACCCCAGCAGTTTAGCACTCAGGGCCCCTTTTACCAAGCTGCAGTAAAAGGGGACCTGCAGTAGCGTCGGTGTGTGGATTCACCACGTGCCAAGGCCCTCCTTTTACTACAGCGGATAAAAGGCTTTTTTTGTTTTAAAGGGAAATGGCCCTGCGGTAAGTGAACCACTTGCCGCGTGGCCATTTCCCAGGTCAGCCCTTACCGCCACCCATTGAGGAGGCGGTAAGGGCTCTTGAGTTCATCCGGCAGTAGCCAGGCATTGTGCAGAACTGCCCGATTACTGTCTGGTAAGCCTCAGGGCTGGAAAAAAATGCATTTTCTAGTGCTGGAGTTGGTGCGCAGCAGAGGCCAGGACTACCGCCAGGCTCCCGCAGTAGCTCGGAGATAGACCCGATTTGCTGCACAGCAGTGCGATGGTAACCCTACTGCCCTTTAGTAAACAAGACCCTTAATTCATTCATTTTTTAACTTCTTTGAATTTTCTTTTTGCTTTTACTTTCCTATGAATAATGGCGTTCATATTTCTTGTTATGTTACACTCACGAATACTTATCGTTTTATTTTATCATATATCGAGAGACTTTTGGGCTCCTTTTCAAAAGAGAAGGGCGCCCATCTTTCAACACAAATTGGGAGATGGGCGTCATTCTCCCAGGGTCTCCCAAATCGGCATAATCGGAAGCCGATTTTGGGCGCCCTCAACTGCTTTCCATCGCGGGGATGACCAAAGTTCCTGGGGGCGCGTCGAAGGCGGGACTGGGGCATGCCTAACACATTTATTTTTTTTTATTTTTGTTACATTTGTACCCCGCGCTTTCCCACTCCTGGCAGGCTCAATGCGGCTTACATATTGTATACAGGTACTTATTTGTACCTGGGGCAATGGAGGGTTAAGTGACTTGCCCAGAGTCACAAGGAGCTGCCTGTGCCTAAAGTGGGTGTCCTCGGCCGATAATGGAAAAAAGAAGGGCGTCCCTGACGAACACTTGGCTGACTTTACTCCTTTTTTTTTTTTACGACCAAGCCACAAAATTGTGCCCTAAATGACCAGATGACCACCGGAGGGAATAGGGGATGACCTCCCCCTACTCCCCCAGTGGTCACTAACCCCCTCCCACCCTAAAAAAAATGTTAAAATATTTTTCCAGCCTCTATGCCAGCCTCAAATATCATACCCAGCTCCATGACAGCAGTATGCAGGTCCCTGGAGCAGTTTTAGTGGGTACTGCAGTGCACTTCAGGCAGGCGGACCCAGGCCCATCCCCCCTACCTGTTAAACTTGTGATGGTAAATGTGAGCCCTCCAAAACACAGCAGAAACTCACTGTACCCACATGTAGGTGCCCCCCTTCATCCCCAAGAGCTAAGGTACTGGTGTACAGTTGTGGGGAGTGGGTTTTGGGGGCCTCAGCACACAAGGTAAGGGAGCTATGCACCTGGGAGCTTTTTCTGAAGTCCACTGCAGTGCCCCCTAGGGTGCCCGGTTGGTGTCCTGGCATGTCAGAGGAACCAGTGCACTACGAATGCTGGCTCCTCCCACAACCAAAGGGCTTGCATTTGGTCGTTTCTGAGATGGGCGTCCTCGGGTTCCATTATCGCCGAAAATCAGAAACAACCAAGTCTAAGGACGACCATCTCCAAGGTCGATCTAAATGTGGAGATTTGGGCGTCCCCGACCGTATTATCGAAACAAAAGATGGACGCCCATCTTGTTTCGATAATACGGGTTTCCCCGCCCCTTCGCGGGGACGTCCTGTGAAGACGCCCTCAGGAAAACTTGGGCACCTCATTCAATTATACCCCTCCACGTAAACCACTCAGAAGCTACTCGATGGGAGATATCACAAGAAAATAATAAACTTGAAACTTCTTGGATGCCCTGCTCAAACTTTTGTAATTTAAGTATACACTTATCTGCAAAATTCTATGGCGTAGCCAGGCCCACCCAATCTCGTCTCAGGCCCACCCACTTTGCCATGCTCTTCCAATTGGTGCCAGTCTTCTAGGTGCCGGTTAGGTTGCAGTGGGAATGCACAGCCTTTCAGTTTTGCTGCAGCAGCCTCAGGCTCAACCACGTGCAGTTAGGTAGCCATCAAGAAAATCAGCAGCTCTCCAGACAGTCTCATCCTCTTACCTGCGGTAATGCAGTAACCTGCTTCATTGTTTTTAGCCAATTTCGGGAAGTTGAGTGCTCTAGAACTGCGCAGCTTCTGCAACAGTGCTGTGCATTGCTGCTCTCACTGCTGAGTCCCGTCAGTCTCACTATTTCAGGGCTCCTGCCTTGCCTTACTCCCCTCCCCCCGTGCTCCTGTGGCACGCAAGAAAAATCTGCATCCACTGCTGTGGCTCGGCTGCCGGGTTTCCTTCACTGTGCACTGTAAGCAGGGCTAGAGAAGACGTTACTGGGCCCTTGCTGGATCAGCCTTCAGTTAAGCCCCCCAACCAGCCAGGCCTCAGCAGTATCCCAAGGCCCACAGCCCCATCAAGGCAAGCACAGAAGCCAGCACACGGAGCACAGGCTGCAGTGCTCTCTGAGTCTGCATCTGCCACCACCTGCACACAAATTAGAGAAACTCACGCCCAGCTGCCCAGGTAAAATAAATGATTTTACATGTACAGTGAATGTAATGCTGGTGGTGGGCTTCTGGGTGGGAGTGGGCTCTTCACTGCCTAGGGGAGAAAAAAGGTATATTTAATCATTAAATATACCTTTTCCCCCCTTAGGCACCACACAGCCCACCCCCTTCCATAAACTCACCAACAATAAATTTTAATGTTGGTGGGTTTCCGGGTAGGGGTGGGCTTAGTGCCCAGGTTAATATTTTAAAAAGGTTGTATATATTTTTTAAATGTTGGTGGGTTATTGGGTGGGGATGGTCTCAGGTGCCCAGGTTAACATTAAAAGAAAAACCACTTTATATTTAATGTAGGCAGGTTTCGAGGGTGGGGGTCGGCTCTGTAGTGCCCAGGACATTAAAAAACAAAAGGTTTTATATTTAATGCTGGTGTGCTTCATAGCTGGTGACAGTTCTCTTTTGTTGCTCAACACTGGCACTCAGTGCATGCTTGGTTTTCACGCATGCGAAGGAAAACTGAGAATGACCTGGGTGCCAGTGTTGGGCGCCTATGAAGAGCTGCTGCCAACTGTGAAACTGTGTTGAAGAAAGTCTTGGTCACATTCAAGGAGGTTTCCAGCTGGTGGGGACTTGGGGATCCCCGCCAGCTCAGATATTTAAAAGGTTTGAGTTGGGGGAGATGGGATGTGGCAATTACATATGCCCATCCAGTTTCCCCAGTGGCCCACCCAGAATCTTAGGTCTGGCTACGCCTCTGCTATAAATGGCGCTCAAATTTGCACGTGCAATTTAACTGGATAACAAGCCAACAAGTGACAATAATTGGGCACTAACAATCAACTTTTGGCATTAATTGGAACAATCTAAGGGCCTCTTATCA
Source organism: Microcaecilia unicolor (assembly GCF_901765095.1). Lineage (NCBI taxonomy): Eukaryota > Metazoa > Chordata > Amphibia > Gymnophiona > Siphonopidae > Microcaecilia > Microcaecilia unicolor. The sequence goes on along the minus strand of NC_044031.1, from coordinate 226,902,456 downwards.
AGCCATGCTAGCAGCTCCTGATGCAATAATGCCCACAAAGCCCATTCACTTTGAATGGGCTCCATCAGCATTGCCACGTGGCTTGATAAAAGAGACCCTAAATTTGTGCATGTCACTATTCTATAGAGATGCACATGTAAATTTTTTTAGCCTGCAAGGGAAAAGGGGGTGTGGTCATGTGTGGGTCAGGGGCGTTCCCTTGTAAAACGAAGGGACTTTTTTGCTTTCTATGCATAAAACTAGTACTTCACAGAGTGAATGGGAAGAAGTTTGGTTGCTGCATTCCGTATTCATTTTAGATTAGATCATGTTTGACCCCCTGAAGCAGGCGTTGTGTGCTGAAACACGGCCCGTGTTGGGTCCACATTGGAAAATCATTTTTGTTATTAAAGGAATTGTGTCCGGTTTCTGAAGGCTCCTGGTGCTTTTTGCTATATCTTGGACTTTGTTCTGTACTTTGGACCCTCTTTTTGCTGCTATATGAGCACTGAATTATGTCATCAGTGAGTAGGGGTGACCTAAAGTGTACTGTAGATTATTCAAGGAAGTCCAGAAGAGCAAACAGTAGTGTGCAAGACGTGCAAGGCAGTCCACAAAAGCAGAACACAAGTCTAAACTGATCTTTAAAAGGCTTTTATTTCTGCCACTTAAAGCAATTGTTTAAAGATCAGAAGTGCCCTGAACTGTAGATTATTCAACACAGCGAAATGATCCCTAAAACCACATCTTTATTGTACTTCTGGGAAAGTTATTAGGGTATAGTATGGTCAGCTGCCCCTCTAATGACTGTGCAGTAGAATTATTAGAATTATAATAAAATTCACCTTTATTGAATTTAATTTGCGGTAACATTAGTAAAAGTGTGGTTCTATTAGCAGCTATCAGAGTAACAGTACCCAGGTACCAAGAGATAACCAAAGAGATACGATAAAAGCAGAAAGTCTGCAACCACCAATCCAATCGAAATTCAGCGTGCCCATGCAGGTTACATGGAGGGAGTTTTGGCAGAACCATTCTCTGTTCCCTCCTCCTATGTGTCAGGTGAATTTTTTTTTCAGTGACCAAGATACCATGACCGCTTTCTGTTTTAATAACTTGGAATACGTACAGGAATGTAAGGCAGTTTCCCCTTGGACATTCCACCACACTGTAGGTCATATAACTAGAACAAGTTAATGGTACATCGAAAAAATGTGGGCGTGGGAAGATCTAGATGTTGGAGTACATGAGGTTAAACTCATGTGCTCCAACACATGAATGAAAGCAGTCTATAAATGTAAAAGAAAAGAACTGCATTTTAATTAAATGCAGCATTAAGAAGGTTTGCCTTTTGAGCCTGTCAGTGGCATTCCACAGTTTTAATTTCTTGGGCCTAATTGAGATGCACAGTTCCATCTGATTGGTGGAGAGACTTCTCATTACAGATGTGCTTGAAGTGCAAGCCCTCACTCAGCCTAGGGACACGTCTTGGACACCTGACAGAAAACCTTTATGTTGCAGCTGTTTTCTTCTCCAGATTCTTCACCCGGCCCTCTCCCTCCCCCTCCACGGTATGGTACTGAATCAGCATCTGCTCCAGGGCTGAGCTATTAATTTATTCAAATTCACTCAGTATTACTTTTCAGAAATGGTTATGCCAAAGACAGTCTTGCATGTGTGAGGAAGATGGAAAGTGGGAGTATGTCCATACAACAATGACGTACCTTGTTACTGCTTCTGAATATTCTCATTTCAAATATACAAAATGAAAGAAAAGATATGACAACAGGTTAAAAAAAAAAAAAAAACAAGGCTCACTTAGGCTGCCCAGTTTCCTGATCCAACCATCTTTCGGATATTTACCTGTATATAGACTGTACTGCAGGACTGTGTTTCTCAACCGTCTACCCTCATCAGCCATGCCACAGAAAAAAGTGCACCGCAGTGTAGAAATCGCTGCAATGAAGAAGGACCTGCAGTGCACTTCCCTGCTCTAACAGCAGATTACATTTATACCTTTTGTGAAAGCTTTTTTGTAAACAAACCATCAACTATATACACCATAAGACTCCTGAGGAAGGCGGGTTGTAGCGCCGAAACACAGCTGTGTTGAGTCGAGTCGTTCCCTTTTTCTTGCAATAAAATAATTGATTCTCAACAGACGTCTCCTCCAGTTTTTCAGAAGAGCCTACCCTTCCTACTTCTTGCTTCTGCATCTTTTTACGTAGGAACCAGTGCACCTCCACCCTCCTGGTGGTTTCTTCACATTGTTAATTGTATCATTTGAAATACGTTATTTTGCTGTGTTTTAGCGTGAACATTTTAAAGCACAAAAACCGTTAGGTAGTAATGCAAAAATGTCAGTAATATCAACATAGCTTAAGATATGTTTAATAGTCATACCTAAGTATGATGACTAAATAAGTATTTAAAACTTCACATTGAAATTCAAAGCGGTTGCTGAGAAAATGGCAAAAAATTCTAGGTGGTTTCTTTTTTTTGCCTCAACCTGTATACAAGCACACTGTTATAGAGCTACCCTCCAAGGGGGCAATTCCACAACAGGGCACTTTCACTTAGGCACTTCACACCTCGAGAACGCCCTATTCTAGAATGGCATCTGGAAGCCCAGATTCCATTCTAGAATTACTTGTGCAATGCACCATCACTGTAAATATGGCAAGAGCGTACAGAACTGACAGTATTCTGTATGTCATGTATATAAGTAGGAGCTCTGTCCAGGCCCTGCCCCTTGCTCCGCCCATGGGTATCCCCTTGCATTTACCCTCTATGAGCCAGCTTCAGTAAATAGCGACCACAGTTAAACACAGGAAAAAAAATCGGTGCTACACGCTTTTCAATAAAGTGTGCATACCCTACATTGAATACCACTTAGCGCCAATTCCTGTGCCTACCTTTGGACACCAGATTTATGCCAGCTGGAACTTGGTGTAATTCTGGCAACCAACGTAGGTGTGGAAATGGTTGAACTGTTGAGAACGCCCCTGACCCACCCATGCCTCTCCCGTGGTCACACCCCTTTTTCAGCTGCATGCGAGAAGATGTAGGCACGGTTCTTTATAGAATCGTGCATAGGCAGTTGCACACACAACTTCAAATTAGTGTCAATTAACGCCAATAATTGATTTTAGCACTCAATTACTGGTTGTTAATGGCTCAGTAACTAATTTAATTGCACGCACAACTCCCGATCGCACACAAATTTGGGCTCCCTTTATAGAATCCGAGGTAATAGTAGTTAGGTGCTCTGCTGGCACTTTTGCAGATAAGTGTACACTTCAGTATAAGTGCTAGTATTTTGTAATTGTATTGGTGCAAGGGGCATGCAAATGTGGCCTCTCATTTATAAAGCTGTCATTATTAGGCATAAAAAAGTGTAAAATCCTCAATACTGGAATTTCCACATGTTTTGGGTTGTTGTGTGTGCTTTAATTCAGCAGCTGCTTTGCCTTTCAATCATACTAAGAAAAGATGGCTGCAAATGGATCAGAGACAATCAGAAAGAGAACTATGCACAATAACATTTTTATCTTATTTGCTCTTTCTATCTGTATCAAGGGTTCCTGGCAATTGGATACAAACTGCTATAGCTGTTCATGACCTGAGGCAGAAGCCCTGGAAACAGTGAGCAGTGCAGTCCCAGAAGATGAAAGACAGCCTGCGACTTTTATGTTCACAAGGTCTCCTAATAGGCAGCTCCCAAATGAAAGACACTTAGGTAATAATTTCTTTCTGTACCCCTGCAGTCAAAGAAGGAGTACAGACTGTGGGTGGGTTTCATATCGCAGCTGTCCAAAAGAAGACAAAGTCTCTCTTATACCAAAAATATAATCCACAGACCTTGGCCCAGCAAAGAACATTGGCAGTGGAAAGAGGTGAGAAGGTTGAAATTCCTGCTCCCAAAATTCTCAGTGCAAAAGTAGAAGCCATATCATTCACAGCATCACACAGTACTACAGCTCCAGCTTGCTAAGAAAACCAGGCTAAAAGTAACCCTCACTATCTTTGAGCTCATATCTCAAAAATATATTTTGGGGGACAGGATTAGAAGGAACAAAAAGTTGTCTATGCCAGTCTTACTGGCCTGGGGTTGTGTGGTTGCATAAGTGTCAGGGCAGAAATGACTGCATTCCTCTTGTTCTCAGAAATGAGCCATTGGAAATAAATCTAAGCCCTTAAGATGCAAGAGTTCAAATCTCACTGATGAACATTGGGCAAGTCTCTTAACTGTTCAATGCCTCAGATACAAAACTAGATTGCAAATTCACTGGGGCTGGGAAATATCTATTGCCCACAAACCCTAGGGGACCCCCCCCCCCCCTCATATTCAAAACCATTTAACTGGACAGGAATGGCACCTGGCCAGTTAAATGGCACTTAACCAGCAATCTGGTTATCTCCACTGAATATTTCGAGATAACTGGCTATATCAGGCAACATAGCTGGCAATCCTCGAATATTCAATCCACATCCAGCTATTGTAAGTGGCCATATCAGGCCTCTTAAATAGCTGGTATATCTTTAATCAGTTTAAATATCGACTATCTTCAAATATCAACGTAGTCAATTAACTTTAAACCAACTAAAAGTAAACCGAATAATCAAAGCCGGTCACCGGAAACAGCCCGGCATTGAATATCTGGATCAGCGCCGAGTGCGTCACTTATGCGGGCTGTCTCCCGCCAGCTGAATATCGTCACCATAGAGCGGAGGTATCTAATGTGTGGGGCTGCCTGACCTTGGGATATGAGCCACTTGAAATTTTTGGCAAGTCAAATGTTGTACCTAGTAAATCAGGAATTTTTTTTTTTAACTAATAAGCAAGCACTAATTGGGGGGGAGCTATGCATTTATAATTTCAGAGAGATTTTCATGTTTTGATGAGTATGCATTATGCTATACCAGTCTATAATATTCATGTGGCTTACACACATCAATTTCTAATCATGTGTGGCTCAGTGTTGAAAAAACTGGACACCCATTACAGAGATATCAAGGAAAAAGAAAGCAACTTTTTTTCATACAAATGTAAGCCAATAAAAGGAAACGTGTTGAGCAACTACAACCCCTTATTACAAAAACTGCTGAACTGTTAGTGGAAAATCAAAGTTTTCCGTTAATTAAAGCAAATTGTTCACATTGTAGACAAATCAATGGCAATAGCTAATCATATAAATACTCTGTGTTAGCATTTTATCTTGTACAAAAGCTCAATGCAGTAGTAAAACCTCCATGGGTTTAAAGCAAAAAGGCTTTCCTCCAATTCTATGCGTAACCCCTGATAAATCAGGTTTTATTAGGGATGGGCATTCATTTGCAGTGATATAGGAAATGTCAACGACATACTATATTCCATGTCATTGCATGTCATTATCCAACAGAAACAAGCAGAAAAAAACATGAAAATTCATATTTTATCATTTGTGGATAATAGTGTAGATTCTTGGGAACTATCATGCATGTGCGAACCTCCGAGCATGAGTACATAGGAGTAGATTCTATAAATGGCACCCAAAAAACTGGCACCAAAACAAAATGCTGAGTGCTATTCTATAAGCCGCGCCTAAAGTTTGGCGTGGTTTATAGAACAGTGCTTAAGTACGTTTGCGTTTAAATTTAGGTGCGTCCACTAACACCAACAAAAATGTGCAAATACCCTTGCCTAAATTTAACCATGTAACCAAAAACCACACCCATGATCTACCCCGAAACGCCTAACACCTCCCATTTCCATGTCTCCTTTTTCAGGACGTGCATAAAATTTTGGCATGGATCCCGTACCTAAATTTACACATGTAAATGCCAATTAAATCTAATTAGTACCAATAATTGCTTGTTAAAAAGTCAATTATTGGAGCTAATTAGCTCATTCTTCAATTAAATTGCCCCCACAAATTGGGCATCCACCCAAATTTGCACACACAGTTTTTGGCAACTTTTATAGAATTAGAGGGATAGTATGCACTCTTTCAAAAGAGCTCACACTCAACAATTTTGCTCCTGCGACAAAACAACGTCCGAACAAAAATGAATAAAATGAACATTCCCACAAAAGACCATGGGAAACAACATGAAACGCAAAATTTCTAGCTGCCCATCTCTAGTTATGAATATAGTTAAGGTGCTCAAGGAAAATTTTTGTCCTATTTGCTACTAATGGTGGAACAGAATCTTCTTTTTAGCTCTGTAATTCTTTCATCATAAAACAAAAGGGTCTCCCTTAATAGAGTACACTGTGCTTTCCAAGAGTATGCGATTGCCAACTCTTGCAAAGTCTCACAAAGTGGAGTAGTCTCAAAAACCTCATTCTAGCTAGAGTGTGGGGATGCAGATGTGGAATCAAGGTCAGAAGGCTAAGGTAATTGGAAAAGAGTGCAGAAATAGAGCAGGAGGGAGAACATACCACAGAATATTAACAAGGCAAAACAAACAGTAAAAGGGAACAGGACTTCATAGAGAGCTCAGGTCTTTTCCTTATTTTTGGCACATCTGTTTAAAGATAGATGCTGGCAAGCACCAAAAGGAAACAAGAATTAATGTTTAGGGAATAAAGGATAAAGGAAACACATTTTCTAAGTAAATGCAGTTAAATTAAATGAGGCATGGAAGGTGGAAATGGGGTTGTTTTCTTCTTCTTTTTCCAGGATTTACAGTGCTTTCTTATATTTTGTTCTGTGTTCTGTCTACTTTAACTTTAATCTCCCGGCCCCATGCTATGTGATTAAACAAAAGGAGTTCCCCTACTTCCCTAATTCCACTTTCAGGAGATGACTTTTCCAGCCTTGTTTTCAGAAGAGTTTTGCTATAGGATCAAAGGGGGTAATTCTATAACTATGTGCCTACGTATAAGCACCTATCAGGTCAATGGGATAGCACAATTCAATGGTTTTACTCAACCAGGTCAAAAATGATAAATCCAACATATATACACCAATTTTTGAGAAACATCATTCTTTTTTTCTGCTGTGCATTGGACACTTCGCTTCAGATTCCCTCTCTTCCTTTTCTTAGCACTTACTTATCATTTATCGTTTATTAGTTTACTACACCGCGCTTCCCTTGCAAACAAATCGTAGTGCTTTTCAAATATAAAAAGTATGTAAAAAGTGTAGTGAAAAGAACTCCATATAATGATAGGAAAGGTCAGCCAACCAACCACATGCCCGAAAGAGAAGTAAAAACAGTCATCAGAACCTCAAATTATCCCACAAGGCCCACTCTCCTGCTGCAGAAGAAACCCATTTAAAAACACATGCCAAATGCCAAGTGAAAGAAATAAGTCTTCAATGAAGTGCAAAATAAAGAATACAAACTTGTAGGTGAAGATATTGAAGAAGGGAATTCCAAACTGCGGGTGAAAGAAAATAAAAGGCACTGGATCTCATTGATTGCCATCTCGCTTTAGATGGATGCGGTAGGACCAGCCTATTATCATTTAGAAATTGAACAGTGCGAGAGAGCAAATAAGGAATGGTCAGAGATGCAAGATAATATGAAGTATTAGTAGGTAGAACTTTGTATGTCAAAGTAAGAATCTTGAATTTAATTCTGTATTCAATCGGCATGCCCTCCAAAGCGGGTAAGCCTACTCCTTAAAGATATCCAGATAAAGTTATCCTGATATTGTTAAGCAGATTTTCAGCTAGCCAGTTAGAGTCTAACCGTAACTCTGCATCCTAACTTGAGATGAATAAATCTGTTGAAAATTAGGACTGCTATTTATGTGGTGCGTTTAAATGGATAACGCTCTAGATTTAAGGTGTAAGCATTACGGCGTTAATGTGCACCAATACTGTTAATGTGCATTATTAATAAATACATAGATGCCATTGTATAACCAGTACATGTTAATGTGAGATTGTACACACTAATACACTAGCACACTTGGCAAAATCTATCCCAAAATTATTCAGGATATGGTTGACTGTTGCTGCTATCAGCATAATATCTACACCTGGCTCTGGAATGTCCCTGGATCCTCTTGTCTTAAAATGGATACATTTAGGCCATATGCTGACTTACATGAACAGAATTTGAGGGGTATTTTAGAAAGGACGTGCAACTCAGAGTGTGGACACCCCAGTCAACAGGTCACTGGATACTATAGCCTGTTCTATAATACATGAGATGGGCATCCAGCATGAACATCCATGTTACAAACTGAAATATCCAAATTATGAATGGGGCAAAACAAGGGACATGGACTGGATGTCTTTGTGGTAGCAGAGGACCTTGAAGCAGCTAGCTGAAAACCACAGCAGAAAGCCACAGGTTGCTGCTGGTTCCACTACAGCTGTTTGTAATTTTTTTTTAAATTGTGAGCACTTCAGGGACAGAAAAATACCTACCATGACTTTATCTTAATTCAGTGGAGAACTGCTCAATCAGAGCACCTTTCTATATCCTGGATGTGACAAGTACCAGGTCTAAATAAGTATGTCCATCATGGACATCCCTTTCCTTTCTGTGATCGGAGTTGGACATCCATATTATGGGCTTTCCCTAGTCCTACCCAAAACACGCCCAGACAACACCGCCTTGCCTTAAGGACATACTGCAGTTTTAGATGTCCATATCCTGGCTTTATAAAATCAGAATTTGGATGTCCAAGCAATATGGATGTCTAAATGTTAGTTTTCAGACTTCCAAAACAAGAACAGAGCTTATAAAATAGCCACCGTTATGTATTTGCCAGTAGGAAATTTCAAAAACAAAAAAAACCTAATGCAGCCAGCAATAAGGGTGTTATTTTATAAAGAGAAATATAGATTTAGGCAGCAAGAAAACCTACAAATGCCATTATTCATAGTCATTTACACACGTACAACCATTTCTGGTATTCTGTAAGTATACACTAGCATTCAACAGCACATACTTTGTAGGGGAAGGGGGGCATTCACCTGGGCAAAGGTTGGGTATAACCACACAAAACACATTTGGAGAAAAGGGTGAAACATTTAAAGAAAGGACCACCCTGTCAACTATTTAGCAATAGGGTGGATCTAATATCCTCTGGGGTTGTGTGGCAGCCAGTGGCCCCGAAAATATAGGGCAGATGGAAGGAAGAATGGATTCAACTAAATATCAACATACACCAGAACCTACTTCCCTCCCTGTCACTGAAGGATGTTTCAGCAAGGCAACAATCTGAAACATACTTCAAAATCAACCATGAAGTACTTAACAGGAAAGAAAGGTTTCCGAATGACCTTCACAGTCCTCGGACTTGAAAATTATAGAAAACTAGTTAAAAAAGGCCCGTTTCTGAAGGCAAGGAAACGGGCCCTAGGCAGGCAATTCCTCCCCCCCCCCCCCCCGCGCTACAGCCCCCTCGCCCCACCTTCGGCGAACCTGTCGCCCCCCCGGACCGCCGAAAACCGCCCCCGCCGCCGTTGTGTACTACCTGTGCTGACAGGGGACCCAAACCCCCGTCAGCCGAAGTGTTGTTGTGCCCTTTGCGTTCCTTCCTCATCTTCTCTGGAAGTTCCTCTGCGTGCGTCTGACGTCAGACCCTACTCCTCCCCTTGCCTTGGAATCAGCTGTCATGATGTCAGTGACGTCAGTGCCTGTCTGCCTAGCAGACCACCTCCAGCCTAGGGAGCTACGGTCCCAGGCACAGAACGTTGAAGGTCAGAATTATTATATAGCATCTAAGGGAAGATCTTCAACATGCAGTGCATTCAAGGATACCCAAATTCCAAAAGCAAGAATAGAAAGACTCAGCTGACTACTGGAAATATTTGAAATCTATTACTTCTGCCAAATGAGGTGCTACAAAATGCTGACTGAAAAGTTGTCCACACTTTTTCACCTACCACATTCACTGTTTTCTTATTTTACTAGTAAAAAAGGCCCGTTTCGGTAGGCAATGAAACGAGCGCTAGCAAGATAATCCCCCACCCTCCCTCGCTTTATCGCTCTGTCCCCTCCGAGACCCACGCCCCCTCCCTTCCAGTTCAAGGCCCCCTCATGCCCCTCCCACAAAGTTACAGACTCCCCCCTCTGATTTCAACACCCCCCACCTCCGTGTTTCTGACCCCTGGACCCCCCTGCCACGACCCTCGACCCCCCCTTTCCGCCGAAAACCCTCCCCCGCCGCCGTAGCATACCTGTGCTGACGGGGGACTCCAACCCCCGACAGCCGAAGTCCTCTTCTCATCTGCGCCAGCATTTCTTGCTGAATGGTCTGATCAAGTTTCTCTGCGTACGTCTGATGACAGACGCACACACAGAAACTTGATCAGATCATTCAGCAAGCAACACCGCGGCAGCCGAGAAGAGGACTTCGGCTGTCGGGGGTTGGGGTCCCCCGTCAGCACAGGTATGCGACAGAGTTGGCTCGCGCTGCTATGTTGTGATTGGGCATTGTCGCTGCTGACGCACCCGGAAGTGGGAGACATCATTTCAGGAGATGGATACAGAAGCACGAATGCCTCAAGGCTTATGTCCACGCAGTTAGCTTCAGAACATTGGAGGTGCGTTTTATTATACAGGATATTGATCAGAATTCATTCAAGTTTGCAGAAAGTTGTCAAGTTTAGCTTTGTATCATGAAGAGGTGTCTCAGCTTCTATTCACTTAGGGCACTGATTCCCAAACCTGTCCTGGGGGATCCCCAGCCAGATAGATTTTCAGGATATCCACAATGGATATTCATGGGATTGATTTGCATGTACTGTCTCCTTCATGTGCAAATCTATCTCATGCAAATTCATTGTGGATATCTTGAGTACCTGACTGGCTGGGGATCTCCCAGGACAGGTATGGGAATTACTGACTTAGGGATTCATTGAGACATACAATTTGACTGGATAGACCTAAATTTTTAATCATAATGTCAAGCGGCAATATTAGAACAAAAGCTACTTACATGTGTATGCTATGACACCTGCTTATTTAAAGGTGCATGTTCTGGGTGTGGTTTCAATGGAAAGTATATGTGAATTCTATGCTTTGCAACGGCCATATACACTTAAATTATCTGTTGGCATTTACACCTGTTGTGCATATAACCCTTGGGTAAATACTAGTTTGGATTTTGGGTTTCGAAGGGTGATGGGTCAGGGGAAATGGGCTTATATCTCTGACATTCAAAACCCTCTCAAAATGAAAAAAAAAACCCCACAAAAAAAACCCACCAACAACAACAACAAAAAACCTTGAACCCAAACAGAAACAAAAACCTTGAGTTCTAGAGCCTGGCTCCCTCAATTAATTTGACGTCTTTTACCTAAGTTTGCCAGAGTTTGGTGACGTATTTAGATGAGTTAGACAGAGATATCTTCCTCCACATTGATATACAGTACACAGAAGCTGTAGTGTTTTCAGAGATCACTATAGACACAAATTGCAGGGACTCCTGAAGAAGGCTTTTGTGGCCGAAACACAATTTGTGTCGAGTCCAGTATTTATTGCGCAATAAACTTTTGATGTGAACTCTTTGAGTCCATTAGACGTTTTTTGCCATCATCTTCCTTGTCTCCTTCCCTGTGTGTGCTTTCCTCAATTAGCACTCATACATTACAAATTGCAAAATCACTGCTTATATGCCTAAGGGCCACTATTTACATACGCAAAGCCCTCAAGAGATGCTACTCTTTTTAAGAACGTGCATTTTTGCAAAATAGCTTCTTCTCATGCACATGTCATCAAACTTGCATATATTTTTGCAGTAGTATATGCGTTTCATAAATGGTTTCACATTCAGTGAGCCGTTTATACAAAACTATCATTGTCTTGCACGCATGGAGCTAAACGTCAATTTTCAAATCTGGTCACCTCATACAAATCTGAGTTCAAAACATATTATTGCAAAAGCCTCTGTGGGCTAGATTCTATATATGATGTCTAAAAAATTGGCACCAAAACGAAATACGCCTATGACTACATTTAGGCATCCTTGATAGAATAAGCCTAAATTTCCATGCGGTTTATAGAATACACCAAGCACCCATCTGCGTGACTAAATTTAGTCAAACTTGGTATAAATGCCAACTCCTAAATTATGTACAGACTGGTTGTATTCTATAACCACGCACATAGATTTTAGAAACGCCCCTGACCTGCCTATTCCACGCCCCCTTTTCACCTATGCAACTTAGAATTTATGCGCATCACATTATAGAATATACTTAGATAGTTCTGCTTGTAAATTCTAATTAATGCCAATTAGTGTCAATAACTGCTCGTTAAGTGGCAACTATCTTTGCTGATTGGCTTGTTAAACTAATTGAGTTGCACACGCAAATCCAGATTTCAACTGGATTTGTGCATAAAATCAGTACATGACCTAACAATCTTCCGTAGACTACTGAAAACGAACCTGTTCAAGAAGGCTTACCATAATGTTCCATCTTATATACAAAAAAAATAGACTTTACACGAACTAGACAAAACCAAACTCTTGTCACTTGACTGTTTAACCTCACTGCTATTAAAGAAAGCTACACAATACGCACTACCAATCTATTTCCTAAATTGAAGATGACATCTCTATAGTCGACGACCTAACTTATGCTACAACTCATTTTATCACTTAGAAACCTCTATGCAATGCCATAATGAATTCCTCTGTACCATGTATGTATACAACTAAATGTATTACCATTTGAAATTCCGGAAATGGTGATCGCCATCACGGCATAATGTAAACCACATTGAGCCTGCAAATAGTGGGAAAATGTGGGATACAAATGCTACAAATAAAATAAATAAATAAAAATAAAAACTTAAGTTGTGCTGAATAGAATCCCACAGTATATGACAATGCTTTGGGTATCATAAAAGAAGACCTTGAAATGTGTACATTTTTGCAATGTTTTCTGATTCATTTCTATTATATACATTACTGTAAACCTTGTAGAAACAGAACAGAATGCTTGCTAGCTTTGGAATCAAGAACATTCTATTTATTTCAGTAGCTCTTTGTCTAAATGGGAAATATCTGAATAATCAAACACAGTGTTCATCATGACAGTTTTAAACTAAACTAATCCTATGTTAAGGTTTAATTCATTTTAGAATTTCCAGTGGAAGGTCTATAACAGCAACAATGACTTAGACTACCAGAAATCCTGTTCATAAGACCCTAGTAGATTTGCCTCAGGCTCTTATTTCCCCATGAGGGTATAAAGTGCCAAACAACGCCTGCCGTCAATCAGTTTTTAAAAATATGTGACACCAGCTATGCTGTCTATGGAATAAGCAGGGAAATCAGTACGTTTTCAGTGAAGGAACTACAAAGTCAGTGTAGTTTTAACTGTAATTCCTCAGCTATCTCCTCACATCAAACAGAACAATATCCAAAAATAAATAAATAAAATACAAATGTTTAAAATGTTTTAACATTGTCATTCTACTTTGGGTCCCTCTCTGTGAAAAATAAGCTGGTACAACAGAGTAGAATATTTGAGAACATTTGAAAATTTCATAAAAGGTACAGTATGAAAGGGAAGATGTTTAAATCACAAGTGGAAATAATCCGCTACAAAGAGAAGTTTTATAAATGCCAATGGGTTGGCAACGACAAAGGCAACAGTGAAAAGGGTCTGAAAGTTAAGCAGTCTAGAATGTTCCATTCATTAAAAAAAAGTCTTGTATAACATGTGCATAATCTGCACTGTCATTGAGTGATTTCTTGTAAGTAGCTGCATGGAAAGTTTGGGGGTTTTTTGCATTCATCTGCACATGATGATTGGACTTGGACTCAGTGTTTCCTATTCTATCCTGAATACTTTCAAAGAAGTAACCAGTTTTCCCAAACAAAATGGATTAGCACTCAGACACTATGTTATAATATTCAACTGTAAACTTTAGATATTCTGCATACGAACATGCACCAACACTTGAATGTTTTGGCTAAACCCATGGCCCTTAAAAATAGTCCCTAGATGGTATACACAATATGCCATTTTCTATTTTAATCAGTAGAGAAGAAAGGATGGCATGTATGCATCTGGAACCTTCTCACTCCAGAAATAACCTCATTCTCAGACTATTAGCAACAAAGCGGTGCCTCACACTTACAGTTTTAGAAGGAAAAACAATTATACATGTCACTATGATCTCACTGCCAGTCACTCATACTTCATGCTTGTTTCTTTCTATCACAAAACAATGCTGTAGCACTGCTGTGTAGCTGTGGCTGCTAAAATGTGTCTGAATCAATTGTGATAAAACAATGAGGCAGACCTTGTAAAAAAGAATGTCTTTATTAGTAGATTATAAGCTCCCAGATGTTCAACTTTTAATGTGTGATTGTTTTATTATCATTTGTTTGAAAATTATTAAACACTGATTATTTTAACCAAATTTGGTTCCATTCTTTGGATAGCCTGGCTTGTATTCCCACCTTTTTTATTCTTCAACATAAAATTCTCGACATGACCATGTTTCACCAGTATGAAAATGGCTGCGTCAGGGGCAGTGGATCACCAGCTGAAATAAAACTACTACTACTACTACTTAACATTTCTAGAGCGCTACTAGGGTTACGCAGCGCTGTACAAAATAAACAAAGAAGGACGGTCCCTGCTCAAAGGAGCTTACAATCTAAGGAACGAAATGTCAAGTTGGGCAGTCTAGGTTTCCTGGGCAGAGGTATAGAGGTTAGGTGCCGAAGGCGACATTGAAGAGGTGGGCTTTAAGCAGAGATTTGAAGATGGGCAGGGAGGGGGCTTGGCGTAAACTATCAAAAAAACACTGTGGTTACAGTGAAAGCAAAAAGCGTTTTTGAGAGACTGTTCCCAGAATCTAGCTTTCTATGTTTTAACAGCCACAAAAGCCTGGGTTTTAAAAAAGGTTTTATAGCATCTGGTGACTCACTGCCTCTGACGCAGCCATTTTTATACTGGTGAAACATGGCCATGTTGGGCATTTTATGTTGAATATCTGGGAGATTTTAATCTACTAATAAAGACATTCTTTTTTTACAAGGTCTGCCTCATCGTTTTATCTTCCGTATTGGATTTGGTGGACCGACTGCCTTGTTTTCTGAATCAATTGTGAGCCCCATAAAAACTGCAGAGGTGGCGGCAGTGGTGAAAGATTTCATTGCCAGTGTTGGCGCTATTTCCTGATAGTCAATGCTCGACCATGTCTGGGCAAAGGCAATGAATGTACGGCTGGTTCCCTCTTATGTGGTTAAGTGTGATAGAGTCATTTCTAAAATAATGCACAGGATGCAAAGTACCAGTCCATGTGGAAAGCCCAGCAGATGCACATGTGTTAGGCAAGCTGAAGAGCAGGTTTAAATATGCACATGTACCTGCTGCCCCTTCATACACAATCAAGCAGCAACTTTGGAAACACAGAAACAGAGAAAACTCAAGGCCGAAAAGCCCACACGGCTCAACCAGTCTGCCCATCCATGTCATCTACTATCCCTTTCTCTCTCTTAGAGATCCCATGTACTTGTCCCAAGCTTTCTTGAATTCAGATACTGTTTTTGTCTCCACCACCTCCACTGGAAGACTGTTCCATGAATTCACCACCCTTTCCATGAAGTATTACCTTAGTGGAGGAGTAGTCTAGTGGTTAGTGCATCAGACTTTGATCCTGGGTCTGGATAAGTCACTTAATTCTCTATTGCCCCAGATAGAAATGAGTACCTGTATATACCATGTAAACTGCTTTGAATGTAGTTTCAAAAACCACAGAAAGGCAATACATCAAGTCCCAGTTCCCTTCCCTTAGGTTACTTCTGAGTCTGTCTCCTTTCACCTTCATTCCATGCCCCCTCATTCCAGAGCTTCCTTTCAATTGAAAGTGACTTGCTTCCTGTGCATTTATATTGCATAGGTATTTACATATCTCTATAACATTCTCCTTCAAGACTTTGCAATTCTTTTTACTATGTAAGCCACATTGAACCTGCTATGTGTGGGAAAGCGCGGGGTACAAATGTAATTAATAATAATAATAATCTCCCCTCTCCCGTCTTTCTTCCAAAGTATACATATTGATATCTTTAAGTCTGTCCCTATACACTTTATGACAAAGACCATTGGCCATTTTAGCAGTGCTGTTCAAAGTACTCAGTCAAAACACTTAAATAAAAGTAAAAAATACATGTATATTTTAATACGTAAGTAAAAGTAAAACTACAGTGAAGAACACATTAAAAAATGTACTTGTGACAGTAAAAAAGTTATTGACTAATATAATACTTTTTAAATACAAAGTAAAAGTACTGCAACTACAATTATTGTTAATGTTTTATCCCAACAACTTTATTGTTCTAGAATTCAATACACTTTACTTTTAGTAAAACTACATTTTTGAAAATGACTGTCAATCATGCGAATGTGCCTGTGAGTCATTAATCCAGCACAGCTAAAAAGGTGTTCGACAACTGCACTGCCAGGACATGGATTGTTCAGCCTGATAAAAAGTTCCTCCATATCAGGCCAGGCTGCAATATTACTGATGGCTTCTGACTGAGTCTCCAGATTCTGACCAAGGGAATCTCTGAAACACTTGACTTCCATATAGAATACTTTATAATTCCATATAGAATACTTTATCTTCTGCATTAGAAGCAGTGCTAATAATACATCACTTGCATCTTCACCTTTATCTCTGTTATCATTGTCATGCTGTCCAATTACAAAAAAGGCTTTCACAATGTTGGAATCATTGCCCGTTGATGTTCTGAGAATTTTTCATCTGATGGCAAACTCTGTTTGAATATCTTCGAGAACTGATGCAAGAATATCAAATGTATGGGAACCCTTCAGTCTTAAGACCAAACAAGCGGACTTTCTCTCTAAAGACTATCAATCTAATGGATCCAGTCCCCCCAATGTAAAATTTTCGGTGGGGTGACCAGCAGTCTGTTGTGATAGAGACATGTGTCTCTTCACTAAGAATTGCAACCAGCTTCTGCTTCATCTCCGCTTCAAAGTATCACAAATCCTCACCGTTCTGTTTGGCTGGAGACTAGTAACCAGTTCAACAATCACAGGCAACTCCACTATTTTTATAGGCTATATTCACTGAACAGCAAAATTTAAGATGAAATGATCCACTGTTCATATGCCAAGGTTTGCAATAACAAAATCCTGTTCCCAGATTTGCTGTTCCATTTGGTTTACTGAGTAATTATCATTTACATCTCACTTCCACTTTCAGTTTTTACTTTTAACTGTAAACATCAGATGTAACAGAGTAAAAGTAGTAAAAATTGGCAAAATTATTACTTCAGTAAAAGTAACAAATGCTATCCTGTACTTCTTTACAAGTAAAAGTACTGTAACAAAACCTTTACAGTACAGTAACTAGTTATACTTAATAGCTACTATACAACATTGCATTTTAGTAGCCACCCTCTGGACCAATTCCATCCTGTTTACATATATTTCAAGGTACAGTCTCCATAATTGTACACAATATTCTAAATGACGTCTCACCAGAGTCTTTTATACAGAGGCATCATCACCTCCTTTTTTCTACTGGCCATTCCTCTCTCTATGCATCCAAGCATCCTTCTAGCTTTTGCCATCGCCTTTTCTACCTGTTTGGCCACCTTAAGATCATCACATACGATCACACCCAAGTCCTGCTCCTCTTTCATGCACAAAAGTTTTTCAACCCCTAAATTGTACCGTTACCCTCGGGGTTTTGCAGCCCAAAATGCATGACCCTGCATTTATTAGCATTAAATCTAAGCTGCTAAATTCCAGACCATTCCTCTAGCTTCAATAAGTCCTTCCTGAGGTTATCCACACCATCAGGGGAGTGTACCCTATTGCAGATTTTGGTATCATCCACAAAGAGGCAAACCTTACTAATCAGCACTTCAGGGAAAAAGTATATTTGTATTTCTAAAAAGGCTGCTATTCACATGTACACCAGCTACATCCACTTAACGACCAGCATTTTGTTTACTAAAAACTACAGCTATGTAAACAAAGGTTGTGTCATAGTATTGCACGGTATGTTAAACTAAATTAATCTCTCTTAATAAAAAGAAAAGGAAATATATATAACATCATTATATTATGCGTACTATGTTAAATTATATTATACTATATTATCTCTGAATATAGATAGAAAGATAGATGATAGATTTCAAGATGATGTTCACCCATTGCATTTCCACCTAGTCTGTCCTGAGATCATGTTATTTTTGTTCTATCAGCTGTTTGGAACAATAATATCAAAGATGGAAAATCCCACTTTCTGTCAGTGGCCATTTTCATATTTCCAGTTTGCTATCCCAGTCTCCTGGACTGTCACAGGACACCACAACATGAACAACTTTAATAAAAGGCAACAGCAGGTGGGTCTGTGACTTTGCTACAATTAGAAATACTGTAACTCACCCTACTTAGAACAGAATGCATGAGCAAGCCTCTCCAGTCTTTGTGAGAACAGATACCGGACTCAGAAAAGCAACCACAAGCTGAAAACCACTGAGAAAACAAGCTGATGCATTTGGGTTTCATGATCCTGGCATGCTTCATACATTGAGAGATGGATTCAGCTTGGTTTTGGATGGTCACTCAGCTGTTTGGAATAAAGTGTCAGTATACAATCCAAACTATGAGCTCAGAACAGTAGGGATATACATTCATTTAAAATGACATGGGGAATGTCAATGACAATCCCCATGCTATTGCACATCAATGTCAATCAAAAATGACAGGAAAAAATAAATGTTCTTTTTTCATATGTCAATCACAGTGAGCACTCTTGTGAAAGAGTGTGACTATTCAAGAGGAATACAAACTATCTCCTGGATTCTATATATGGTGCCCAGACATGCGTGCCCAAGATGCATGTGCAAATTAAGGGCCCTGTTTACTAAGCCGTGCTGTAGGCACGCTAACGTTTTTAACACACGCTAAAACTAGAGTCACCCATAGGAATATATGGGTGACTCTAGCATTAGTGTGCACTAATTTTTAGCACATGCTATAAATTCTAGCACGCCTTAGTAAATGGGGCCCTAAGTTTCCAAGTTTATTAAAAATTTGATATACCGCTCCAGGGTGGGGGACCTTCAGGGCGGTTTATAATATAATATAAAGATAAAATACAAGAAGTACAATAATTGCAAGTTACAATATTATAAAACAATAACACATGAGTCAACATTCAGAAAAGAGAAGGTAGTAGAATAGACAGTAGGAACTCCATTTCATTTAAAAAAAGACAAGAAGAAATAATAGTTAAATGAAAGAAGAGTTTGAATTATGAGGTCTATACAGGGTTCACTGCAACTGTATTAAGGAGGGGAATGGTGAGAGGAAATAATAATGCAGATCAGGATGGAAAAACATCTCTAAATAAAAATGTTTTTAACGCCAAGCGAAAATCAGAGTGATCTGTCAATAATGCGAGAGCATTCCAAAGTTTCGGGCCTACCACACTACAGATTTTTGAGCTTGTTGAATCTGTCTGACAGAAGGGACATGTAGGAAATGAGATTGAGAGGAATGTAAAGTTCTGAGAGGGGAATAAGGGATAAGAGAGGGTGAAAAATATAATGGTAAACCATTAATTGAGTAACATGCCATCAACTATCAATAATTGGGTGCTAACAACCAGTTATTGAAGTTAATTGGCACTCATTAACATTTGTATGCCTATCTGACTGTGTGCTAGTCTATAAGGCATGGCACCTAACTCTACTGTACAAGAGTTAACACCCTGCCACCCAGATAAACTGGGGAGATTTGGAGTTGGATTGTGAATGATTACTTCAAAAGCTTGACCAAAGCTGAAGGCTAAATCTTCCTGTTTAAAAAAAAATGTAAGCAATAAAACAGTTAAAAGTCATATGTAACAACAAATGGAGCAGAAAGTTAAAGTCCTTATCATATTACAATACATTTACTTTAAGACTTCCAAAGGCAAAGATTCCAACCTTTACAATATTGCCTGATGTGTTCCCACTATACATACCAGCAACCACATGTGTTTTTCCTAAGGCTTTATAGATATTTTACAAAAAGCTCTGTGTTCAGTGAGTTTTTCTAAAATCCCCTGCAAACTTTGAATGTCCCAACTTGAACGTCTCTCTAATTAGATGACCCATGCAAAACTGGGCTTTGTACAGCGTACATTAAAAAGTGTGCCATGTACAACACAACAGAACCCAACAAAGTACTCTGCATGTCTTGTTCCTACTCCATAAACTAGCTCTGGATGGACACCTTGTTAAATTTCTGTCAAAAGAATTTTCATCATCACAGCAGTATAAATAAACATGGTATGTTTTGAGCATTTTGGCCTACATAGCCCAAGAAACCTCACTGTCGAAGAATGCTCTCACAGAACTAGTTATAGTGATGTGACTCTGGAATTTAAAAGCGGAGTGTAATTGCATGGAAATCTGTTACTAGTGGAGCAGTTGCCTTAAGAAGAATGAGATTAGCAAAGGTTAAACCACCTCTGACATGCCCTATCTTTTTCTTCCATGTGGCTTCAGAAAGTTCCCATCCTAATCCCAGCCACACAAACAAGAAATGGCTCCAAGTTCACAGACTAAGCCAGCGTACCTGAACTGTTTGCCTGATTTCTTATGAAGACCAAACCTCTTCCCTTTCTGAAACTGGGACCTGTTATCAAAACTGGATAGCAAGGAATGCTGAATGCACTTTACCTGACACAGTTTTAAAGAAAAATGATGAGAGCTGTTGCAGCTTAAGCTACCTGTTTCATGCAGTGTGGACCATTTTCATATTTGTAATACTCCTCCTCCTTTTGTTTCAAAAGTTTCTGTTGAAAAATCGCTAAGCAAAGCCCCCAGAAACATAAATTTCGGGAACTGGTGACAGAGAAAGCACAAGGAATTTGTATCAGAAGGAAGGCTTAGTGCCTTCGCGATCTGCTGGTATGAGCCCCTGCTCACTCCCAGCAAAGAACTGAAGGATTTAAAAGGCACAAAGGGGTTGAAGAAGTAGATTTGAGAGACCCCCCCCCCCAATCAAGTGGGGAGGAGGGGAGGGAGAGATGTTGGGAATCTTCAGCTGGTGAGGCTTAGGGATGCCAGCGCCTGCCACATCACAGCTGTGTTGCTGCTGGGTGGGCCTTTCAAAGTGAGTGAGCCTGTGCCCACCCATCCCTGGCTATGCCACTGCCTGGAATAGACTTCCTTGAGTTGGTTCCCTGAGTTGGCTCTGTGTTTCTGGCCCTATTCAAATTCAGGTTAAAACCTACATTTTTTTGAGGCTGCTTTTAACTCTTAAACCCTTAGTCAATTGTTCAGTACCCAGGTTGATTTAATCATTCCTATAATAAATGCAACTCCTGAATCCCTTATTTTTCCAACATGTCTGTCTTGAATAGTAACATAGTAGATGACGGCAGAAAAAGACCTGCATGGTCCATCCAGTGTGCCCAAGACAAACTCATATGTGTATACCTTACCTTGAATTTGTACCTGTCCTTTTCAGGGCACAGACCATATAAGTCTGCCCAGCAGTATTTCCCGCCTCCCAACCACCAGTCCCGCCTCCCATCACCGGCTCTGGTACAGACCGTATAAGTCTGCCCTCCCCTATCCTCGCCTCCCAACCACCACCCCCTCTTCCCCCCACCTGCTCCACCACCCAATTTCAGCTAAGCTTCTCAGGATCCATTCCTTCTGCACAGGATTCCTCTATGCATATCCCACGCATGTTTGAACTCCGTTACCGTTTTCATCTCCACCACCTCCCGCGGGAGGGCATTCCAAGCGTCTACCACCCTCTCTGTGAAAAAATACTTCCTGACATCTTTCCTGAGTCTGCCCCCCTTCAATCTCATTTCATGTCCTCTCGTTCTACCGCCTTCCCATCTCCGGAAAAGATTCGTTTGCGGATTAATACCTTTCAAATATTTGAACGTCTGTATCATATCACCCCTGTTCCTCCTTTCCTCCAGGGTGTACATGTTCAGGTCAGCAAGCCTCTCTTCATACGTCTTGGAACGTAAATCCCATACCATCCTCGTAGCTTTTCTTTGCACCGCTTCCATTTTTTTAACATCCTTCGCAAGATACGGCCTCCAAAACTGAACACAATACTCCAGGTGGGGCCTCACCAACGTCTTATACAGGGGCATTAAAACCTCCTTTCTTCTGCTGGTCACTCCTCTCTCTATACAGCCTAGCAATCTTCTAGCTACAGCCACCGCCTTGTCGCACTGTTTCGTCGCCTTCAGGTCCTCAGATACTATCTGTTAAGCAGGCCCTACAAACAACCGTCTATGACAGAACTCATGTGCTAGGTAAGGTAACAATGAGCATCACACTACTGCACCAATCACAATCCTCCTCATTCTATAACAGGTCACCTAAAGGGAAAGTGAAAGGGAACTTGATATACCGCTTTTTTGAGGTTTTTGCAACTACATTCAAAGCAGTTTACATATATTCAGGTACTTATTTTGTAACAGGGGCAATGGAGGGTTAAGTGGCTTGCCCAGTATCACAAGGAGCTGTAGTGGGAATTGAACTCAGTTCCCCAGGATCAAAGTCCACTTCACTAACCACTAGGCTACTCCTACATTTAAGCACTTTGACTAAACCTTAGAAGCTTAAAAAATATACTCTAGTCTTCTGCTCTGGAGAAGGCGAGATTAAAATTCATACATTCAGGCTAGATGAAAGTAAATGATGACAGAAGAGATGAACACACTGACAGTTGGAAATACTTTACTAAAATGTTTGCACACTGACAGGAAGGAGGAGAGAGAGAGAGCGAGAGAGACAGTGTGAAAGTGTAAGACAGAAACACATGAAACTCTTCCGTAAGCCAGTACCGCCAGGGTCTGTCTCTCTCCTGCTCCTGAAAGGACCCGGGTGATTGCATCCCGAAAGGAGCAGGAGAGAAAACTCCAGCACTGGGCCCCCCTTAGAGGCTGCGGAGGAGCAGACACAGGGCTTTGGGGCCTCTGTCTTGGCCTGCGGGGGTCCCCAAGCCCTGCCAGCAGAAGCCTTCCTCTAGATCTATTCTCCACTGCATTGCCTGCCCTGTGGCTGCTTTTCCCCTCAAGTCGTGCATGTGCGGCATGAGGGGAAAAGCAGCCACAGGGCAGACAATGCGGTGGAGAACAGCACTGGAGGAAGGCTTCTTCTGACAGGGCTTGGGGACCCCTGCCAGCCAAGGTATATGGAGTTGCGGTGAGGGGCAGGGAGGGGGCAAAATGTGCTCCGCCCCCTCCAATTTTTGTGGTCTGGCTACGCAATGGTCCAGGGGGGCAGCAGCGGTCCTGGGGGGCCCGGCAGCGGTGGCCCTGCCCCAGACCTGGCTCAGTCTTTTGACGGCCCTGCTGAAAGCCAATCCTCCACGACTGAACCTAAACTCCAACTGGTCAATATTCAGCAAGTGGTGGTCAGTCTTTTTTTTTTTTTTTTTAAATGCCTGCTGCCGACATCAGCACTCCTCACACATGCTCAGTTCATGAACAAACTGAGCATGTGCGAGGAGTGTTGATATCAGCAGCAGGAAGGGAGACAGCTGACTTCTTCCCTACTGAGGCAGCACTGGGGCAGTTCCGGCAAAGGATCTCATCACCTGGCAGGGATAGGGCATCCCTACCACCCAGTCAAAGGGTACTCCAATTGAGGAGGAGGCCTGAGCCAAAAGGGGAGTGCCCAGTTCCCACTCCCCACCCATGGCTATGCCACTGCTCTGTACTGCCTTACAGCAGACGTGAGTTCAACTTCAGAAGGGAACAGGGGAAGCTGTGCAGGCAGCATTTACAGAAGCTAGGGATTGGGAGGGGGGGGGGGAAACAAACATCACTCAACAGTGAAACCTTGGGGCCAGTCTTAGCGTGTCCATACAGTGGCCTCTGAAGAGAGCCCGGGCTAGATGACAGGGATGGTTGGAAGAGCATAAGGTTAAAAACTAGGGCAAGAACAGCAGCCAAACTAGCTTGGCTAGGAGAGTGCTAGATTGAAAATGGTGAAAATCCCCTGGCAGTTATACATTAAAACTGATGGTACAGTAGTCCATGATTAGTTCCAGTGCTGCTGGAAGGCCACCGAAGCAGGAAGAAAATGCCAGGTCCCTTTCCCCCCACTTCCAAAAAAAACAAGTGTTTAGCACTTAGAGAGCTTGAGAGAAATGCATTTCCTCTTTGAAGTGTCATCTTTAAACTTTGAGAGCATTCACTGGCCCTGGACTGCATCTGTAAACTACATTTCCCTTCCTGCTGGGCTAAGTAAACACTTTCATTAGTGCACATTTGGTGATGGGCTGCTACACTGGGTCAATGTAAAATCAAAAATTTCTAAGGCGCAGACGTTTAATGAGAACTCTGACCTGAACTTTAGGCTCACCCTGCTAACCTTAGGGCTTTCAGCATCACAATAAAAGCCACACACACACTTCTCAGAAAGAGATGGCATTTAATCCTTCTGGTAGCCAAAGGCTATTGAAAGAAACTGGTAAAAGGAAAAAAAGATAGTGCTGTTTGCTATATTTTGACAAGGCCCTCGTTCCTTTTACTTGAATACTGCTTTAAGGGGGAAATATTTGCTTATAGATATGGTATTTATTACTAATCATTTTTTAGGTGTAAGTTAATAAACACATGATGATGACTTAAGCTGTTCTTTGCGGGATATATTTGTGGATGCACTGAATGCTGCCATCATATATCAGAGACCTGGGATCAGCTCCTGTCTCAAGATTCTGGTACACAAGGCCAAGAATGCTATTGGAATACTCCTGCAGTCAGAGCCCCCGGGTGATAGTGGGATGTTAAGTACTCGTTACTTAGAGCCCTGCTTACTAAGCAGCATTATAGACGCATTAATGTTTTTAACGTGCGTTAACCATGTACGCAAATTACCATGTACGTGACTACAATATCCCTATAGGTGCCTACATGGTTAGAACGTGTGCTAAGTGTAGGCAGGTAAAACACTAATGCGGCTTAGTAAACAGGGCCCCTATTGTGAACAGAGGAGCAGTATCTCTGAGAGCTGAAAGCTGATCTCTTGATTACAGAGAGTCAGTGTACTGTAACTAATTTTTGCTTTATCAAGGGAAGCAATATGCTGTATTACATAACTTGAGGGATTCCTTCATTTAGGATGGGACTAAAACAGATACAGACAACATTACCCACTGTATTATGTTTATTTCTTAATGTAAACCTTCTTGAGCTCTTTTTATATATATGACAGTATAACAAAATGTAAATAAATACAGGTCTAATGTTCATAGAGGGGAATATGAAGGAAAATGAAAAGTTTAGTCTCATCTGCTAATCTCCTTCCTTGAGTTCAACCAGACCAGTGCAGAATGTATGAGTTATGCTCGTCAGCCAGCAGATGGAGAGACCTATAAGCTGTGAGCTCTTCCCTATAAGAGGCACAAATTGCCAGTATTCCTATAACAACCAGTATTCCTGTAACAAAACAGAAGTGGACCATCCCAATAAATATCCTCAGACTAAAATTTGGAGAAGACAATTCATTGTTTCAGATAATCAATTGGATTCTTTGGCAAACCTCAAAGAGCCTCAATCTCCTTCTCAATGTTTGAATTTGTTAGCAATAATAAATAGAAACACCAAAACAAAGGATCTTTCTCTGGCCACAGGACTGTTCTGGTTGGACTCGAGGAAAGAAAATTAATAGGTAAGATCACATTTTCCTTCCTTTTTGTTCTAACCAGATCAGTCTAAAATGTATGGTATGTAGCAAAGCAATGCTTACACTAGGTAGGAAGAAGACACTCCTGCCACTAAAACCCTAGCTCCAAAATCAGCTGGGTTCTCTCGCTTGGATATCTAATCTGGAATACAAGGAAGATCAGGTAGCAGTCCTACAAATTTCATCTGGGAAGATTGACTATGATTCGGCCCAAGAAGTCACTATTCCAATGGTTGAATGAGCCTTTAGAACCTGGGGACCTTCTCAATCCTAAAGAATACAGGCCAAAGCAATCATTTCATTGGAGCTTGTACAACCCCTCCCCCCCCAAAAATCTTCCCTTTGAAAAAAGGCAATATGACTACCTGATTTACATGAAAAACCTAAACTACCTTAGAAAGAAAAGAGGGAACCTACGAATTGAAATGCCCACTTCTGTAAAATGCAAGACGGGATCCCAGCAAGGATAAAGCTTGTAATTTTGACATTTTTTGTCCAATGTAGATCTGAAACTGGTTTTGGCCAAGGAAATTGCTACCAAAATACTGACTTCAATGTTAGATCCTTTAAAGATATCTTCTTGAAAAGACCAAATGGTGGAGTTATCAATGCTTGCAAAACCAAATTAGATTCCAAGATGGAACTACAGGATGTACGAGTGAATGAACACATGCCATTCCCTTAAGGAAACACACAATGGGGCTCAATTTTGAAAGAGAAAACCATCTAAAAAGTGGCATAAAGCAGAAGTTGGACATTTTTCTCACAAACATGTCCAAATCAGTATTTTCAAAACCTATTTTTCAGATGTTTTTCTATGCTGTTCTTCTACAGTGCATCCAGATCTCAAAAGGAGAGTGTCAGGGGCATGTTAAGAGCAGGATGTGGGTGTTCCTAAGTTTTGGACGTTTTTCAGCCATAATGGAACAAAACCAAAGTGTCTAGGGCTAAAACCAACATTTTGGTCTAGACCTATTTTTACAATGAATAAGGTACAAAAAGGTGCCCATCAAACAGAGAGGGTGAACAGCATACATAGAAAGTATACAAACAAAAAAAAGCAACACTGGGCCTTCAAGAATGAGACAACAGGAGT
Source organism: Microcaecilia unicolor (assembly GCF_901765095.1). Taxonomy (NCBI): domain Eukaryota; kingdom Metazoa; phylum Chordata; class Amphibia; order Gymnophiona; family Siphonopidae; genus Microcaecilia; species Microcaecilia unicolor. The sequence continues at coordinate 226,875,763 of NC_044031.1, read as the reverse complement.
ATTTTATTGATGAATGACCCGACACGGGCCATGTTTCGGCGTTAAAAAACGCCTGCCTCAGGGGTCAGAGTTTGATTGTGAATTTTGTAAATGGTGTATATATCCAATGCCTCCGAAATTTGATAGAAAAAATCTTTGTAACCAAGCGTGCCTGTCAGAAAAGACAGCCGCAATGTAGGTAGAAAAACTCCTGTGTTAGCCGTATCTTCTGCAAATGCTACTATGGTATTTTGTGTGTCTAAGAGCTTTGAAAATTAGCCCCAGAGGGCCACAGCAAAGAAAAATCTTGTAGCTGACAATGCATTAATTCTAAACCTTGAATAATCAGTGTATTCACCAATGTCATATAGAAGAAACTCGTAAATTATGGCAAAACACAACCCCTTTTTTAATGATGTCTGGGACTATGCAAAACCTTGCAACCAAGAGGATAATCATCTGCTAAGAAAGGACTGTTAATATCAGAAACAAAGTTTCACTTACGAAAGTAAAATCAACATCAGCATCACTAATTAAATATTTCTGCAAGAGTGCCTTATTACACACTGTTCGTGCATTAAAATAAAAATATGGAATGGGAGTAGTGCTATTGGAAGGAAAAACAACACTCTAGGAGAACAGATCTCAAAACAGAGATACCCTTTCTTATATCAACATTGTAGAACCTAGAATGTCTACGAGATGGTCTGTTGCCATACATCACCTCTGTTTGATTAACTATTTGCGAACAAACAATCTAATAAACATCAGTTAATGGCACTGGTAAAAAGTTTAACTTTAAACTTACATTTGGTGAACGAGATAATTGAAATTGACTGAGGAGAATAAGTCCAGATATTACCATTACCCACTCCTGTGGTTAACATACAAAACAAAAAAGCTAAAATCTACTACATAATATAAAATAATTAAGACCATCAAATAAGAAAATAAAAAAAGAAAGATACCATCAAATTCTACTACTATCGAAATAACATAACACTAAAGAATAAGACAGGATCAGCTAAGTTAAAAAAAAGCTCATATAAAAATCAAGAAACATAAAATATAAAGCCCACAAAGGGTCAGAACAAGCCCCCTAAACATGCCCCTTCGGCAGCATGAGTTTATAGTTGAAGTTGCTCCAGATGAAGCCACAGCACTACACCACTGGATAATGCGATTCTGGTCCTGAAAGGAGTGAAGCAGAAGCAGAACAGACAACCAAACAGTGATCCAAGGAAGGACAAACACAGCAAGAGTTATCCTTTTTGGGGGGGAGCAATAGTCTTTTCTCTGATAGGGAGTTGTTTTCTATTGTTTTCTATTGCACTTTTTTTCTGGCTTCTTTTGGAAACCATTGATAGTAGTCATTATAGGGGGTGTGGCAGGTGTATGCCTCTCTCGGGCAGTTGAGCTTTCATTGTGTTTATATTTAAATCTTTTTTATTATTTGCTATGGCATAAAATAACATGTACATTACTCGCAGTAAAAATACATACAGAGTATCATCATACAACTGAAGTCACAATGTATTTTACATTTTCTCCCCGCTTCCCATCTTCCTCCCTCCTTCACTTCTATTCTATGGTTTCAACGTTTTAATGGAGAAATTATGTGATGAGACTCCATCTCAAAACAGTATTATTATTTTATGTAAAAAACTCATACTAATAGATCTATCATGCAAACATTTACAGTTTTAGCTTCTTCTACGTGCTGTCTATGTCAGTCATGTTTGTTACTGATATATGCAAATAATAACCAAGTACCATACAAGACACCAGCGTCTTTGGCCATTAACAGGTATCAAATTCAACACGTTTAAACCATCATAACATTTTCCCCCTCCCCCTCCCCCCACACCATTAAGCACATCCATATAACTATAGTGAATAAACCTAACTCTAAAGTTCCCAATGCATCTAAAACTCTATTAGTTCCCCAACGGCACTCCATGTCTCAAATCAACACAAGTCATTCCCCAACTAACCAAAAATTCCCATCAGGACATCAACAGACATTGTCCTCAAATGGTCTAAAGCCTCTTCCCCACCCTACCTCCCAACCCCCCCTCACTTCCCCCCCTGAGTTTCCATGGTGTACTGTCAACAATTAAGAATTCTACTATGCGCTACCGGGGTTAGTGAATCCCAGAAAGGCGACCATCTCCGACAATAAGCATCCCCTTTGAGTGAGGCCAGGTCTCCCACCCCCCTACGTTCTAATGCACATAAGGAAATCATTCTAGACCTCCATTGCTGGTAAGTGGGGGCTTCTGCCGTTATCCATTGGTGAAGGATTACTTTCTTACCCATAAGAACCGCCCGTTTCAAAAAGGGCCTAAGTCCCACTACCCCTGGAGCTGATAGTTTGAACTGGTCAAATAAAAGAGATGCATAGGGGCTCCAGGTCACCCCCCAGAGGGCCGACACATGCCCAGCCACCCGTTTCCAAAACTCTAGAACCCTCGGGCACTGCCAGAACATGTGTCCAAGACCCGCCGGGGAGCGAGCACACTTGGCACAGGTATCATCGGCTCTCATGGCTGCCCTCATCGCCCTATGTGGAGAAAAATACATTCTCATTACAAACTTATAAAGAGTTTCTCTCAGCGTCACGTTCTCCGTCACTTTAGAAATATTTAACACATAAGTTTTTAAGTGTTCGCCCTTCAGATTCAAAGATAGCTCATTATTCCACTGGGTTGCCAGTTTCTCATAGTCTACCTCCCCCAGCTGCTCCCTCAGACATGAGTGAAAGTACTTTAGGGGGACTGCCGATTGCGCATCCAGGGCAAACAGAGCGAGCAACTTCTCCCACGTCTCAAAGGTCAAGGAAGCCTGCGGAATTGACCGGATATAGTGTTGTAATTGATGCCAAGCGAAAAAATCCCCCGTCACGGTCCCGAATTCCACCCGCCAATCTCCCAATGTCTTCTCCTGTCCCTCCTCCACGTAAAGCTGATGTAAATAATGAGCCCCTCGAGCTGCCCAGGCCACAAATTGGGCCGAGGTCGAACCCGGGGAAAAATCCGGGTTACCCTGCAACGGTAACAAAGGAGAATATCTCGACTGAAGCCCAAAGAGACGGCACACCCATTTCCACACTCGTCTGAATGGCAAGAATAACACTGCATAGGCACTAGGTACCCGACGCCCACATGACTTTATATGTAACCAAGTGCTAAAATGTATCGGTGCCAACAATAACTGTTCTTCCTCTGCGCAAGTAAAGTAGCTCGTTCCTCTAAACCAATCGGAGATGTGCCTCATGTTCCCTGCTACCGATAACAACTTAACGTTCAATAATCCCCAGCCCCCCTGATTCTTCGGTCTATAGAGCTGCGCCGCCGCCATCCGCGACCGTTTCCCTTGCCAAATGCAACGTGTGACCCAACGAGTCACCAACCTCTCATCCTTCCGACTAAGCAGTATCGGCAACATTTGCAGAGTATAGGTCCACTTGGGCACCAATATCATATTAAATAATGCCACTCTACCCAAACCGGACAATGGCAAGGACTGCCACACCTGCAAAGCAGCCCTCGTGCACTCCCGCAGGGGTTCCACATTCAGTTCGTAGAGCTTAGTCAGATCCGCCGAGATCCACAACCCCAGGTATTTCAATGGGCCCGAGGTCCAGGACAAGGGAAACTCCCCCTCCCACTGCTCTCTTATATGTTCCTGAATTGGAAACGCTACCGATTTTTGTAAATTAAGGGTAAAACCTGAATAGTAGCTAAACTCGTCTATTTCTCCCAAAAGAGCAGGTATCGACTGCTGTGGTCTCATCAGGGTCACTAAGATATCATCAGCAAAAGCTAAGGTTTTCATTGAGGATGACGAAAACGCAACGCCAGAGATATCCGTATTTCCTTGGATAGAGCGCAATAATGGCTCCAAATATAACAAGAACAATAAAGGGGATAGGGGACATCCCTGCCGTGTACCACAAGACACAGTAAAGGAGGGTGTACGCACTCCATTCACCACTAAAGACGCGTGAGGCTGTTCATAAAGCGTCTCAACAGCCTGTCGGAACCAACCCTGTATCCTGACAAAATCTAATACCGAGAACAGATACTCCCAACGCACCCTGTCGAATGCCTTCTCCACGTCCAGGCTCACCAAAAGCAACGACTCGTCAATCACCTGACTCCAGGCAATGGCAACACATATCTTCCTCACATTTAGGGTAGAGTGGCGGCCCCGGACAAAACCCACCTGCCCCTCTCCTATCAGCGATGGTATATGTGGTGCTAGACGATCCGCTAGCACTCTGGCCAATATCTTCAGATCTACGTTTATTAAAGAAATCGGCCTATAGGAGCCCGGAAGGTCTAAAGGCTTACCCGGCTTGGGTATCAAAGTAATCACCGCGTCATTCGAATAGCTGGGGAAGGACCCCTGAAACAGGGAAGCTTCGAAGAACTCCAACAGTGGGGCCGCAATCTGTGGAAGCATGCTTTGATAAAACTCAGACGCATAACCGTCCGGTCCCGGTGCCGTACCCTTTTTCAGTGTCTTGACCACCCGCTGGACCTCTGTCCCCCTCAAAGGGGCATTTAGCTGAGCAATGACAGAGGTGGAAAGACGAGGAAGACCTGAGTTCTCTAAATATTCCCTAATTGAAGGACCCTCCTGCTCTCCTGGCGTCGCATACAAAGCCGCATAGTAATCATAGAATAAGTGCGCTATCTTCGAGGCTTGGGTTACTCGCTGACCGTCTGGCGCTACTAAAGATGAGATAAAACGGTTACCCCCCCAGGTTTTAACGAGCCTCGCCATTAACCTTCCCGGCTTGTTCCCAAACCGATGGAATCTGAAAGAGCGGTAGAAAAGGTGTTTTTTAGTTCATTCGTGAATCAGTGCATTTAAGGCAGCTAGAGTTGATAACATCCGTTCCCGATTGTGCGCCGATGGGGCTGCCAAGTGCACTTTCTTGGCCTCCTGATATATCCGCTCCAAGCGAATGAGTCCCTGCGAGAGCCGCCGGGAACGCGCACACATGTAGGATATGATGTCCCCACGCAGGACAGCCTTGGCGGTTTCCCAATAAAGTCGTGCGTCCGAAGTATGATCTGCATTCGCCTCCGCAAATAAGGACCACCGCTTCTGCAAATATTCCTTGAAATTTTCATCTTCCACTAAGTAGGACGGGAACTTCCATAACCTCTGTCGCGGTCTCGCTTCACCCAGATCCACGTCCACCCAAATTAGTGTGTGATCCGAAACCTCTAAAGTGCCAATCTCCGAACGCACCACCTGCGAAAACAGGGGGGCTGACACTAGAATATAGTCCAATCTGGACCACGTGCCATGTGCGCGAGACAGATGCGTGTAGTCATGCGCACTAGGGTTGCACAACCGCCAGGGGTCTACCAAATCTAGAGCCTGACATAGGTATGGTAAGCCCTTTCCTCCTCCCAATGCCTTACCCTGGGTCGGATTTGAACGATCCTGGTGTGTGTCCAGCACCTGGTTGAAATCTCCCGCCACAACCCAGGGAGCCGATGCGTGCTGGATCCCTAATTGTACCAGGTGTTGGAAGAACGCATGGTCATATACATTAGGTCTATAAACATTCAAAAGGTAAAATTCCTGACCCATAACATTCATCCGCAATAGAATATAACGTCCATTTACATCACGTGCTACCACCTGGGTGCAACAGTGCAAATTCTTGTGCACCAACACCGCCACTCCCCCCTTCTTGCCCCTTGCAGACGCAAAATAGCAGTCCCCCCACCCAACGTTGTTTTAACTTTAAATGTTCTATATCTGATAGCTTA